>NC_064871.1:79172404-79478029 GCF_943734695.1 Anopheles maculipalpis
TGCAACGGAACTGGTTTTTCTACCAGATATAGAATCCTCCGGGATCTCTGCTTGGTATATTATCGTTTCGCTTTCGAGCAGTAATTAGCAGTTAATTACAAAAGGGTAGCCTTTGTAACCATGGAAGATTGTTACACAAGCGCACTTGAAGGATGCAATACCATCCGGAGGGCGTTCGTTTGGATCACGCCACTATCACGGGAACAGACATCGCCGGGAGAGTTGTGGTAAGTACTCGCAATTCGTTCACACCTTAACGAGCCACTTTAAACCGGATCGGATCGATATCCGCCGGGTGTGGTGGTAAAGTAGAGCCATACTTAAACACATCCGAAGGTTACTCTCTCACTTTTAGTTGTTGTTGAAGATGTTGTTTACTTAGCAGGATCTGTGGAACAGTCTACTCTTCCTAACCATTTGGAAGCAAACAGCGCCCGGTTATAACTGTGATGGCCAATCCTATACTATCCTCCCGCACATAGAAACATTAATCGGGTGCACTCGCGAGGCACTCTGCAAAACATCCCATCGCACCTTGCCCGGGTGAAAATGTGCTAATTTAATCCCGGGATCTTGAGCACATACACTCAGTGTGTGTGTACACCAACCAACCTCTAGACGAACCGATTGTAACCAGTTCGATCGAGATCGAGCACCTCGTTTTCCTCCGAGCACTGGTGAGGTGAAACAGATTGTATGGAACGAGAGCACACACCAAAAAAAACTGCAACTCCTCAGATCGGGGGAGGAACAAATAAATAAATCTCCAAACCCGCCTGGCATCGTTCGGGCCGGAAACAAACAACCGCCGTGCCACCACCACCAGCACCGCACGCGATAAGCGACGAACGCCCCACGCGAGATAAGCTGAGATAGCGTGCACAAAAGACACCAGCGCATTTTTGACGTTTGACGTTTGACGCACGGGCGTTTTGAACCGGGACCGACGATCACCTGTGCGCGTTTCGCGTGCGCACCGATACCGAAACCGCGGCACCCGGTCATTAGCCATAGCTAGGCGGGGCTGGTGTAGTGGAGCAGATAGAGGCGGGAAGTGGTGCGCACGAGTACGAACGTGCGCCCGGCCATCTGCTACCAACGGACGGAAACGAGCCGTGCCACCATCACTTAGTGCGCTTAGCAACAGTGAGCAAACGAAATCAATTCAACCCTCTGTCTATCTATGCATCTCTCACCCTACCGTTTCTCTATCGTTCTCTCTCTCTCTCTCTATCTCCGCGGTAGTTGGCTTTATAGTTTGCATTAGCACACATCAAGGTGCGACCATGTGGGGTTGTTTCCTATGCTTTTTTAACCATTTTGTTTTGCATTTGTTTCTCACAACCATTTCATGTTGTGCACTTTAATTGCCGTACAATTATTGTACGGTCACTACCACCGTGGGCTGTGTGTCGCATTCGAAGCTGTCCGGAACTCTAGGAGACTAAGAAACTCGGATGCACAACCTTCGACGACACCAGCCCGTATCGATATAGTAGTGTCACTTCCTTATCGTTGGTTAGATGTACGATAGGAGGGTAGGACTATTGGAAACAAAAGACCGATTGAAAGATGATCGTTGCAGTTTTACTGGTTGATGGCTATCGATAATGGATGACAGTGTAATGGCGATGATTGCATGATGTGCGATAAGGCCCGCCAAGAGGTTAAATCTGTTAACATAACGATAGATAAAAATAAATTATAAAAACAATCGTCGAGAATATTTTGGAATAATTATATTGCAACAGACAGGCCCTCGCTTAGGAATGGCAACAAACGGGAAAATGTCTTCTCCTCTTTTGCTTCTTCTACTTGACTTAACGACCTACTTGTTCTCGCCGGAAATCGAATATCTTAGGCCTATTAGACATGCTGATCGACTTAGATCGATAATCATCATACCAAGGATTCTATTCCTACTAGTCCTTCAACGTAAATCCTTACTGGCCAAGTTAACATCTTAATCGGATAAGTAGTTTGTTGGAAAAAATCTACGACTCCTTTAGGTAGTGAATTAATCCACCATTGGATAGGATTCGTGATGAAATATCTAGGCGACCTCACTGGAAGGAATCCTTTCTGAAATTAAATCTTCTCGAGTTATTACTTAGCGCTGGTGAAAACGATCTCGACTTAAAATTTAATCTTATATCTAGAATTCAATGGGAAATCCTATTTGAAGAGTAGACATTTCCTTCTCCCTCAGTTCAAGTGCATCTTATCCCGTGTGAGCTTCTTATGTTGTCCTCTCTATGTCTGGAAACCACCTTTGTTGCGGATACTTTAAGGTGTTTGCAACTCCATTTCGATGCCAGCATTTTGAAGTTGTGACTGGCGGCCCGAACAACGGCAGAATGTATGAGTCTTAAAGACTCTACAACTTTGTGAAACTACAGCAGCATCTAACAGGTGGGCTGATAATTGTTTGGCCTACAATAGTAAAAACCATTTTTTTTTTCAATTTTTTTTTTGTTCAGCATACCTCCCTTGAAGGGAGATACACTAATAATAGCGGTCTTTCAATTTTTCTATGCCATTTTTGAAAAAGGATTTTTCTTTTTCGTCAAAAAAGGCCTCTGTTTCGGCGATCACCTCTTCATCTGACGAAAATTTCTTCCCAGCGAGCATCCTTTTGAGATCTGAGAAAAGAAAAAAGTCACTGGGGGCCAGGTCTGAGGAATACGGGAAGCAATTCGTAGCCTAATTCGCGATTTTTTGCCTTTGTTTTAACTGATTTGTGGCACGGTGCGTTGTCTTGATAAAAAAAAACTTTTTTTTTCTTCAAATGAGGCCGTTTTTTAGCGATTTCGTCCTTTAAACGCTTCAATAACTTGATATATTAGTCGCTGTTAATGGTTTTTCCTTTCTCAACATAGTCGATGAAGATTATTCCTTGCGCATCCCAAAAAACTGACGCCATAAACTTGCCAGCTGATTGTTGCGTTTTTCCTCGCTTTGGAGCAGGTTCATCGCGTCCAGTCCACTCAGATGATTCTCTATTTGACTTTGGAGTGTAGTGATGAAGAAAAGTCTCATCCATGGTAACATTCCGACGCAAAAACTCGCTAGAATTTCGCTCAAACAGCTCCAAACACTGCTCCGAATCATCAACTCGTTGTTGTTTTTGTTCAAATGTGAGCTCGCGCGGCACCCATTTTGCACAGAGCTTTCTCATACTCAAATATTCGTGAACGATATGTCCAACACGTTCCTTGGATATCTTTATTTTGTCAGCTATCTAAATCAACTTTATGATTCGAATGCTTTTGATAATTTTGTGGATTTTTATAACGTTTTCCTCTGTAACCACTTCTTTTGGGCGTCCATTGTGTTCACCGTCTTCAGTGCTCATTTTCCCACGTTTAAATTTCGTATACCAATATTTGATAGTTGATTTTGGTGGAGCAGAGTCCAAAAACTCCTTATTAAGCCAATTTTTGGCTTCAACTGTATTTTTCCCCTTGAAAAAACAATATTTTATCAACATGCGAAATTCCTTCTTGCCCATGTTTACTCAAAACACAAAAGTTGCGTCACACAAAATGCTCTAGCTCACTAGGTTATTGTCCAAATGCTGTCAAATTTTGACAGAAATCGTTCCAAGGTTGATACAAAAAAAAATGGATTTGAATTTACAAGCGCACTCTATGTGTCAGGCCAGACAGTTTTCAGCCGACCTGTTAACTCACAATAATGAAATAATAATCTTGTAAGGCTACTGCAGCATATTCTGTGGGGGTTGTTGACCAGGTCTATTGGTTGTTGTGTATTGTATTCCTCAGGTGGATGCAGTTGTTTTATTTCTGGAACTATTGGCATGACTACTATAGAAGCGTTGGAAGTTGTTTGATTGTGGTTTGATGACTATTTTGTATATCTTCAGGCATTACACTGTATCAAACCAAAACATTTTCATGACAGCACAAACAATTATTTGCCTGCGTACAGTGTTGCCCGAACAGTCCAACAATGACACTTTCAGTTTTACCTAGCCAGAATAAGATCCAAAAATGATCAGCTGGTTCCATCCCCTAGCAGCGAGAGCAACTTCGCTACTCTCTAAATTGAACCCGCCAAACACTCCCGAACCCAACGCCAACACAGCCGAACTAGTTGTGTCAAGGCTGAACTGATTTGGAGAACACTGTACTGTGGAAATCACCAGACTCCCTTCTAAGGCAGTGTTGATATTCCCCCGAATGCTGGCTTTTCTTCTAGATAAGTTTTTCACGGCTATCGTCACATTCTATGGCGGCCATATTGTCGCGTTCTAGATGAGTTCTTACGATTATTTTTTGTTTTCAAAACAGTTTTCTATTTTTACTGTGTCTTCTACTAGGTCACGCCGGCCTCCGATTGGTTTACTAAACGTGTTGATAGCGCGTAGTTGGAAAGTCAGTTCGCTTCATTCAGGAGATCAGTTATCAGTTTTTTTTTTTTTTCACTGCTGATGTTGATCATCTTTTCCAGTGGATAATTTGAAGCTTTTGTGTCCTGTATAAGTTTCAAAGAATTTTGCATATTTTTAATAAACTTATTATGTACGAAAACATGGCCGATATTGAAAAAAAGATTTACAGTTCGATGATAATAAGTCATCTAAACCCAAACTAGGCACAAACGTGCATCACCATTTGTGCCTAGTTTTGGTTCAGATGACTTATTTCCATTTCCTCGATAAAAAGGTTGGTTCAAACGATCTTTCAAAAATCTCCTAATAAGAAAATAAAACTTTTACAATACAGATGCGCATAAAAGTGAAATAAACAAAGCGAGAACAACACATTCACCATACAAACACACAACATATGCAACGCATAGAAAAAGCACAAATCTTAGAACGCACATCATAAGTACGCATTAAATAAAATGTAAGCAAAAAAGAAAAGAACACAAACAACAACAAACACCAGGAAATGAATCTAGAAATAGGAATGGCATTCTTCCCGTTTTCACGCTCGCGTCATAAGCAAACGTCATTTAGCCGGCACCCGCACACCGTCTTCACCGCAAGCATGAACAACGAGGAAACCATAAACACCCATCATTCGGGGCAGTCATGCCGTCGCCCGCGGAATTGCGTGGAAAACGGAGCGGCGCGGCCCCCCGGTCTTTCGGACGGTTGAATTTGTTTTTAGAAGTTTTTACGACCGATTTCCAACAGTGTGTGTCAGCACGCCCGCATGCTGCTTCCCGAACGAATAGAGCGAGCGGTTTTGGCGAACAGGCGGAAGTGGAAAATCGGAAAGGAGTAGTGAAACATGAAACCAATATGGGGAACCACAACACACACCGTGTGAACCGAGTGGCCACGAGTGGAATGTTTTTCGTTTTTAGCAAACGAAAATCGACAAACAGACGTACGATCGCGTACGAGAGACAGGATCAGGGTTGACGATTGCGTGGTGGGTATGAGATGAGCTGCTTCTAAGTATCAACAACGATCTGACCTAGTTAGCAATGCCACACCAATACGAGGCACGTTTGAGGTTTTTCGGTATTTTTTTTTTTTTCTGCAGCCATTTGGCAAAATTTAACTCTTTCCAAGCCAATTTCCAACTCACTTCCCGAGGGCGGTTTGCTGGCGTACATAAGCCGGGAACTTCTCTAAACAATGCTCACCCCGGCTGGGTGTCTGTTTTCACACATTGCAACAAAACTTCACCACGTGGTTGAAGCGTGCGTTTGGGATTTGTTTTGGACGTGCGGATCATGCCGGTGGTCACGTTTGCGCGATTGATGCTGGACCAAATTAGCAGCAGATTAATTGTCCATCGTATCAACTTTCAAGTTGGTGTGGATGCAGAGACAATGAATCAACAAAGAAGCGTGTGCTAATCATCGGAGACTGTGGGGCACATTGTTTGCTCAACTAATTCCAACATTTCAGGGACATGTAAGGACTATAGCGTATACAAAGGAAGAACAAGAACTGAGCAAATCATGTCAAAGAATTTCTGTCACGTGTATATCCAAGAAGACTGCAAGAATCTATAGGATTATTGGTTAAAATGATTGTGCTGCGGGAGCTGCATTACACTATCTCAGCGATTTTGTTCGATCAGCTTGGTACAGCTTTAAACGAAGAGACTCATCCCCTTGATTAGGCCCAAATGAGTAACAGACGGGGCGGCGGCCCGGTGGTGTAGGCGACAGCGGCACCGATTTTCAAACAGCATGACCATGCATGAGCTTGGTAGCATGGAATATTTTCCAAGAATTGCTATCCCTTTGACATCGATTGACAAAGACTTCACGAAGATTTAAGATTTTTCAATTAAATTACTATGCCAAGTAAAATTATCATAATGCTACCGTATGATCAGGCCAGTTAAGGTTTAAAAGTAGAAACTTGATAGAGACAAACGAGTATCAGATGACTTATTGTATCTGATGTACTTCGACATCAGATAATCTTCTTGGCTTAACGACGTTAACGACACGCCGGTCATCTACTGGCTTACTAAACTGCCGAAACCACGTAGTTGGATAGTCAGTCCTCACTACGCGGCAACGGTCCGGATGGTATTTGAACTCCATCTCATCCAAGGAAGACTCTATCTCATGTACTCTTCTTAAAATCTCTGGAATGTTGATCTCTGAGGGTGACTACTTCGTGGCTCAACAATCTTCTAGGTCACGCCGGCCATCGAATGGCTTATTAGACTTGCCAATACCGCATTGTTGGATTGTCAGTTTTCACCATGGTGCCGCTGTCGCCTGTACCACCGAGCCGCGATCGATTATTACGGAATACAATTGAACTTTGGGGAGGTTCTTGATCATAAATGTTATATTGAAACAATTCAATAACTCAGGGAACATGACGATCCATGAGATAGTATTGGATTAACCTACGGACGGAGGTGGCGGCCGTCAGGGACTCGATCAGGGATGCTTCGCGGCCCAGGGGCCCTTGTGATATACTTTTTTGCCGCGAACTCATTCATAAACCATCAGTAAGATCAATAATTCATGCAGGTTAATGTGGTAAGTCCTGACTTTATATACTCAAACTAAAAAAGCCAATAAACCTTAGTTTAAACTCTCAAAAAATAATTATAACCATTATGCAAATGTTACAAACTAACTCGCCCGAAAAGACAAACTACGTCCAAGACTCTGGCCGAGTGGATTCTTTACCGCTGCATTTCCCCTAACAGCTGAGTAATATATCCATGTCATCAATTACCAACCTTCTTTGATCTGGAACACGGCACACGACCATACATCACACCCTGAAATGACCCTTCTGATGCAACACTGGTTTGAATTATCGATCGCCTTTTTTTTCTCGGGACCCCCCGAAGTTCATAATTTCAAACACAAATCCAGAGACGTCTCACACCCCCCTTTCCCCCATACTGCCCCATTTGCCCTACCGAAAGAAAACTTAAAAAAAACCGGTCCGCCGATCAATTCCGCCGGCAAAACGCAACTAACGCCGCCCGGTGTCGTAAAATAGTTTGGCAAATCACTTAGCCGCCGGCGCTTTTTAATGGATCAATAAATTCCGGTTTGCCAGCGCCCGGATTTTCCACTTGCCACACCGACCCGTATCCGTTGGCTGTGTTTTTGTAGCGCGTTTTTTTCTTTCCTCTTTTGTTGCTCTTTATACGGGGTTGCGCTTCACTGACCTCCCGAGTGGGGTGGCGCCTCTCGGGAGAGGGAAGCTGGGTGGGGCTTGTTGGGCCATATGGGTGCGGATGGATGCGTACGGTTGTGTTTATGGTGTGCGCATAAGTTTAGTACTTACGGCAAACCGACCCCGGTGATGGTGGTTCCGGAAGGCTTACGCTCTCTGCCAAATGTGCGCAATAAAATTAAATTTTCCTCGAACAGCTTAGCGCGGTCCGTATGCAAAAAGGTAACTGCCAGTTCTGCCGGGGGCGGCCGGAAAAGAAAGAAAGAACAAGAAACTTACGAACATAACTAACACTCTTTGGCCAGAAGATGCGTGAAGCTAAAAAAAAGGGTGAGGTTGACTTGGAAAGACGACGAAAAAAAAAGAGAGTAGCAAACCTGTTAGACTATCTGCTTTCGATTTAGCATGTCTTATCGCTCACTCCGTATCGCGGACGGAAATGAATTTTAATCTGCTCTTTCCACTTAGAGAGCAAAACACCTGAAAGGTACGATTCATTTTGAGAGCTGCTTCTTGAAGCTGTGCAACGACTTAACAACATGAAACAGAACTGGGATCAAAGTCCCATCCGGACCGTTCCCCTGTAATAAAAACTCATTATCAAACTACGAGGATACGATCAATAAGTTTAGTCAATACCCGGAGCTTCTTGAAACGACTGGATTTAGGGTTCATGTCCCATCGAGGCCTTTCCTCCGTAGTGAGGACTTACTATCTCACTGCCTGGTATCTATGAATCCCGCATGCCTTTTTATGGCAGGTTTATCCTCGAAGATCTTTCAGCCAAGAAGAAGAACGTTCAGACAAACGAAGACTGTAGGGCTAGGAGAGATCTAACAGCTGCATAAAAATGCGAAGATGCCTAGAGCCTCAAATGCTACGGGACCTTGCCTGTAGGTGTCTCGGTCTCCAAAGATCTTCACCATTCAAAACGTTTCGCCATCCAAAGGATCTTATTATGTTTCCTCCAGAAATTCTCACAGAATTCTTTGGCTGTAAAGCCAAAGAAGAGGAAGATTTTCAGGACATCAGTTCCGAGTTGTGCCCCAAAGGATCAGATGTGGTTGAATCGTTACTTGAGCATTATTTTCACTTTGGTTTGACGTCATATTAAAGATTTTCCGTGTTAACTTGCCACTGATCTCACAATACGCAATCTGAAGATGACTTCCACTTTTCTTGTGACGATTGCTTTAATCATGACGCATTTACGGATCATTCTAGAACGATCAACATAATGCGACTGATCGTGCGCCATATTCAGTGTGTCACGTGAGTATAGCAGCTCATTTCCAAGATAAAAAACCGTCGCAATAAGAAGAAAACCACACAAATTCTTGATGAAAAACAAAACTCGCATTTAAGAAAACAACAACGTTCCAATACGCTCACATAACTGTAAAAAAAAAACAACAAGGAAACACACACAATCACCATCCGGATCTGGCGGACGTGCCCCCTTGGCCGATGCGAATGGATAAAAATAAAGCTGCGCATAAAAATGGCGAAAAATGGCAGAAAACACTGCCGTGCTGTGAGTGTGTGTTTTAGGTATATTCCGATTTTCGAACGTACGTGTAGACCCGGTATCGGTTCAACGGCGTAATACGAGCAGCGCGCCACACCCGCAAAAAGTTGTTTACAAGCGCGAGTCCGCATATTCACAATAGGGCGAGAGCCAATTATAAAGGGGCATACGAACATTTCCCTTCAAACAGGGAAGCAGGATGGGCAGTGGGTTGGGTTGGTGGGACGTGCATATGGGTGGTAAAATAAAACCTACCACAACATACACTTCTCGCGACCGCCTGTTATTGTTGTTTGTTTCCCCCCGTTGGGCGCGTTTTTACGTTCGATCACGTACGGGATGGAGTTTGAATTTTCACGCCACTTCCCCGGCAAACCTTACAGACTTATTGTTTGTCCACGCTGATCCCGCTGATCTTTCAAGGAAGCGCGGCCGTGCTTTGTTTGCGTTGGGTTGCCCCCCAAAAACAGGCATCGGTTGACCACCCGCCGTGGTCGATCGGTTCGCAGCGTGTGCGATGCCCCATTAGAGGGACGTTCTAATGGTGTTTTTCTGTTTGTTGCCTTAGTTGATTGCATCCGAGAGACGAAAGGTTACTTCCTGTGGATCACGCCGCTGCTGGACCCGATGCCGTGCCTGGTAATGTGTTGTTGTTGTTTGAGTTCGTGCCCAAAAAAAAAAACTTCAAGCAGCAGCAAAACAATAGGAGATTCTCTCGATCTGTACTCCAAAACAAATGCCTTTAGGAAAACAAACAAGTAATCAACGTTTCAACGAGTTTTTTTACGAAACGGTGCCACGGTTTACGAAAGCGATCGTCCGATCATGACATGGTCAGTGTGAGATAACCTCAAAACATGTTATAATAATAAAAGACCAAACGCAAATGGCCTTACTTGAATGTTCAATTCGGTCCTCAAACGGTCATCGCGTTTGGGACGAAAGCCTTTTATCCCTTTTATCTCCTAACTCTTCTACGACTGTCTTTTTCCAACGACGGAGCCATCGTAGAAAACGGGAACCTCTTCCCCAGTCTTTCAAAGCATAAAATTTTGTCTGATTTAAATATTACTATCAACATGTCGTAAACCGGAGCCTAATGCGCTATCGTTAAAGTTGAAGAGTCGTAAAAGTGAGCGGTAAAGCGCACCAAATCCATGTTTTTACTGTTCACCGATCAACCGCTCCATCGCGACGATCGAGCTGGGTGGTAAATGATGCTCAAGGTTTTTTGGGGTTTTTGGTTACTTAATTTTCATAGGCCTGTGTATGTTTTTATGCATGTGTTATCATTCATTAGTGAGGGTTAATTTTATCGATTTTTGAAAACAAAATGAAACGATCACTTGACTCCTACTATTTTATGATCAGAAGTGGAATAGTTTGCAGCTGATATCGTTTCATGCTTTGATGGACAATTCTTTAGAGTCACCAGGCTTATTAAAATTTTTATTTTTTCTCTTAAGGGCTCTAATTAAGAAAATTTCTCCAGCATTAGGTTGTAGTGTTAATTATTTGAAAACGGGACGGTCCGGTAGCGCCTGTGGTTTAAGCGTCCGTCAAACACAGCAGGGTAGGGTATAACGTCAAGGAAATCAAAAATGACAGTTCATCATGATGAGCGCTCAAAGTTGAAGTCTGAAAGAAGAAGCAGACGGATAAATATATCGATAAATGACCGGCTTGAGTGAATCAAATTTCAAATACCAGTAAAAACTATTTCTTGTGCAGTTAGTAAGGCATTCTTTGTTGGAGAACCTTAAATTCAACTCTGATTATCTGTTCCTTGGTATAATTCGAAACAATAGAAACTTGGTTCAATAAGAAACAGTTGAATGATGAAAACTCATCATGCGGCAAATCTTGGAGAAGATGACTGAACAGCAGTTGAACACGTACCATCTCTTCATAGATTTCATGGCCGCATATGATATCATAGCTGGGGTAAAACTTTACGAGGTCATGAACTCTTTTGGAATCCTGGAAGGTTTAAAAAAAACTCTCAGGGTCCTTTGCTACCACCAAAAGGCCTGCGTCAGAGAGATGGGCTCGCCTGTCTCTTATTCAACATGGCACTAGAGAGGGCCATCCGTGACTCGGAGGTGGAGACTTCGGGAACCATCTTCTAAAAGTCAACACAGATCCTGGCATACGCTGATGATATAGTCATCATTGCAAATTTGAAGTCGTCCAAAACTCGGTGATAGGTGATCTCGGCTCAAAATTCAGTACCGAAAGCAGCATAGATACGGCGTTTTGCGCTAGGATGCAGCCTGCCAGCCAGTCATTTTACAGCCTGAGGAAACATCTCACCTCGAAAAACCTTTCGCGACTGTCGAACCTTTATAGTCCCAGTAGTCACATACGCCTCTGAGACATGGTGGCCCTGTCCAAAACAGACAAAGCCCGTGAGCGGTTCCGGATTCTGCTGCGGTAGACCAAGACCGCAAAGCAGTGGTAGAGCCTGATAAGTAAGTAAGAAAGGATTGATGAAAAGACCTATCTTCCGGCAATCAAACTCTTTAGAAGCTCTTGTGAACACAGTTAGAAACATCAATTTTGCATTTTGAAAAACATTATGAGAGGCAGTCTGAGGATAAGATTTATGTCTTCAAGGAGTACTAAACTATTTACTACTTAATTTGCTGTGATTTGTCTTGTAACGTTACATCAAAACCCAGCATTATATTCCAGAAAAGATCATGTTATAAATCTATTTGTATACCACAACTGTAAGGCTTTAAATAATTTATCTGTAAACGCACTTCCAAGATGATCCAACTCCTCAAGCACTATTCTCAACACAAAAATGATTTTTTTTTCAAATTTGACTTTCGATTACTTCCCTCCAGTAGAGTAAACAACTGCGATCTTTTCTGTCCACCGAATTTGTGAATCTTCTCATGGAATAAATCACTCACACCACGATCGTCACCACCGCCACCATCGCGCGCACTGCCATAGCAACACAGGCATGCATGAAAAGAAAAAGAAGTTCTACGGATGGTCATAAAACAGCGTGGGAGACGCACTTAGAATGATCCGATTACGTCGAAAATGCTTGCTAAGAAGGGACGACAAAAAAGCGACCATCCAAACCCAAAAACTAAACACAAAGCAAAAGTAAAAGTAAAGCAGGCAAGGAACCTGCTTCATCCGAGCCGCCAGTACACAGCGTAGATCACCGAGCGAACCAAGCTGGTAGGCTATAAAACCACCTCCAAAACCGATAAAACCTTTCCCGTCAAAACTTACACAGCAAAACAACGGCCCAGCATCATGTCCACGTTCCGGGTGCGTGTTCGTAAATCTCCCGCATCCGAGGAGCAAGAGGAGCAAGAAAACACCTTCGTCGATCGTGCGTGAAGCTCCTGGCTAAGAATAGGTCCCCCCCCCCCCCCCCCCAAACATTCCGCCATCCAACAACAACCGGTGAACTCTGGCGGTATCTGAAGCGAAGACTGCACTGGAAGGTGATCGAACGGAGACGATCGACGACGAACGATCCGTCGAACGCTTTCATCGGCCTGAAACGGACGTACTCGCTCCTACGCATCTAATTTTACACGACACTTCATAATCCCCTGACGTGCGTCTCGATCTTCACGCCGTCCGCCGTCACGGTGCTGTCACCGTTTGGGGAAGGATGGAATTTTTGAAGGCAGTTTCTTTTTACTATTATGATCTCGTTGAAATACAGTCCCCCGTACCGAACTGTCCACCGCTTGAGCTGGGCAATGAGGGCGCGCACACTGGCATCTTGGCCGCCCGTCGGGGACGTATGCGGAAACATTAAACTCTCGCTCCCCCACTCGTTCGGCCAATTTATGCTGCGCTCGAAACTCTGTGCGGAAACTGATGCCACGGCCACAATGTGGTGGACATTACTTCTTTTTCTCTGTCTCTCTTTTTCTCACTGTCTCTAAAAAGCCATCGTTAGCCAACCAACTAACGAAGCAACTAACTGGACCGAATATTAATTTGATGACAGAAATGTTGCAGATGGGATATGGTTCGTACGGTCGAGTCGGGACTGACTGTCTCTGACACCGCCGATTGGCATCTGTCGGTGATCGTAAAGAGTGTGAAGCAGATGTGGATGTTGTAGAATTTTTAGTATTCTGATTTGTAGTTATACATTCTGATGTTATCAGTAGATTGTATCATTTAGCATAGCTTGATAGTAGCAGCAGTTTTTAATAACGCAAATTAGAGGCGTCCTTCGATGGTGAAGTCATCAGGAGCATGAAACACCAACAAATATACTAGAGGAGGATTTCCTTAAAATAGCTTTTTTCAGCTATAAAGAAGAGTAATTGTGTTTCTTAATGAGGCTTACAAGTCTTCCTGTCTCTTACCTTCTTCAACAGGCATGACATTTTTCCAATTTTCAGAAAATGGTTTGAAAACCATCCAGATATGTGTTGCAGAAGAATATTATCCAGAAAATGTAATAAACATTCTGAAAGCTTCAAGTCTTCTTCTCCTTGGCTTAACTACCTATTAGGTTACGTTGGTCATCGAGTGGTTTAGTAAACTTATCGATACCATGATGTCGAATATTATGTCCACGCTATTGAGGAATTGTCTGGATGGGAGTCCAGACAATTCCAGTCCTGCTGTAGAAAGACTAGTCTATTAAATGGTGTCGCAATTATCTGGAATGCGGAATATATAAGAATAACAATTCTCCATTCCTATCTTCTGTATGTTATTCGTTCTTCCATCATTCCTCAACAACATGGATTCATGCCCAAAAGATCAACTTCCACTAACCTAATGTGTTTTAACTCTTACTTTTCGTCTCAACTGGATACGGTTTCTCAGGTTGATGTCGTTTACACCGATTTCAAATCTGCCTTTGATTGTATCCCCCAATCACTTATCATTTTCAAATTATCCTGTCTTGGCATCCATACCTCCTTAATTGTCTGGTTCCGTTTTTTTTTTTTTTTCTGTGTAATTGTAGTTATCGAGTCTCCTCCTTTTCTTCTCCTTATCCTTCAGGTGCAGGAGTACCTCAAGAAAGTGTCTTAAGTCCACTGTTATTTGATTTGTACATCAATGATGCCAGTACTGTCCTTTCACCCGATATTTTCCTCTGTTTTGCTGACGACTTAAAAATCTTCCTTCCTATATCCTCTCCTTCTTTTGTGTTGTTTTGGTGTAATCACAACTATCTTTCCCTCTGTCCGACAAAATGTAGTATTATTTTGTTCATCCTTATTCCTTTGACCAGGTTCTGATTGAGCGTGTTTCAGTCATTAAGGACTTGGGCATCGACATGGGGCTCACTTCCTTGCATCAGATTAAGTCCATAGTCAGTAATTCGAGGAGGACTCTTGGTGTACTTAAACGTATGATCCGTGACTTCTCCGGTGCTTGTTGTTTGAAGACTTTGTTCTGTTCACTGGTCATATCGATGCTGGAGTATGGCTCGGTTATCTGGTCCCCGTCGGCAAGAATCCACATTGATCGAATAGAGCGGGTGCAGAGATCCTTCACCAGGTTTACGCTCCGGAAAATTCTTCGATCAATCCTCTGCTCTGCCCTGTTACGAGGACAAATGCCAGTTGCTTGGTCTTGCGTCGCTTGAAGATCGCCGTTCTATTTCCCAATCCTCATTTGTTGCCACACTTCTCCTTGATTGCATCAATGCCCCAGCTGTCCTCATGCATATCACGCTGTATGTTCCCTCCCGCGCCCTTCTAGGGGCCGTTAAGATCCCTTCCTTATTGCCATCAAAATATTAAATTCCTCGTCCCATCAAAACCTGTTGGAGGACAGATATGTGTCTATGTTGAGTAGATAGCATTCTTCTGTAACTTTCATTCGTGAAAAATTTGTACAAATTACATTATTTTTCATCGCAACTATACTCCAGATGAAAAATACCTTGTATTTATCGACTCTTTTCCAAATTCTGCCTGTGCCAAGTTGTATGTAAATGTTTGCTCATTCATTTATGACCATCCAACTGTACCGATTTTCACTGCAGCAGAAAACTCTAACTCAAAAAACCAAACCAACACGACAAACAACATAGCCGACCCTTGTTCCTCCCGTCCAGACACGGTGCCATTCTACCCGAACAGCCACACCCGGGAAGGCTCCGGAAATTATAAAGAACCCACCCCAAAATGTGTCGCGAAAGGTCGCGAAAAGCACTTCACGAAGTAATGCCTTTATCCAATAAACTGTCGCACCCGCAACGCAAAACTCTTTCGCCTGGAAAGAGTTTTTGCCGATGTCTCTCTCGTTTGCGGACTCAGTAACTGTCGAACGGAAAATGCCATAATCCGCATCCTGCGAATCCTGTCGGCTTACTGTAGTTGTAGTAAGAAGCGCCAACGCCACACGAAAAAAAAAAGTCGCCAAACGAAATTGCAATGCTGACAGGAGCGGCTGCAAATGGGCAAACGAGGCCTGCCAGCATCGGTGGGCCACCAATTGGAAAGTTTGAAGTTGACAGTTGAAAACGCTTTGCCACGGCTGGAACGATGGCCAGGGAATGGGGCAGAGAATACTCAATTTTCGGCCCACGTCCAATGGGTGGTTATTTTATGTTTCAGTCTTTTCGTTCGAGCTGCAAACAACACGGCAGCACTAAATCGCTTCCGATCTCGTGGGATCATGGTCAATGTGTTTCTTTTTTCCGGTTTTATTTTAGTTTTTCCTCCGCCTTTGCAGCCGAAAAAGTTAAAACAGTAAAGGCTTGCCTTTACTTTACGATCCTCGGCCATGCGACATTTTACTGTCGGTAGGAGCAGCAGCGGCAGCAAAGAAAAAGAAGACATGACGGAACCGTTGGGCCACCGTTACTGTTTGCACTGTTTGTTTTGTCGCCCTAACGACGTTTATCTCTGGTCTGCTAGTACTTTTTCTTTCTTTTTTTGGTCGAGAAAATCCGTAAGAAAAATCTCACTCTCCACGCAAAACCATCCACCATGCCTTATAGCATTTTGTTTTCAGTCTCCAAACTCTTTCGTGTCTGTTGACCTCCTTCAGCGAGGGAGCTTTTAACGATCGTTTGGTATTTTTATCGAGAATTTCCTGCAGACAGTGTTTTAGAGCAAAGTTACTTACGCTCGTTACTGCCAAGTTACTCGGACTACTGTGTCGGTTTTGGGTTCGGATAAACATACAAACGCCCGAACGGTGGGTGAAAGCCAGTTGACATGTGGCAAACGGTTCCTTTTTTTCCTATAGATCCTTTGAAAGAGTTGTGCCAGCTCCAAAGTTATAGTAAGAGATTATTTACTGGAGATTATTTACTGTAAGAAATAAAAAAGTTATTTTTGATGCAATTTCAGATAAGATCTGATAACCAAAAATACAAAACAATCGCAGTCAATTTAAGTTTTGTTGTTTCAATATTTTTTTCTTATATGTTGTTAACTGATTTTGATTCCAAGTGGTGTTTTAATACTTATTGCATTAGTTCTTCAATTGTTCTGTTTCTGTTCTGCTATTTGATTAACTTTTTGTAATTTTAAATATTCTTAAAGGTTTATAGTGTACCACGGCATCAGTCTTTAACACAATAGAACCACAAATCGAGTGTCACCCGTAGGAGGCATTCCTGCACACAGAACTAGTGGTCCAGATTCGGAATTGGATCCCGGATCGGAAATGGATCGGATGACTTTTTACTACCTTTGTGGCCTAAGCTGTCCATCGACTGCATGTAGAAAACAGTGAAACCCAATTTTAATCACTCACGGCATACGCAATTTGACAATAGTTCTATTTCTGGGCTTCTTTTTGGTGTGGTTGGTTGGTTGCTCTCAGTCGGAGTGTCAATGTATTGAGTGAAACTGTTTAAAATCCCCCCACTCGACCATCGAACACAATTGAACCCATTCGTCCATCATTATTTATAGCCAAGGAGCCAAAACTAATGTGTAATTCTTCATCTTCTTATTGGATTAACGCCTTTAAAGGCGTTAAGGCCTTCCAGATGGCTTACTAGGCTTGCCGAAACCACGTAGTTGGATAGTCAATCCTAGACCAGTGCCACTGTCGCCTGTCCCACCGGGCCGCCCCGAGTGTGTAGGTTATAAAACAGGAAAAAATCTGTCATAAACGGAACCGGTTGCAAAATCGATTCCGAAACCAGGCGCAAACGGAATCGAAATCAGAACCAATACGCAATACTGTGGGCCCATCACTACACACAACTTACTTTTCTGCCCGGGTGAAATCAGAGAAGCTAGACACTGATGACCTAAGAAGGTGGAAGGCGTCCTATAAAAATGCTTGTCAATTTTAAAATTATAAGTGTTGCTAGAAACGGTGGTGTTGGCGACAGCGGTACCGGTCTTCAAACGTCCGGACCGAAGTTCAAGTCCCATCGTCGCCCTTCGTAGTGAGGACTTGACTATCCAAATACAGGGTATCAACAAAGTCTAGTAAAGCATTAAGAAGGTCTTTAAACCAAGAAAATTTCACTACGAGTCCTGAACAGTTCAATCCAATCTCGTCATGATATGTCTAATCGTGCAATGATTCTCGATGTTCTAAGTTTAGCCTGGAGAATCAAATTTAAGGATCAATTTCAAAACCAAGTCTAGATTCAAGCTGGTGATGCTTTACGGGTATTCGTCAAAAATACCAAATTCTTGTGTAGTTACTCTCTGCTCCATTCTCGATATTTGTGGGACTGCGTTATATCAATCTAAAATGAAAACCTTGTCCTTAACATAGTACCACAAGGTATCAATTTCTGCTCAATAAAATCTCAATCGCAATTAGTCAAACATGCCAGCACGTTCCTCTCATCCAGCCCTTCAGGTCAAGCCCGTACATTACAGATGTCTATTTCGCTTACACCTTAATTACAAGATTTCACCAGAGCATTTGCTAGGAGACCTTCAGAACTGATCAGAAATCAGTGTAAACCTTGCATTAGTCTAGTTTTTGTGATGGAAGACTTAATAGACCCAGAAGAAAGAGAGCAGCGTATGCGCACACTTGCTAATCACATCTCCTTCCCTCGACACGATAAACACCCAGCACTGAGACGAATTGATGGACATCGGGACATTTTCGCCAACTTCCAAGCCATACCAAGCCTTTCAATTATTTTGCCTTCAATCTCTCTAATCTCGACATGTAGCTATATCCCTGCCCCCCGGGGGGAGGGGTCCAAACCACTGGCGCCGGACAGGTCTTGGGATCTTATCGGAGACATTCCGGTTCCATGGGCGCATCGCAGCGAGTCTTAAAATAGACCAGAAGGCTCAACCGCACCCCAATCGAGGTGAGGATCTTAAAGGAGCGGAAAGCATTTTGAAAAGAGGTGGTTGGTGAAAATGGTAGGATTGTGGGGGGGCTTCTCCTACCAAAACCAATCACCCCCCTCTCGCCCAGACACTGTTTCTCGGGGCAGGTTTTTATCCCGGTTGAAGTTTTTCCTCCCAATCGAGGCTAGTATCTTTTCCTGTCGATAAAACTTTCCCAATGCCGGGACAAACTTTATACCCTTCTGGCCACTACCCTTCCCTTGTTTTCCAAGAAGGGAGCTGGAAGGGATGTTGGAGAAGGGTATGGTTAAGCCAGCCGCATTAAATGCTAATGATTATGTTTTGTTTATGAAAATTGAGGAAACATTGAACAAGGGAAAACTCGGCGGATAACCGCGTCTCGGTTATGTGGCCCTTGGCGCCGTCAATATAGCCATGCTGCTGCCGATGCTGCTGGTTCGAGTGAGGCAACAGAGAGAAGGAAAAAAAATGGAAAAACTCTTCTTCTGGCGACACCAATCCTGCGTATTTTCTTCCCGCGCGTAACAAGGCATAGGGAAACCGGGAAGCGGTGGGACATTGTGAGGCTGATGTGGGGGCTGGCGAACTGGATCGGGATGATGGTGATTGAGCGAATCGAAACATGAGTACGGTTCGACACGCTCGCCAACGACATTGAAAGTTCGAACCGCAGCGCAGCAACGGACAGCAACAAAAAACTGGAATTTATATAAACTGTGTGCGCGTATGTGTTCGGGAAAAAAACGAACACAAAAGAAAACGCATGGAAAATGGACAACGAAAAGGCAGTGTAGTAATTCCTCCTCCCCCCAAATCCCCCAGACTACAACCGGAAGGCTATCTCCACTGTCCACCGAAGGAAAAGTGCCACGGCGGTACTGCTTCGGGAGGAAGGAAGGTAAGTTATAGTATAACTCGCCCCTGGAAGAAAATATCCCATCCCCGTTTTTGGTGCGTGTTTTTCGCTTGCAGCAGAAGAATGTTCCCCCATCCTCCCCTATTCCACCCCTAGAGGAAAACCGCCCGTAGTCTTACAATAAGACAAATAATGAATAAATTTTTATTGACGCTTTCGGTGGCGCCAATCGATTAGGATGGTAAGTGAGAGGGGGAAGGGTGTGCGACAAGGGAAATGTGGGTTGGGTGAGGTGGAAATTTAAGTCCACCATCACGGTGGGTGGCATACGTCCAACGTACATATATATCCGTCCCGGCCAGCAGCAGCAGTAGCAGCATCATCAGCCATAGTGCTCTGCAACTTAGGGAAGTTCGCCCATTTAAGCAAGCAGTAGGGAGTGTTCGGGCGAAGGAACGATGAGATGGGTGTGTAATTTATTTTGTCGTTGTTTTCGGCTGCAGGACATCGCATCTGTGCAAAAGTTGAAGGACGGATTAAAGCATGTCCGATATTGTTTTTCCCTCACAAGGTGATGTGGGTTCAGCAAGGTTTCTTTCGCAATGTTCAATATTACAACAAAGTAAAGTACGGAGTAAAGTAAAAGGGCAGCCCGGTGGTGCAGGCGTCTTCGGCGCCGATCTTCAAACGGCAGGACCGGGGTTCAAAATCTATCCGGGCCGCCCCCTTTTAGTAAGGAATGACTTGGACAGTGGTATCGGCAAGTCTAATAAGCCATCTGATGGCCTGCAAAACCTATAGAAGGTCGTTAAGCCAAGAACAACATGAAGAAAGTACAGAGAAGGATATAGAATTGGCTGGAAAGTAAATCAAAACTGGGGATGTTTCAACCCTATGTAGCAGGGGTGGTTTTCAGACTGATTCCGTTCGTTCTGTAGGAAGTAATTTCCGTTCTTGACAACGTGACGTCAACATAGTTTCACTTGAATTTCAAAACATATGAATTCGGACTCTTACTTTAATGTTGTTGAAGAATTATAATTATTAAATGAATATAAATTCACCAAAAGAATTATTTTTTTACGATTATGCCCAGGATAAGGCAATGGTAGAGAAGACATTGCCTTTTTAACAATGTTCATTATTTTAGTCTTCCCAAGCGTTGGTGACAATAGGGCTTGGAACCATCATACTTCTTTTTTAATTCTCTGAAATATGGACCTTCCGTTTGACTTGATATAATTAATTGATTAATAAATAGAAACAAAATAAGGAAACAAAATTTAACACTCTTTTTTATTTGAACACCAATTATAACTACGATTTACGACACCATAAATACAGTTCAAAAGATAATTAATCAAATGTACTTCAAAAGGGGCGGAATGGTGGCCGGTCTTCTCACGACAGAACCGGGGTTCGAATCTCATCCGGACCGTTCCTCCGTGTGACGTACAAGGTCGTTAAGTCAAGAAGAAAACTCCCTCCTTTCTGGGATTTGATTCATGCAGCAACTCTTTAGAGAGTCGTTATTACGAGACAGAAGATGGCTTTTTGCTGAAAAATCATATGAACTGACCGCAAAGGGACCGCTTAATGATATCCTGTGAAGATATGTAACAAAATTCTTCTAAAATGGAAGAGTGTACGGAACAACTCTCTGTGCTTTTAATAAAAAAGAGTTGTAAATACTCTCGGCGGTTCTAATCTCTGCACAACAAGACAAGCAGTTTCTTCAGAAAGAGTTTGATTATACCAACTCTCAAAGGAGTTGACTCCTTGCGATTTGAATCACTAAAGAGATGTAAAGATTCTTTGTGGGAAATTAGTTCAAATTGATCTTTCGAAAGGCCTCTCAGGTCACTCAGTCACTAATACCCTGTAAGTAAAACACTACACAAAACCATACTCAAGATAAACAAAACCTGGAATTACGATTATATCAATCAAAGAAAACTCTTATGAGAAACCTCAAAGATTACAGAAAAAACATAAACTTAAGAAAATGAAAAACGAAAAAAAAAGAGAAATTCGAATAAAAAATAAAAGGGAGAAGTCATAATGAACAAAGATGGAGCTTAACAAAAATATGTGAAACTTTTTATTCACACCGATTAAGATAAAATGGAAAAAGCAGATAGAAAAGAAGAAATTATACAGACAATTAAAAAAAACGAAGTTCAGTACAATTTTCATAATATCATTAATAAATTCTGACATAAATTTGGCACAACGAACAAAAAAATGACACACGTCATTTTGACATTCCCTTTTGACACACGTCATCCCAACTTATAACTAACTTGGTTTTCTACTTCCTCTGAAACCAAATTTTCTGTGAATAAATAATCTGGAAAACGTTCTTCTGATAACCGGAAAAAGCATTTTCTACCAAAGACTATCTTCTGGAACGAATCAAGCCCGGGTCTAAAAATAAGAAATCCCGGAAAAACTCATTTTGTAACAGCCTGATTTAAAATCTTAAGATGGTCAAAAGCAAGCAAAAGTGGTCAGTAAAACACACAAATAATTTAATCGCACGCCTTTACGCACATTGCTCAAGATGCGTTCAATGCCGATAAAAAGTTTAGTTTCGCCCCAAAAAAAGACGTACGAACAGTGAAGCGACAGGCGAAAAAAGAAATCATTTTTCAAGGTGAAACTTTACATTAAATGCCATCATCATCATCCCACCCACATGACGAAGATGGGTGTGTGTGTGTGCGTGTTTTTATCATTTTTTTTAAAACTCTTTTTTGTTCTTGCCACATCAAACGGCCCAACACCAGCCTTTTGTGATGATCGTTTTGCTTGCTCCAGGGGCCCGCGCACTTCGATCGCGACCGGAATAAATTTTATCTGTGCAGTTTGTTGTTTTCGAACCCATTCCATTCGCTCGGGCCCGCTTCCTGCCACTGCCACCATCCCCACACCGGATGATGATCGCTGAAGATCGCTGCTTTATTTTGCCTTTTTCCGCCCCGTTTGTGCTTGTAAAGGAAGGTGTTGTCTCGCTGAAATGCGAACGCGATGCGTGTGGAAGTGGGTACGGTTTCATGAATAAATTACAATATTCATGATTCGCAGACGCAGACGGTATAGTTTTCGGGGTTGCCCCAGGGTTTCCTGCGCCAGCCCTCATCATCGTAACGCCGTCGCGCTCCAACGCGCCTATGACGAATGTGAATGATTTTGAGCTGTTACTTTTCGCCTTTTTTTTGCTTTTGCAGCCCCAAAACCTTGCCTTAAGCTAGAGCTCCAACACACCGCCTGAAGGTTTTATCTACCGTATCGTAGACCACTTCCTTCGATGAACGCGATGCGTAAACAAATCTATAAAATAAATGAGATTCAAATATGGGTTCCCCGGCAGGGTCGTCTTCGAGTAGTCTTTTTTTTTCATTCCTTTCACAAAAACCACACACCACGTATCGATTTCGAAGCTTTAAAACACTTTTTTCCCCTATAAAATGTGATCTTTCTCTTTTTCTTCTACGTTCAGTTAGCTGGCTACCGGTTTTCCGCCATACCGCTATTGCTACAAAATGGGGGCACATTGATGGACTCATAAACTAATTGGCAAAAGACAAACTCACCGAAAGATAGGATTATAATCATAAACCCGATCGCCAGCGATGCCTTTTCTCATCGCAAGCTGAAAGAATGGTTGAGTTAAATAATCTTTAAAGCATTAACCACGCATCGAATGCGGAGATATTGAACTGTTCGTGGTAGATGTCGTTTTTGTAAGACGGATTTCACAAAAGCTTGCTATCTTTCACACATGCAAACAAACGATCGGATAATGATCGTGAAGGAATAGAAAAGCAAACGCTTACGATTACGTTGCTAAACATCTTGTGAGGATATTTCTTCTGCGAAATCGAATGTGCAATTACTGCGACCGACACCTGAATGGAGCAAATGCAGGAGATATAAAAGCAGACGCAGAAAGCAGAGGAGCGCAGTACAACGACAGTTCGTACTCTTCGATGCCTAAGCTTCGTGGATGGCATCAACATCCTCGGACAGACATCTGTGGCACAGGATTGGGTTGAGAAGATAAGGTACCTGCTTGCCGAAGGCATCATCGACAGTGCCAGTGTGCTGACCGCCCTAGAACACGGCATCTGTAAAGACCCTCACAAACAGCAACTTGACGACATCCTTTCGTCTCCTGAAATCGTTTTCTGTTGGATTCTGGGACCCTTTCACACCGCGATGCGATCGGATTAACCAAAACTGAAACACCTCCTGGCAAAACCAAGAACTCAGTACCAAACTCCGCTCCATTAAACACAACACCGCACCATGGGATGATCCCGAGTCAAACCATAACCAACGAATCCATTCCCGCCTATGTCCTAGACCTATCCAGCCCTCTACTCTGAAGCTTCTGTGGCGTTGCCATCACCGTCCGGCACATCCTTACCGATTACCATGGATACACGCCACACCGAGCCACCTGCCAACTGGATACAGACTTCGCAATCATCTTATCACCCAAACAAACTCTTCCGTTTTCTTCGCATTAGTAGCCTGTACAAAGGAATTCACAACAAAGGAACCGTATCAGCAATAGTCATAGTTTATAATTAAACCATATCTGCAATAATTTGTAATCCTAAATGCAATCATATACTGGAAAGAGGTGCATGAGGTCTTAAAGACCCAAAGTCTCTTTCAAATAAAAACAAAATTGCCGAATGTTCTAACCGTGATAGAGCCCGACTCGGAGGCAGAGTATCGTTTGACGTCGACCATATTAGGCTGGTAGAAAAGATCTCCTACCTTGGGTGCGAGCAAGGCGTTGAGAAGGAAAACAAACCACTAGCTAGCTGCCCTGTACGGCGGTGCATACATCCTGACGGTAGTGAAAGCCGGAAGGACACGATGGATAGGGTACGTGGTAAGGATGCTGCACTTATGCTCCTCTAGGAAGGTACTCGTCAGTATCGCACTCACCGCCTATCAGACTGTGAGTCTTGATCTAACTTGTGGTGTCAAAACTCAGTATTTTTGGTCTAACCTATTTTTAAGACAATTCGTCACATTGTTGAGTCCAAGAATATTTTGCAATAGACAATACAGCGTTCCATTCTCACCTATGATCAGCTTTCTTATGAGTTAGTTTTTCCATTAATTCACTTTTAACAGCTGAACTTCAAATACTTCTGACGTTCATATTCTTAGTTTGAAAATAGTTAGTGAACCAAAGTAGAACAAGTATCTGTGATTTACTATACTTTTTAGTCCAGCATAGTACAGTCTACTAAATTCTCATTCACCTGCCGAAATGGATGTACGAGCGAGACCCTTTATTTCCATGAGTTCACAATGTCTAAGCCTTCCAGCTATAACCCACTACAGAATTAGTGATGGGTTCTCGGAACCACACCCTTCGACTCCGAACTGTTCCGACTAAATCAAAACCAAGGTTCCGCCTGGAACCGTGCGGAGGCGTTTGGAGCCGTCCGAGGCGTCCGGAGCCGTTTCGAGTTGTGCGGAGTCGGTAGTGGGCAGTTCCGAAACCATCTGAATCGATGGGGCTGAAATGAATTGAAATTCCACAGCGCTTTAAATCGTCCATGATGCGATGATATAACCTTCAGTTGGTGCTCTATGAAAGTTGAAATGAAAAATATGCTTTTATTTTCTCTTCATTGAAGCATTTTCATTGAAAGGAAATAAATAAATACTCTTACATAATTATATATGAAAGAACATACATAAGTCCTTTCTAAAAACGTTTTCATTTAATTGAATTTGATGAAAGAGTACCAACGTATCATGGACGATTTGAAATGCTGCGAAATTTCAATTTATTTCAGCCCCAGCGATTCAGATGATTTCGGAACTGCCGACTAGCGACTCCGCACAACTCCGAACGGCTCCAAACGACTCCAGGCGGTTCCGAACTCAGAGTGTTGTGCCTGTCTTTCGGAGCCGCTGTCAAAAATGGTTGAGTCATTCGGAAGCGATTCCGTTTTTTATCGATTTTACCCATCACTATACACCATGAGCCTTTGATTTAACTTTTCTCTCATATAAACTAAACATGCAAGAACGTCAAATTGTGCTCAAAATGATAAAAAGCACCGAAAACTGAAAGTATCGCATCCGAACTCATTCAACTCTTGGGACACATCCAGTTGGCACACTCGACGGCTGTAATAGCTTACTTTGTGGCATGTACAGCAGTTCTATCGATGTAAAACAAAAGATGCAGATCTCTTTGAAATCGTTTTTTGGGTACAAAATTCAAAAATGTTATTATGAGGATCATTATAGACTCCAAGTCTAAAAAAAAAATCGTTCCTATCTATGCCTCGTTTCAAAAATTTAGAACATAAAATCGCTACTAGCCTAATTTTAGGTCCGATCTCTTTAAGATGTTTGATGGCTCAGTATCAATTACTTTTACTGCGATTCCTCCTATCGTCGGTGTATCTTTGTGAATCACTGCATTAGAAATTGGTTCATTTTCCACTTTTGTTTATGCAAGATAAGCTTCACTATGCAATAGAAACATAAAACATCGCATTGTTAGCTAAATACACTAAACCCCTGCTTGCACCAGTGCTGCACACGTGCAGGAGTGTGAATGTAAGCGATCCCATTATACCCTCACAATGCACCACTTAAAGATGGTTAGCATTGTTAGTGCCATTGTTTCTAACCCTCACGATGCTGGGAGCTGGTGAAAGATTTTACTTCTACACGCTTCTACTGAAACCGAAACTAGGTATTACTTTCAATCCGTATCACGCATACAAGATTAACGCTTTTGCAGCATTTTTCTAGCAAAAACAATATGTTTTACCTCAGTTAAACATACTCTCCTCCCTCCTAGTTCGCCGGTTACAGTGCCTTCGAAAATCCGAAACCTCTAGCGTTAATCCGGTCGCGATGCGATCGCTGCCACTAGATGATCGCCTCCGGCAGTTAAGCTAGGAGAAGCACGAGCGGGGAGGCTTTTGCTGACAGAGTGAAAGGCTATCGGGTTGAAGGCGAATGCGATGTAAAGCAGCCAGCAGAGTTGAAACTTGAAGCAAGAAATATCCAAACGAAGCGAAGAAACGAAAGCAAAAAAAAAATCACCCACTCTCACACACGCAGAGATCGTTTGTTGTAAACAACTTATGTTGCTCGCTGGCCCACTATGCCTAGTAATTCGATGGGGTAGCGGGTTGGTGGTAGTGGTGGAAAACCGGGAGACGATTAAACCTTCCAACACCTAGCAGACTATCGCTGCCCTAGCCCATCGCAGCGAACCGTCGGACACGCACAAAACGGGCCAAACTGGAGCCAACGATCGAATGGAAGTGAATCGAGTGAAAGATTACTATTCTCATGCAAATGAAGTCTAATCGTGTTTTGTTGGCGTCGGTTCGTATCGCACATCCCTTACCGAATTGTGTACTAGAGTTGGTGGATTTCGAACTGTTTTTTCTTCTTTCTCTCTCTATTTTGTATCCATTTCTTTTAGCGTTTCAGTGTTTATGAGTTTGTTGCTTTAGTTTTCTTTTTTGTGTGATTGCTAAAAGCTAATGGAAAGGAAAGTAAGCAAAGTAATACAAGTAGAATAGGGGTATATTAAAAAGTTGATAAAATTAACCCGAATTACATAAATTTCATCTTAAACGCTTGAAGAAAAGCAAGAGTAAATCAAATGAAAAAAAAATGCACAAAAATATCGAAATAATAAAGTTTTATAACTTTGGGAAAAAAAACAAATCAGTCGTTCTATAAGAATAAAATAAGTACAATCGAATCGAAATAGAAACAATCGTATCGTTTTCTCACAATAAAAAACAAAAAGAAGTAAGGTAAACGATTACTAAGAACTAATTAGATATGAAAAAAACAAAACAAAATCAAATTAAAAAGAAAGAACACGAGAGAATGATGTACATTTACAAACAAACAAAATACAACAAAAAACAACCCAAAAGTAAAAAGCACGACGAGAAAATTATAAATACATATACAAAGAGAAAAACAAAAATATAAACGAACAAACGAGCAAACAAAACAAAATTTCAAATTTATTTCAAGAAACAACATTCTGTAAAGTGTTTGCGAAAGTCCAATGAGCAAACATTAGCAAAAAATCATAAACGCAACGCAAAAAGAATAAACACAATTTTGAAGAAAATACACACGTTTACGTCAATTTTGCACCAAACTGTTGAACTTTAAAATAAGTTATTATTAATAAACAAGATCACAAGCAAATCGTTCAATGAAACTGAAGAAAACTAACAAATAAAAAAAAACAGCAGAAAACAAATACAAACAATAAACAAAATAAAATAAATACGAAACATGATGAAAATTAAAGAAATATTTTACGAAATCAACAACCTTAACGAAACATTATTTAAAGAAAAATTGAAGTGAAATACAGCTGACCTTTTCCTATTCTACCCCTTCTACGCGCTCCCGTAAAAACCGACAAAATTAAACAGTAAAAAAAAATTACTCGCCTGACGAGAAATAAACAGAGTTAACCTCAAACGCGTCGACGTCGACGCACATTAAGGTTAGTTAAAATCAATTGAAAAAAATCAACTTCAATCCAGTTCCGTGCCCTTTTCCATACGTCTGCTCTGCTTGGTTTCAGTGTTTTTTTTTTCGCCTCCTTCTTCCATCTCTGATTGCCACCCGGTTGCTCCGGTGGTTCCTGCCACCAATGTTGCTCTTGCGCTCATAAAACGGCATGATGCGTCTTCAATTGTTCGCCTGTGCGCAAATGAATAACGACGAATCGAAGACCTTGAACCGTTTGCATCGATAGGCGCTTCCCGAAAAAAGCAAAGCAAGAAGAAGCTTAGTGTGATAAAAATAAAACCCCACCGAAATGGCTCCACTTGCCAGCAAACGGTGGACTCTGGACTTTAGGGGGACAGTACCAAAATGTCTGTCCCCCTCCACTATTGAGGACGCTTAATCAAATTGTACTTGCAGGCCCAACGGAGTCCGGCCTAAACGCCATACATAGAATTGTAGGGTAGAGCTAGGATTGGTAGGCTTAATGGAAGTATCCAATGAGACAAAATTAATTTCACCAAAACGAGAGCAACGCAGGCATCCATTGACAGACATAAACAAAGAAAAAATCATCTAAACGCTCGCAGCTCGCTAGCGATCGATCCCTTCATGAACAAAAACCAGCTCCGGCTGGACAGACATCTTGCTAACCATGTCTGGGTCTGGGTAATGTAATTTAATTTGTTGCCCCACTCTAGCTAGTTCCGCTCCCTCAAATCCTTGATGTAATGTGAAAGTGAAGCAGAAGCAACCACTCTGAACATGTGTTCTTGTTTTTTGCTGTGTGAGTTGGTTCCTCTTTCCAATTGCTTACTTTTCGATCAAACTCTTCCATCGCTCGATCAGCGATGCTTCTGCTGATTGTTGACATAACCGGGCTAGCACTTCACCACCACCACCACCACCACCAGCAAAACTCTGATGCCATTGCTTTGTCGCATCAATCAACCAATTCTAGCTAAAAATAGAGCACTGGGATGACTGTAGTGACCCGAGCGGGCGCATCGATTGGGCCCGAACTCCGAATGGCGATGGAAGCCGGTAGTTACTTCCCGCATCGAAGACTTTGCCTTAATTTATTGGATTGCTTGAAATCATTTCCACAAGCGATTTGCAGTGGCCCAGAGATCTGGCGTCTTTGCGATGAAAAATTGTTATTTTTGGGTTCAGAGTTGGAAGCTTTTTTCTCGTATAGGAGGTTCAGTAATCGGGAAAAAGAATGATAAGGAATGGAAACTGAATTAGAAAAGAAAATTTACTAATACACTTTAATAAAAAAATTGTTTATCTTCCGACATAAAATAGAGCAAAACAAGCAATGGTGTATATAGAGAAAAGAACAAAAATCAATAATTATAATAAGTAAAGATCAAAATACAATTTAAGAATATAAATATGAAGAAAAACTTAAGAAAATATATATAAATTTTTACCAAATTAGCAATCTTGATAAAAACCGTTTACATGTAGAAATTTCAAATCCCTCATAACCAAATAAATGCTAAAAGTCTTGTTCATTACACACATTACTAGAAAGATAAACTAAGTAAGATAATCAATAAAGTGAAAACTAAATAAAAAAACATAACAAATAGTAAAAAAAAATTTCAAGAAACAAAAAAAAGTCTAATAAAACCATTAAAACATATTGACAGACTAAATACAGTAAAACAGATGAACAAAATAGAAAAAGAGAGGTACAAACATTTGGAACCTTAATCCCTCTGATTAGCTCACATATACAAAAGAAGGAAAAATGATAAACTTCCTGGTGCATAAAGCAAAGCTCGTAACGTAACAGCAAAAATAAGGGCACAACTGAATAGAACATGAAAACGAAAAACAAATACATATTTCAATCATCCGAGCAAGTACCATCGTTACGGCCAAACGCCAAAGCCCCTTGTACGGACATGAAAGTGTTTCCTCCACCCCACATCATCCTGCTATTCCCTGCACCGTTTCCCAAGTTCGTGATTTTCCTCCCAACTAAAACGCCGAGCCCTTTTTTTACCAATCCGGTGAGTGTAAGGGGAAAGAGGAGGGTGGAGAAGCTAGGGGGAGGAAAATTATGTCGCCGTCAGTTACCAACGCCACCGTAACCATAAGCTACTACCCGTCGAAGACCACACTCCACAATTCTCCAGCAGTTGGCCCAGCAACCAGCAACCGCACGATCTTAACTTTGACACACACACACTCGGGCTCGGGCAAGCGTCTGGAAAATGGTTCCCGTTTCCTCGGAACCGGTTTTATAGTTTGCCTTTTTTTTCATTATTTTGGCCCCAGCACTCCTCACGAAACGGTTCCACGTCTATGCCTGATGGGTATGAACTTTTCTCCAAAACCGTAGCCGTTATAGTGCAGCGTAGCTGCCGTAGGGCAAGGTACCGTGATCTTCATCTCGATCGCAGCGTTTCTTACTAGGGCCCCTGCAAATGCGGGAGTCTTACGACGCCCGGTCAACGACGAGTGCTGTTGACCAGTTTTCCGAAAACGCGGACGGAACGTGGCGGTATGTGACGGGGAATGGTAATGGCGCCCCCGATTCGTTGAAACCTGCGCGTCCGTTGTAAAGGGCACACGATCGGTCCCCGAGCAGCGCAAGCGGTTGTTGCATTGCCTTTTTTTTCTCTCTCTCGTCTTGCACGTTGAGGCCGTGTTGTTGCCGCAGCCTTTCTTCGACGCGAAGTCAAACCCCGTGGGGACCCGTGAGCGAGCGTGATCTGATCGGGCTGTAAAGTGGCATAATAATGGCAGTGGAGGAGAGTCAACCGCTAATGATCATCACGACGGCGGTGCTGGCGTAGCCCATCGCGCAGACCGATGCGAATGGCCTGGAATAGAGGTGTTCGGCGGCTAGCGTTGCCTCGAGTTAATAGCGTCTGTACGGCTAGCTCAGGTGAGGCACACACTCACAATGGTGCCTTCAACCCTTGCGCTTCCACTTGCTTTCTCTCGGGTGGGTTTGGTTTGGCTAGACGCGGTGAAACTCGTCTAGGGCCATGAGGCAATCGAGCGTGAGTTTGATTAATACAACAAATATCAATATACAAGTAGCACAGAAGTGTTTAAATTATTGCAAATTTTATTCGGAAATGGCTTAGAACCTTTAAAATTATGCAACAGATACAAAAATAACCCAGCAAACCTTAATCTGAGAATAAAAAAATATTGAAAATACTTATCCATAAACATGGTTTTGAAGTATAAAAATAACGAAGGAAACAGTCGAATGCCAAGCCAAAATTATTGTAAGTTGTGAAATCGATTGAAACAGTGTAGTTAAAATGGTTTATTGCCAAGATTGAAGAATGTTGAACATTAACGAATCCGCATAGTTTTAGATATTTTAATGCTTGGTATTTTAACGGTGTGAACTGGTAAATGAAAACTTTTTGCCATTTTAATGCCTGATGATATGATCATATTTTTAGATCTCAATGTATTATAAATAAAATATAGTAAAATGACCAGCATGTTCTTTATGAATTTAAAAATACTAATAAAAATATAGGCGGCCGGGTGGTATAGGCGACACCGGCGCTGGTCTTCAAACGGCAGGACCGGAGTTCAAATCCCATCCGGATCGTCCCCCCGTGGTGAGGACTGACTAACCAACTACGTGATATCGGCAGTCTAGTGAGTCATTTTTGATGGCCGGCATGACCTAATGGCCGTTGAGCCAAGAACAAGAACGTAAATATTAAAATAATTAATTTTGAAAAAAAAACATAAGAGACGGCCTGGCCGATTTTCTGTAAAAATAAAAGTTAGAAATTGCTTATATCCGTGACATGTGAAACAAGCATTGAGTAAAATATATTTTAGCTAAACTACTGGCTAACGAATAAAAGTAAGGTGAACGAATACAAAATATTAAAATTTATCGAAACAATAATGTAAGATAGAAATAGAAACGATCAATTGGAAAAGTTTATTCTCTTCAAACAACTTTGCTTCTAGCTTCTTAGGCGCGCACGCGCAACTTCCCTTCGTTGACGTTTTTGACTAACTCAGGCAACTCCCTGTCAATTTGACATTTATTCGGAGGGGTAACCCTCTTGTCCTACTATGTAATGATTACAATTCAACACAAGTGTATCGATCTTACTAAAAAATTCTAAAGAAAAACAGTGTCTAATTGAGTAAAAGATTATAAACTGCAATTAAATCGCTACTGAAAGTGCACTCCAATCCACAGCTCAACGGCAAAGCACTAGCCAACGAAGCAAGAAAAAAAAGGGCTGACCTTTTCTCATAGAAACTGCAGTGCGCAATGGAAGAAGAAAAGAAAAACGGACGAATAGCAACCACAACCTAATGTCAATAAGTGAAACCGTGCCTGAGAGAAGTGCCGTACAGCTACACGACGAGATGCACATGGGTACGGTGCAAATAATACGCCTCTCGCTACACATCACCAGCATCATGGCCGCTCACCATCTAAAGCCGGCGAGCCACACTTAACGGTATACGTACAAGCGATCAGAGCAGATACAAACACACGGAGGGCCGCAGAAAACTGTGATTGATGTACGGCCTCTACGTGAGATCATGTAGGCGCAAGTCAGCCACCTTACCGTGCTGGATCGAGATCAACACACGATCGATAGCCTTCTTAGTAACCTTTTTTGGCTGTTCGGGGTTGTGACCGGCCATGTGAAGAAGGAGTAGGTAGCACAATTGACAAGATATCGATTGGTTGGTTTGTTAGTTGATAGAGACTTTGATTCTATGTATATGATCGGTTCTCTTCTGCTTTGATTCGCGATAGTGTTGGGTCAGGCAGCTCTTTTGACTGTGTGGAGCGAGCCGCTCATCTAGGAGAGCGGTGGTGAGCGAGAAGTATATCAACGTTGAGCGACAAGCGAAACGCGCTCAAAAGAGCGCGCTAAGCACGGTGCCCTCAACGTGTATATAAATGCACCACTTTAGCTCGTAGGTTCATTACGTTTACTCCTGCGTGGCTCTTTACTTAGAGTACCAATTTCTTTCGAAAGGCGCGCAGTTTCAAGCAGGATTTAAAAGACAAATAAATACAGCCGTTCGCATGCATGCCGAGAGATTTTCTTTCACATCGTAAAAAAAAGCATAATGAGAACAAAAGTGTTGCAATATTTTTCATTTCCACATAGTACTTTATTTCAATTGAATACTCTATAATGTTTCGTGTTTTGTTTTGTTCCACTCGCACTTTCTTTTTTTTTTTTTTGGTTTTATTTTCTGCTTCGATTTTTCTTCCGCATCTGACAAAAGACACCAACCTCACAAAATCTGAAAACCAAACCTTACGCGCTAGTACATACGTTAAATGGCGCACTTTTGCTTGCATAAATTCATAGAATTTATAGACACTTGCTTCTCGTTTCGGTTGGGTTTTACAAGTTTTATTCGCTGCTTTCGACGCTACGACAGCTATTTCACCCAAGTGTTAATGTGTATTTGTATCGTTTGCTTTTTCCTTTTTTTGTTTGTTTGTTTGTTTGTTTCACACATTGCTTTGTTTCAAGCGTTTTTCTTTTATTATTTGTTGTTGTAGTTGTTGTTGCACACAAACCCTATCGCATAAAAGTCTTATCTTTCGTTTTGCTTTTGACAAATTTATATGTTTTGTTTGTTTGTTTTCTTTTCCCCTCTTTCCTTTTGCTCACATTTAAACAGGTTTAACTTGTTTTCAAATTTATTTCGCTTGTTTCATTTTGCAAATGCTGAGTTTCGCTGTACCAATTTGTTTTTATGTTTTCTCCACTTTAGTTTTTCACTTCATTCGATCCATTCTTTTCCTTTCCAGTCCCCTCCCACTTTCTATCTTCTACCACAGTGAGTAAAGTTTAGAACTCAATAGTAACACAATTTGCGCGTTTCGCAATCACCATTGTTTTGTTTTTTAGTTCATCGTAGTTATCATTAAATGGAGTGTTTTTTTTCTTAATTAGAAACTATCAAACGAAACGCACCCTTAACGAAGAGGCGCAGCGCAGTACACAGATTCGAAGAAGCTTTGTTCCTGTTTGCTTTTAGGACAGGACTTTTGGGGAGTGGACAGTTTACTGTCAGTTTCTTTTTTTTTTTTTTTTTGATCAAAAATTCACAAAGTTTTAAAGTAGGAGAGAACTGCTTACTTGAAGTTTACACGGGAAGGAAAACTAAACGATTTGATTTGTTGTTCTTTTATCGTCTTCTCCCTTTTTCACTCATTTAAAATTTGTTTCCTTTCTCTAGCGCTAGTTTGTTCTTTTTCGTTTGCACATCAAAATGTGTTCAAACTTTAGATTTGTTTTTTTTTTGTTTTTGTTTTTTTTTGAATATTATTAGTACTTGCACATTTGTAGTTTGCAACCTTACACTTATAAATTACTTACAATACTAATTTGTATCATGTTTATTGATTTTCTTTCTTTCTCCTTTTCTTTTACCGCTATTTGTGAGTTTTGCAGATTTGCATGTGTATTTGTTTGTTTATTTGGTTTGGTTTTGTTTGTTGGTTGTGACGATAGAGTTTATGCGCTTTTCACTTAAACAAGTGGAAAAAATCAACATGAAAAAAAAAAGAAATAAAACAACAAAAATGCGCATTTCCTTTTGCATTTTACTGCTGTACATTGTTCGCTGGCACCGTGGAAGAAGGATTTACTATCACAATGTGCTTTTCCTTCTCGCCTCACACGTCGACTTCACACATGATCACATGATTTTCCAATAGCAGGACTAACGCACCACTACGAAAGCAAATGAATGTTACCTCCGCACGTGTGTGTGTTTTGAGGGTATTTGAACTTTTCCAGGGGACTCTAGCCTTCTCCCACGGTGCCAGCGGAACAATATTACGGGGAGAGAGAGAGAGAGAGAGAGAGCGAGTGAGAGAAACCTTTGATTTTGTTTGTTCCTTTTAAGGTTTTTTGTTTTTTTTTTTGGGAAACCAGTTTTTTTGTTCGTTTGTTTTTGTAATTATTTTCCACTCCGTTCGGTGATAGCTTCATGAAGGACATAAAAACGACAAAAGTAGAGCTCGTAGAACAACAAAACAACGTGTCTTTGTGGTGGTGGTGGTGGTGGTGGTGGTAGTGCTTGTGTTCGTGTGTGTGTTTTTCTTTGTTAATGATAGTTAGGTTTTTCTTTATTACATTCTGTCTCACTGTTTTTAGTGAACGACAACGAGCGCCATAACACGAAGATCAATGCTTTGTTCGCTTTCGGATATCCTTTTACCAAGATGTTATTTTTTTATTTAAAAGGTTACGAACCACCCCCTTAGTGGAAGCGAAGAAGAAACAAAGAAAAACAGCGTCTAGAAGCAAGAACGAGCTTTTGGTTTTTCTTTCCATTTCCACCATTTCTTGACACTGATCTGTTTCACACCACGACCACTTTGGGGGTGGAGAGAAAGATGAAGGCGTGTTAAATTGTATGTTATGGTTTGCTTGTGCTGTTTACTGTTTGTTTCTGCAAATAACAACAAAACCACTCAAAACTGCAAGTTGTTATTGTATTTTGTTTGTTTCATTTTTCAAATTGTAAGATTTATTTGTTTGTTTTGCTAAATTGTCCACCACATAGTATCAATGTTGTTGTTTTGCTGCTGTTGCTGTATTTGTATTTGTTATTTTACGATCTTAATTTGTTAAATGCCTACCACGCACACCGCTCCTCCGGTTTTTTTTCTCATTTTGTTCCTTTTTTGCTCTATTTCATCCAATTGTTACAACATTGTTTCAAATTGGTTTTGTGTTTTTCGTTTTTCATAATTTGTTCCATTAAATCATTCGAGTTTGTTTGTTTCTCTATGTTCTTATTTGGTTTTTGCTCGTTCGGGCCCTGCTGTGCCTTACTTATTATCACTTTTAGATACTATCACTTATAATTTGTTGTGTTTTTTTCCCCCATTTTGTCTCTCCCCGTTTTTTGTTTTTTCTCGTCGTCTTCCATCTTCGGTTTTAACCATTTAAACTTATCCACTACACACAGAGTTACACAGACTGTTTTTTTTTTGTATTTTTGTTCGTTTTAGTTTTAGTTTATTTGATTCCTACTTTCGCTTTAAACGTAATTTGTTTTTGTCGTTCATTTGTTCTCTTTTGCTTGTGCTTTTCAAAATGTCACCTAACGATCGTTTGCTGACGGATGTTTTAAATTGGTTTGGTTTTAGTTTTACTTGTAAAAAACATTTTACAAGCGAATGAATAGTGATTTTACTGCTACTACGGAATGCTGAATATGCGTACGAACAGCACAGGACTAACTGAAAGCATCACAATATGCGAAATAATGTGTTCACAGGGAACGAAAAATTTTCTGTATCACACCACCCCGAGTTGTCGAATTGTCATCCCAATAGTTCCCCGAAGTTTGGGCCGTTTGGGAAGTCGGAATTGGAAAAATACTAGAGCCGGAGAAACTAGCCGCCATTATCAGTACTTCGGCTGAACGAATTGTTTTCTTTATTGTATTGAGGCTCAACTAACTACGGAAAACGGGTGCGCATTGCACGGTGGACGCGTGAAAAACTTATGAAATACTGATTATAAAAATACCTCTAACCCAAAAAAGAACCCTTGCTCAGCTTTTGGATGGAGACGCCTGGTGCTTTACAAAAAAAGTATAGCGAAAATTTTCATTTGTGTGTTTGTGTTTTGTACTTAGGGTAGACATTTTGGATACTTGTAGTACCATTTGGTGGCTGACGTTCGGGTTCGTTCGTCTAGATTTGAAAGCGAAACCGTGTGCGTATGTTTGACAGGGAGACGGTGGAGGGTACGATCACAAATATCACGTTAAGAGTTTTCATCCATTTTCTAACGATGAATTAAAAGAGAACGAAACTAGGAATGATAAATAATAATGTGTTAATTCAACTTCTAGAACAAAGTAATCCAAATAGAAATTTTACACAGATAAAAAACTGCTTCGAAACGAAAAACAAAAAAAAACGAAAAAAACCAAAATTATTTGAAAGACAGAGAACAAGATAAATAAATCAAAAAGAAGAAAATAAATAGGAAAAAGATAAACTCATCGTTAGTTGGGTTGAACTACGGACTAATACAGCACAGCAATCATTACTTACACGCTAAACACTATCTATACTTGAGACGGGGAGCGAGATTACAGTACAGCATAGAGTAAACGATTAATTCAATACATGTTTGTACATCGATTGGTTTTTGAGTTTCACTTTCGGTACATTTTTTTTCCTTTCCTACAGCGAGAGGAAAACAAAAACTATTTGTCCCCCATATTACCACTCCCTCAAACACGCACACAGCCGGATGGGGTCCCTGAACGTCAGCCCTTCCGGTAAAGTACCGGGCGCCTCCATCGACTTCGGGAATGGGTAGTAAAAGCTCGTCCCATTCACCCCTTGCGTTCATTACACCGAAAAACTAAAAAAAAAAAAACACACAAAACAAATACATTGTGACGTTTCACGTCAACTTACACCACGAAAAGGATTATTGTTCCCGTTTGCAAGATTTAAAACAACACTTTACACAGTATCTGTATCACAAGCACCTGCTTCGTTTGCTTGCTTTGCGCTCCATTGAGATATGACCGAATGCCATTACATGCTCGCACACGCACACACCGACTCATAAGAGCAGTGTTGGATGGTGTGAAGAAACTAACATTACAATCCTTGTCCTGTAAGTTCGTTCTATTGATTTGTTGGCGTCATTTTTGTCCTCTTCCCGTCCTGAAGAATTAAAGTTCAAGTAAAGAACACAAAAATAATGCCGTTCCAAGTGTTTTGGTTGCACTCGTTTCATGCTATGCTTATACATGTACACACATTTACGCTTGTTTTACGCTTCCTGTTGCTGTTGTTTTGTAAATTGGTTTTAAATTATTTACTTATATTTCTTTTCTATGTAATTTGTATGTTTTGCATCGAATTTATCTTATTTTCTTGTTGCTTGTGTCTATTTTTCTGCTGTGCTTTTTTATTTGTTTAATGTGACCGGCAAAGAAGCTGACAACACACGGTTGAGCTGCAGATTAAGAGGAGAGCCAACGAATATTATTATGTTTTAACAAAACGTACATGATGGTTTCGTTTTGTTTGTTTGTTTGTTTGTTTGCAATATTATGGACGAGAAAACAAACAGCTTCGACTATGGTTAAATTTGTTTTGGTTTCGTTCGAGCACTTCCCTTTTAAAGCGCGTTTTGTGTATGTATGTTAGGTTTTTTGCACATAATTAGCATGAGATTACTGTGAGTTTTGACCACTATGATGAGTAGCTTACTGGTTTTTGTATTCCTGTTTTTTCGTCTCCTTTCGTTTTACTCTCTTTTGGTCTACTGTTCTGGTTTTGCGGTTGTGTTTAGGTTTTTTTTCTTTTTGCTTGAATGAGGGAAAAATCTACTACAATTACATACAGATTATTGAGATGTGTTAATTTAATTTGTTTTTTTTTTTTTGTTTTGTTATGTTTCATCACTTTTCTTCGTTTTTGTATGCTTTTGTTATCGTCTCTTCACTCCGCCGCTCCTACTGCTCCAGCTATCTATAGCCCAATATTATCCATAAACTTGAACTGTTTCTTGCTCTCTATCTTCATACGTTTGCCGACTGAAGCCGTTTGTGTTATGTAATGTTCTTTTTTTTTGTTTTGTTTTGTTTTTGCTTTTCGTTTTCCCATTTATTTATACGTTATTCAATTTGGTTTCCTTTTTTTCCACTACGTTTTATGCTGGTTTTACTCTCGGGATATGAATTGTATTATCAGTTTGTTTTAGCATTAGGTGTATGTAAATGTATCTTTCTTATTTTGTCGTTTTCTTCCCACAGCAGAACAGAAATTGTAAAAAGCGTTACAATGGATCCAAAAGCAGCAAAATCGTAGACACAAAAACATAAGTGCCCGTGTTAAGAAACGTGTACAGCGCATGGAAAATGGGACACATTTCGTTGCTACGGTTGAAATGTGAACCACCCGACAAAGAAGAACAATTTGTTATTCTAAAACAAACAACAGCAGCAGGGCAGTAAAGAATGGGAAAAAGGTGTTCGAAACAACTTTGTTCCTACCACGGGCTTATGTTAAAGTCGGTCCTAAACGTTTGATTTGGAAACAAATGAAAAGTTAACATCTATCGTCAGCATTACGCAAAACAACCCGTTTACACAGCAAGGCCAAAAACCGAATTGTCATTTGCAAAGGCAAAATGGAATTTGGGGGCGGGCAGGCGGGGAGGATAAGGAGGATGCCTTGAACGGGATTGGTTTTTCATCCTCCATGAGTTGATCGTTTTGTTTTGTAAGTTTTGCAGTTTGGATTGATGAATCTTCACTTCTTTTTTTGCTCTCTTTTCTCCCTCTTCCTCTGTCGTTCTCTTCTTTGTAATGTCATTGTGTAAAAATTTGTTGGGCGTTTTCATTTTATTATTATCAGTTTATCAAATTTGAAAATCCTAGTTTTTTTTTTTGTTTCTTTATTTGTTTTGTTTCCTCTCTTTTTCTCTCCCTCTCATTTGTATCTGACACGGCTTGTTGCTTTTCCATTTTTTTTTGCATTTCTTTTCTCGTTTTTTTAGCTCCTTCTTCACTTTTAATATTTCATGCCATCCTACTACCATCGACATATGTGTATATATATATATTTTTATGTATATTATATAAATATAGAAAAACACACACACAGTACTTGTTTTTTTTTTTGTTGCTTTTTTGTCGTTTGTTTCTTTTCTTCTCCTTCTGTTTTCTCCCTTTTTGTGTTTCCCCTTCCTTTCTAACCGTATCTTCTTCGTTTTGTCTTCCTTCATCAACACTTTTATCTTCTTTCCCACCTCACACCTTCTAGATCGGTTTCAATTTTGATTTTCTCCTTCATTTCACCTATTATTCCAATACCGAAAGGTTTTTTTTACGAAGCCATTGCAAGTCTCGTACTACCGTTGCCTCTAAATCATGCTTCAGACTTTTAATGAGCATACAACGAATAATAGTTGACCCTTCATTTTGTAGTAACTAGTTAAGAAAGCCTAGTTCTTCTCCAGTTTTCTCAGTTCTTCATTTTTCGATGGTTTTTTTTACGATTTTTTCTGCTCCAAGCTATACCCGAAAAATAGACCACAGCGTCCAAGATAAAGAAGAACTGAGTAAGAAGAGAGAGAGAGAACTAACCACAAAACTGTCCACACAAGCACACGTGCATTTTCCCCAAAAATAAAAAGACGTTCAAGTTCGGGAGAAGACGTACAATAGTTTTGGTGGGATTTCGTTAAATTGTTTCATGCTTCCCTTTACTCCAAGCTTTCATCCTCTCCTCCTGTCTCTTCGTCTCCCAACTTATTTCGGACTGTGTGTGTGCCTTTCTTTCCTTTTGTGCCATACAAGCTTACTAAGGCTTAGGAGAATATTGGATAGGAACGGACGAGAATACGCACCACAAGTACATGTTTGTTGCGTTTCTTTTTCCCTCAAAAACCACACACACACACAAACGCACGCACACTTATAAACATCGATCGTAGGATTACATTATCCTTCTTTTATTCTCCTTTTTTTTCTCTCTCTCTCTCTCTTTCTTCCTCTCACTCTCTGCTCATTCATTTGTCAGTGCAAAACCATCATTTTGTAGGGGTCAGTAATAACCCCGGGAAATATAAGCGGGTTAGAAGAAAAGTGTTTCTTTTTTGGTTTTGTAAAATTTGATGTATTGTAGTGTTTCTGTTGTGGGTTTTGTTTTTTTTTTTACTTTATTATGTTTTGTCACGTTTTGTTTTTTTATTGATTAATTTGTTAATAACTACTACAGACACATACAAATACGTTTGTTTTTGTATTTTTTTCTCTTTGTTAAGTTTTGTTTTGCATATTTTTGTATTAGTTTTTGGGTAATTTTTCTTCTGTTATCCTTTAATGCGATTTACGGTTGGATTTTGTTTCGGTCTTGTTTGTTCAAACCTTGATTCGTCGCATCTTTTTTTCTTTCATACAGTTTTTTTTCTCTCTTTTCCATATTATAAGAGCAATAACAAATCGAGTTTTTATTCTGCTTTCTTTTCTCCGTCTGTTTTCTGCTTCCTTTCTTCCTAAACATCTTTCTCATGTGATAAGTTGCTGGGAGCATATTTGCTGGTGTGTGTGTGTGTGAGTGTTTTTTTTTTCGAGTAGTGCTTCATAAACTTGCGTTAAATTTCTTTATTTCCATCGTGGTGTGATTGTGTGAGTGTTTGTGTTATTTTACTATTTATTTGCGCTGTGTTTTTGTTAATCGAAACATCGTTCACACCTATTGCGGATGAGTGTTGACATGGGTTACATAAAACCAGGAAAAGATTTTGCATTCAGGCTGTTTGTGATGTTTCATTAATATGTTTATTTTTTCACACACACACACACACACACACACACACATCTGAATGAGTACTTGCATCAGGTTGGAGGGCTCTCTCTCTGGGTAATTGATATACTTCTCCACGGTAGTTTAAATTGGTTTTGATATTTTTATTCACTCCAATCACACCACGCGTACTTTGCGTAGAATTTTGGTAGACAGCAATGATGCAGAACATTCGGAAAAAAAAGAAAGAGAAAAACGTACAAAACTCCAACTGAGAACCGCGCACACCAACCGGAAAAACGTTACGAAAGTCGAAACCAAACAACCAAACGAAACGAAAAAAAAAGACAAAACTGAATCGAACGAATGTAGCAAACAAACCAAGAAAAGAAAACAAACGAAAGGCAAAAAAAGGGAAGAAACATAAACCGAAGCAAACCAAAAAGACCGAACACACAAAACCCATTTCGGTGCATCACATACAGTGGTGAAAAACCAGGTAAAGTAAAACTAAATAAAAAGACAGAAAAAGTAATTTTGTTATTTTGCACATTTTTTTTTTTTTTTTGTTCATGTGGGATTTTATTTTTTCTTCAAAAAAACAACTTCTACGACTATATTGGATGTCTTAAAAACAAAAGACAGTGAGATCACAAATAATAAAAAAAAAAACAGAAAAGAACTTGCAGAAGAAAAAAAAGTGGGAAAGGTTACACTACTACACATAAGTTAAAACAAATTATAATAATAATAATAGAGTAGCGGTAGGGTAAGGTAGTAGTTATGATTTATAAAAAAAAAAAACAGGAGAAAGATATTTTTATCCTTAATTCGTAAATTCAAATATCACAAATGAAACGGTTTTATCCTTTTCCTTTTCACATTGTTATCCTGCGGTACTACTACCACAACGCGCAACACACATAATCCTTCTCCTTGCTTTTTTCTTTCTTCTTTTCGTTCGCTTTTTAACCATTTTCTTCTGCAGCGTGCAATATGCGCCATTATTAAACTTTTCCTGTTTTTTTTTTTTTGTTCATTTCCATTTTCCAGCTTCCTTTTGTTTTTGTTCTCGTTTATGCTTTCCCTTTTTTCTCCTGCAATTCTTTTCCTTCGCGTATTATAATATAAGACCGCGTTCGCTTAATCATATTATCATCTCTTATGCTTTTTTTCCTTTTTTTGTGTGTTTTGCTTTCACAAATACATTTACACGCACATTCTCCTCTTATCTTATCTTGCTCGTGTGTTTCTTTTTGTATGCTCATGTGTTTGTCTCTACTGTTTATACTTTTTAGCTTTTTTTCTGTATGAATGTGGTGTTTTTTTATGTTTTGTTTATTTCATTTTGCCACTTTTAACGTAGCACAGCACGTACGAAAGTTGAATAATTTATACTCCCTAAAACAAACAGAGACAAATCACACCAGATTATTGATTTTGTGAATGTGTATATGTGTGTGTGTGTGTATGTGTGTTTTTAAATTTGTTGTTGCTTCCTAGACAAACAGAGAAAAGAGGAAAAACATTTTCAAAAAATATTTGTCCCTTTTTTTTGTTGTTGTTAATGCTTAAGCTTAAGATCAATGATTTGTTTTCTTGTTTCAAAAACAAACGAAACAGGAAGGAAAAGAGCTACCTCGCTAGAAAGGAATCGGCACGACACCCGGTTTTGTGTTTTTTTGGGGGTGGGTTGTGGGTTGTGTGTTTAGTGTTTAGTGTGTGTGTGTGTGTACGTGTATCTCATCCTAACTGCTTGTGTTCTCCTTTCCATCCCTTTACTCACAAATGCTTTATTATCGGCTTTCCTGACTTCCACGGCTTACACCCTATATGCAACTCAACATGACCCCCTCCTCTGCGTCGACTTCTCCTCGTTCTGCTCCTCTGTTCCTCTTACACTGTAAAACTGTGTGTGTGTTTGTGTGGCTGTGTGCATGGTGTGTTTGCTTATCATGTGTTAGTTTCGTAGCACGTTTTTCGCTGCACTTTCTTCTGTATTACTATAATATAAATTTTGTTCCACGATTCGCACGCTGCGTTTTTTTGTGGGAATTTTTAAATTTAGTTTGTTTTCTTTTTTTGTTTGTTCTGTTTTTCCTTATTTCACGCTTCCAATTTTTAAATTCCTTTTCCAATTTTCAACACGTGTTTTCTTTTCTCTCAATTTCCGATATTTTGATTTTTCTCCTCGTGTTTTTATTCACAATTTATGTTTGTTTTCATAATACCAAATGATCAATCAAAATCGTTTTGTTTGCTGTTCTGTTTCACCAGGGGAAAGGCAGTAGGAACTGTGCTAAGGTCCAAGGATTTTGTAGCGGGCGTCTCGATCCCTATTTATAAACATACGACACACACCACTTTGCTAGCGCAAGGTTAGATGCCAAATGACGAAGGAGCACGAAGTAGGAAATAGAGTATAGTTAGTAGGATCTCAACCACCAAACCATCAAGAGTAAGAGCATCACCATAATACGACCGTCCGAAATCCAGTGCGAAAGATTACCCCCAAAAATGGTGACCCCGACGTGATCTGAACACGAAACCTTCTGATCTGGAGTCAGAATGTCTGGAATGTCAAAAAACCAAAGTAACGAGGCACAACATCGCCAAAGCGGAACATGTCACAGTACCACAACAAATCTTGATAGAAGGGGCATCGTCCGGTACGCTTTGTAAGCGACTCGGCCAGCTGGTGCGCTCGTCATATCAAGCATCAGCGAAGAAGGACGTCAAGTTTGGAAAGTCAATCTCCGAAACCCAGTACCTCTGCTACTGTGTGGTACTATTGTGGCGGCGTCTTGTAGCAGTGAGCTGCTCACACGGTGACGAATACATGGATCTCAGAGATTTCCTGTTCCTGCGAAGCGTACCGCCTCTGGGTACGGCGATGAAGGACATTGGTGCCTTCTTTGGTAGAAGCTCTAAAATCCTGTGAACGCCACCCGGGGTAGATTAACTTCTACATTACGCAGGGTCCACATGTCCTGTTTGTTTGGTCGCGGTTCCGCGTGGAGCGCGTCGAGATGGTGCAGAGGTGCGGAGTGGTGCTGACGACGAGAAACCTCACGCAAGTGGTGTGTGCTTCGGAGGAATAGTGGAGGAAACGCTTCGGAGGAGGAAACAAACACAAACATACACAAATGCTTTCGTTGCTCCTTCCGGCTCTTCCCCTTCACTCTTTCTATCGCTCCTTTCGCCTTAATCATTATTAATTCATTTTTCCCTTACTGGTCGTAAAAAAAAATTTGAAAATCCTAAAATTGTGCCACAACATCCGGCACACCATCACCCATTCTTCCTCCTGCACAGGTGAATCCTCTGTCGCTCCCCTTTTCTAAGGTTTCTTCTTGTAGGTTGTATCTGTGAGATTGTGTGGAACTATTCCACTAATTCGAAATGTTACAATGCCTACAATATAACTTTGTTTTCTTTAAGAACAAAAAAAGAACTCAACAAACCCCTTTCTGTAATGGTTCTCGCAGTGCTGAGAACGGGAGGAAAAATACAAACAAACAAAAATCGCGGATCACTTCTTCCCTTTTTACGAGTGAAACAAACAGCACAAAACCGCACTACGCATCCTCCGAGTTGTACACGGTGGACGATCACGGGAGCCCCCTGGGCTCTCCCCTTCTTCCCAGAGGTTTACAATAAGAAGGATGTTTTGTCTGTGTGTATGTGTGTTTGGTTCCAAGGGAACCACGCGCAATATGTAAAAAGGAGGAAAATTAGAAAATCACTAGGAAATCATCACAATTAATCGTTTTGCAAGCAGAAGAGCAGGTTTAAAACAAGGGAATTGGAACCAAAAGAGAACAAAAAAGCTTCTGCTTGGAAAAACCGGCAAATACAGACGAGAAACAGCACACTAGTACATCCTCACAAACACGCACACACACACACGCACGTGGACCAAAAGTTGGAAGGAATGAATGATAGCGGGAACAAAAATCCACAAAACCATTAATTAAATAGAAATTTTACAGAACGTAGCAAATTTTCCTCATCAAAATTTAGTGACGATTCGTCGAAGACGGTGTTGCACGCTTCAAAACAACACACACACACACACAAACATAGAACAAGTACAATTTAAACCATGGAACAGAGTTTATGGTTTGACTTTTTGATATAAATTAATGAAAAGAAAAAAAGAAAAACGCATTAAAAAATTTACAATAAAAATAAGCGCAGTAAAATGCCTAAGATTTGTACTTTTTAACCTCACAAAATGTGAGCAAGTGAGAGAGAATTAGAATAAAAAAAAACCCCCCACTAATATTATTCTTGGAGCTTCCAAGAGCAACAAATTAAACAACAAAGTTAAGAGAAGAATGAAAATCTTCTTGATTGTACAAGAAAAAAGAAGAGGATTTCTAACCCAAAATTTTGCTTCACGGTAATAGTGATGGTCGTTATATTGCATCTTCCTCTTCCGAAAAAAAAAATTGTGTACGTGTGTGCTTGTGTGTCTTTGAGGCGTACCTTTTGTGTGAACATCCCAAGTTTGCCATTGCTGGTTTTACATGTTCATGTAAAATCTTTTTTTTTTCACTGTTCCTACTATTTTATCTTAATTGTTTGTTTTTCGTTTCTATTGCATAAAGGTGTGTGTGTGTGTGTGTGTGTGTAGTTGTGTTTTCTGTATGGTTTTCAGCTTATCCTCTTTCTCTTAACCTCTCTTCTGCCATGCTAAATTCTTTCTCGCACTTTACTGATTTGTTTTTGCTTCTTTTTCCCTTCTTTTTGTTTGTTCCTTTGTTCATACTTATAGCATTTCAGATTTCTCCTTTGTTAAATTTTACACATTAATCATCACTTGGAGGGGGGGGGGGGGGGTTTGAGGGGTTTTGCTCTACTTTATCCCCATATTCTTCTGCTTCCTTTTTGTTGTATGTGTGTAGTTTTGTTTCTTACTCGCTCCATTTCGAAACGGAGGACACACAATGCCATCTTCCTTGCCTGCGCGCCATTCATAATTCATTTTTAAATATTTATAAAATACTTAAAAAGTGGCTGTTTTGTGTTTTGTTTTCCTTCCGTTTTTTTCTTCTTCCATTCTTCTTCTTCTTCTTCTTCTTTTTGCAACAACAAAAAAACCTTCTTATCCATGTAAACGATGCATACACAGTTGCATCTTACTGATCGCCTTCATCTCTCCTCTCTTCGCTTGTTCGTTCCGCCCGCTTCCCATCCCCCCTCCCGACTTGGTTCCGGCAAGGGGATGGGAGGGCCCTTTTACCCTACAACATACTATAGTGTAATTTGTTTGTTTTTTTTTTTTGTTTTGTTTCGTAGCTTACGCGCTTCAAACATTTTTTCCTGCTCTTTTATCATGATTTTTTCGCTTCTTTTTGTTTCCTCTTTTACTTGCATTAAGATCCCGAAAGGGACACACAGTGAGAGAGTAGAGAAGGGAAAAAAAATAGTGGGATGAAAATCCGCGTCCTACCTTTGCTTCCTATAAAACGCACACTCACTCACGCGGACAAGCCCTGGAACAAACTCGACTCTGCTCGACGCTGCTCTGACGACGTGATCCAGCACACATTTCGGGACGGGATGGTGGTGGTGGTGGTGGGCGATTGGTTGACACACACACACACACACACACGCATGCACAGGGCACAAGCACTTCCTTGTAGGATGATTGTACCCGGCCGGCCCGTATGATGAGAGGACCAAAAGGCGTAGTTGAAGATGATCCTCGACTGGCTGGATGTTCTCTCTGATGCTGTGTGAGGTGGTGATGTGGCTCGCTGTATCCGCTTCCAATCCGGTGAATGTGGGGTGTGTGTAGTTGATTCGTCTCCAAGGATTACACACCCACACATACACACACACCAAACCTCACACACCAATGATGAAGAAAGTGATGGACACCACAGGGACACACTCGCGCGCACACACACACGCACGCACACAGCCCAGAACAAATACGGGAAATCTTCTTCTTCTGCTTCCTTCTGCATTCGAATGAATTATAAAACAACTCTGTCCACACATATTTGCATATTTTTCTCTTCGATGGCCAATTTCCTTTTTTGACTTCGGGCACACAGAAAGAAAATCGATTCGAGCGCATAATCACATAATCACAGTTCGAGGGGGGGGGGGGGGGGGGTGAGGTTTCCGGGAGGAAGGAGATAATGGTTGGTGGTATCACCCCTCTCCCTACCGGGGCTCACCTGTAGCTTCAACTATTTCGCCTCTTTCGAGCAATCTACGTCCCAAAATCGGTTAAAATCACAGATTGCAACCACGCCGCGCGGGCACACCCACCACACGCATTTTCAACAAAAGAAGAACTTCTTCTTGCTGCACAATTATTTTTTTTCCACGGCAACACGAGCACACACACACGCACAGAATGCATTTTTTTTTTGTTTTGTTTTGTATCACACATTCACACTTTCCGTTCCGTTGGGCTGGGTGACGTGGGTGGTGGCGTTTTGTGGTGGTCTCCTAGCTGTGTGTCACCCCGATGATGCTCCCCGGTGTTTGCGCGATTGGCACACGGGACGGCCGTTCCGAGAGAGAGAGAGAGAGACGGTTGTTGCGGGTGTACGGTGGGAGGTGAGAAACACACACTCGCCTGATGAGCGTTAGATTTGTTGTTTTTTTCCTCCAACCCCCTCCCCCCACTGCCTCGCATCAACCCCCTAATCGAAGGGTTGTGAAGACAACGGGAAAGAGAGGGGGCGGGGGATGGGGAGGGAAAGTTGGAGGATTGATGGGGAGATGTTTAGTCGGAGTACGCATGGTAGAGCTTGTTCTTGGTCAGCCGGAACTCCGGGCTGATCATGATTGTACTGCCACGGGCCAAATTTCTAAACTCAGCAAAAGAGAAGAGAAGTAAGAGAGAGAGAAGAAAGAGAAAAAGGTGTAAGTCATCGTGGGGAACATGTATAAAACAAGCACGGCACAACACGGATTCGAAATCATACAAAAACTAACGAAAATAGCAACTCAAGAGTTGATAACAAGAGTAGATAAAAGCGGCAGCGGTGGGTGGGAAAACTTACTTCAAAAATTGTGGCAAAATTGAGGTCCATCCTCGTCGGTCCTGTTTGAGCGTAAGGTACAGCTCGAACGTGGACACGGTGTTCGGATCGGTCTTCACAGTCGCAATCCGCCTGTTGTAGCAAAACAAAAAAAGAAGAAAAATTGGAAAATTAAACATTAGAAATTTGGAACTCTCGTGCTCCCCCCCCCCCTTCAACTCTCCCTCCCCAGCAGCTCGAAAAAGGATCCCCGTACCGTGTGTTATCTGGCTCATCCTCAAACTCGATGTAGATCGTGCAGCCGCGAATGCCGCACGGTTCCTTCTCCGACTGTTCGAACATCTCGGACGATATCCTTGGCAGCAGATCGGCCGGCAGCAGCACCTCGGTGCAGGCCAGATGCTGCCGCTTGGCAATGCGCAGCTCGCTCTCGAGCCGCTGGGTCAGCTTCTGCAGGGCATCCTCGTGCGGCGAGGCAGTCAGCGCTATCGTCGCCGGCTCCAGCGGATACTGGTTCTCGCTGTAGTAGTGCTGCTGCTGCTGCTGGTGCTGACGCTGCAGCAGTTGCTGTTGCTGCTGCTGCTGCTGTTGTTGCTGATGCTGCACCTGGTGGGAAGCGTTACTACGGTGGTGATGATGATGATGGCTACTGCTATTGTGATGACTGCGCTGCAGCTGCTGACTTTGAGGCTGCTGCTGCTGCTGACTGGCGGCCTGTTGCTGCTGCTGCTGCTGCTGCTGCAACTGCTGCTGTTGCTGCTGCGGCTGGCTCTGATGGCGTTGGTTTTGATTAGAATTTTTGTTACTATTGGCCGGGATTGGCATCAACGGTGTACGGAAATCTGTTCCGGGAGAGAGAAAGATCAAAAGAACATCAGTAAGGGTAGGCAACATTGAAAAAGGTAACTGAGAGGAACAATTAAAATACCCCTCCCCCCCCCCCCCCCCCCCCCCTTCCCCCACTGTACAAAGTAATGTATTATTATGGGCCACGTCAGAATCGATTTTTCCCAGCTTTTTTGCGTGTGCAACAGAGAGAGCGATGAAGAGAGCTGTGTTCTCTCTATGTCCAACATTGAGAATCGATTTTTTTTTTTGCCCAACAAGCATACACACACAGAGACACTATTAGGCACAACCGGGGCTCAGCTGGAGGTTTTCCACGCACCATCTCGTCCAGCGCAAGAACGAGATTTCCGGGATTTTTCCTCTCCCGGGGTCTTCTTTGTATAGTCGAGCGCGTGTGTGTTTGTAAGTGTGAAAAAGGGGTAAAGAGATGGAGAAGAAAAACGACCAACGTAGAAAAAAAAACCAACTCCAAAAGAAAATTGCTTCAGCTTACAAAAAAAAATTGCTTAAGTGAGACAACGAGAGAGAAAGAGCAGAGCAGTTCCTCTTTCTCTTTCTCGCAATCGCTTTTCTCCGGTGCAAAGATTGGTTCGGGGTGTGGTGGGAGACTTTGCTGGAGAGCAAAGTGAAAACGAAACCATTTTCTATCGATCGACACACCGAAACCAAAGGGAAAGAGAGGGAAGGGGGGAAGGGGGGAGAGGCACACAAGAAAAGCAGAAGTAAAAGAAAAAAAAACTTTATGTGGAACACAAACAGCTGTTCGGGAGGCTCTCTCGCTCGGGCTCACGTTTTATTTCCCTCACACTGCCTTCTCTGACATTTCTCGCTCGCTCACTCGCTCTCTCTCTCGCATACAGCGCCTCTTTGAGGGGGGAGTTTAGGAAAATCGATCTTAGCAAGCGCTGAAAAGCGTTGGTAGAAGAACAAGAATTCTCACTATTCACAAACAAGGATGGAAAATCGATTTAATTCCCGGAAAAAAAACTACCGGAAAACTATTCTTGAATGTCTGTTTTCACTAGTTCGAGATACCTACTGATGTACATTCGTATGCCGGGGGAGTGTAAAGCTTTTTTCTCGATTTTCACACCAACACAGGCCGCCACGGCACACCAGACGCCAAATGAAGCAAAAATCACACCGCGGAAAACGATCACTTTTCACCAGGAAAAAATTGAAAAAAACGGAACGAAAAGCACACTCCACTCTTGGCGGCCGGTTTAGTTGTAGGAAGCTGCTTCACTGCATTGCTTTTAGCACACACACACAACCACGTTCAAAGAAAAGGGAAAAATGGGCACCCGGAAAACAGAGGAAAACTATATCACTCGCATCGATTACCCCCACTGGGAGGAGGCTTTTTTTAATTAACAAAAAAGAAGCATTTTTCCTTAACCAGAGCAGCAACGCACACACTTTATCCACACGCGGAACACACACGCAGGCACACACACACGCAAGTCCGAAAAAAAGGTTGGTGGGGCGGATGGGAGGTATGTGTGTTTGAAAGAGAAGAGCGCGCCGCGTGTGTTGCCCGTTCGACGGTTCGAAAGCGAGTGACACAAGCACCGAGTGGGGTTTGGATGAGGTGAAGAAGTGACGCAGCAAAACGGGGTGGAGAAACCCTGAGGGTGGCACGTGTGAGAGTGAGAGACCCGATACGGTGGCGAGAGCGAGAGAGAAACGAGCGCAAAGTAACGGGGCACACACACACGCAGTACGGATCAGCTGTTTGTGCGTGGCTTGCTTTCGTGAGAGCATAGTGAGAGTGAAGTTGAAGTGAGACAAAAAAAGGCGGTTTCGCTCTCGCTCACACCGCAACGGATTTCCTTGAGACGGGTATGCTTATTGCGTATACGTGCTTCACTGGGTGGGTGGGAGAGTTCATTTCCCCTATCTCGCTCACTCACACGCTCTCGCTCTCTTTCTCACTCACTCGTGCAGGGTTTGCTGCTTCTGCTCGTGTCACAGAAGCAAACCAGCTGGTTTTGCCGGTTCACGTTCTATCGCGCTCGTACGTACGCGAGCGAGTGCAGCTGTTTCACTCTCTCGCACGCTGCAAGGCAAAACTTGTGCACTTAGCAACAGCAGCGATGAACAGCACGGTTCCTCTCCTCCGTAACTGAACCTGAGTAGCCTGCTGTTTGGAAGATGGTTAAAAAATCGCGTTTTTTTTTCGCGATTTTTTCGCTTCCGTTTTTCCTGCTCACGCGACGAAGTGTGCGTGTGTGGGCGGGTGAACAATAAAATTCACGCTTTAGCACGTGTGTGTACGTCCTTCTCCCAGCATAAAAAGAGCACGATTAAATGAAGCTCGTTTTCATTTTTTTTTGACCAATTTAGTGTCTATGCGAGAGTGTGCGAATCACTGTCAAAAATTGCAACATCGATTTTGACAGTTCATTAAAGTGGAAATTAAATGGTTTAATGGGGCAACACATGAACAGAAAAAACCACACACAAACACTTACCGTTGACTTTTGTCGATCCCAGGTAGCCCAGCTGGCCCGGATACGGCGGCACCGAGATGAGTTCCATTTTCAGAAACTCTTCAACCAGTTCGTCGATTGCAGCCAAATTCGCACTCATAAATCGAACCGCGGGTGGTGCAAGGTGCGAGAGTGTCCCGAGACAAGGAAATGCTCGTACGAAACAAAATCACCTTTTTCACACGCACGGAATTTTTGCACTGGAGTTTCCTACTATGCTATTTGAACTTTTCAGCTTTGCTCTTCGTGTTTGTACGGACTTAAATAGGTTGTAGACTTATTAGAAAACGTAGTTGCGGGGAGGGTGTTAATATGCCTTGTTGTTTGGCGTTTTAATTTTACTGCTTTCTTGGCTTCCCGCTACAGCTTTTTTCTGCGTAGACCGGGATGGGACCTATTACTTGTTTCCCTTTCCTTATTTAACTTTTAAAATGTATTATTTGTAATTTCACAGCACTTAATTATCACTTTGATTCGTCGTCGCCGCTTCCTGACCGGGTGTGTGTGTTTGTGTGGCTCTTTTTTGTACGTTTGGCTCTTTAGCTGCTCATGCTTGTTTCCCCCACGGAAGGAAAACTCTGCACGCACGCGAAACACACACACAACATGCACACGTCACAAGACACACAGGACACGCACGCTCACTTGGTGAAGAAATCACGATGTTCCAGCACTTCTTTTGCGCTTTCGCCGCTGTACCGTGTTGTGTCCCTGTACCTGACAAACGTCAAACATGAAGGAAAACCCTCCGGTTTGCGGGGATGTTGCACGCGCTGGGCAAGAACGATGGATGGATGAAGGGAAAAAATCAATTTTCCTTCATGTGGACACGCGCGCCGATCTTTATTTGCGTTTCTCTCCTTTATGGCTTGACAACTTTTCCTCTTTTGCACTCACACACGTACGCACAATCGCAATTTTTGTTGTTGTTGCTTGGTTTGTGCGTTTTAATTTCTTCTTAATTCTGTTTTCTTACATTAAGCGAATATATTCGGCTTCGCTTAATTCATGTGTCTCACTGGTGAAAACTTTTGCTTCGTCTTTAAAACCGTCGCCGGTGTGTGTTACTGCTATTGGTTATACTTTTTGTTCTTCCGTTTTGCTTCGGTAAAAACCCTTTTTTTTCTAACTCTTGTTACGCCGCTTGCGAACGCCTAACTTTTCATGTAACGAGAGGATGTTGCTTGATCAATTGAAAGAAACTAAGTAATTCCCGGCCGGCAACCGAGCCCCCTATTTATAATCTAGCCCCGGCCCGCACACACACCACCGTACGGTCCGGTCCGAACGTGAACAAAGAACACCATCGTGAAGTGTGCTCACGCACACACACTCAAGCCACCCAATTCGGCCAGATTTGCCGAACGCGTTCGTACGCCGGATGGTATATACACTATTTGACGAGGCAGCTCGCTTGTGTGCGTTTCTGTGCTGTGCGAAAGCAATCACCACTCTCCCTTCTCTTTTACCCATCTATCAATTTCGATACAGGCCTTTTTTCTCTAAGCCCAACTACACACACACACACACCGATAGGAAGCGCAACAGAACCCCACCAAATAGCTCCACAAAACGCGATCAAAGTAGTCACTTGTGAAGCGGAAGAGCGGAGCAGTAGATAGAACCAGAGTGGAAGGGAAACATAAAATCCAGTAACTCTATACATAAAGCCGGCTACCCTTCGGTTCCTACTTCCACCAGCCAAGCGACCAACGTAACCCACAAAAAAAAAACATTTCCTTTGTACCAGCGCTACACGCACATATCTCGCACACAAAGGCAAACCAATTCCAGTAGCAAATTCGCTCGCTCTCACGCTCTCTCTTTTTCGCTCTCGCTCATCACAATCGCTTTGTCTTTCATTCTCGCACGCATTTATCCAAACAGGGTTGAGCATTGCTGGGCAGCCGGTAGCCGAGGTGTATCTACCCTATGTATGCCCCTATATACACCGTGTATCCGCAACAGCGCTGGGTGCTGTGTGCGTGCGTACGTGCCAACCCGAACCCGGCCCGAACCGGGCACGAACAGTCAGCCAGCACCGGCACGGTGGGATAGCGATGGCCATCATCCGCATCTTCTTCTCATTCGTGTTCCGCCGTTTCTGCTTTGTTCACCTCGCGCGTTCTCACTCTCGCTGCTTCTTTTTTTTTTTGCTTCCGCCACTGTACAGTAATGGTTTGTCTAGTACCACTAGTAGCAGGCCCGTACGGATGGTAGTAGTAGTCTTCTTCAAAAAAAAATTCTATCCAGCTCCCTGGTGCACTGGTTTAGTAGACCCACACCGCCCACAGGGATTTTGCTGCCTTTGGCTACTAGAATTCAATGCTCACTAGTTTTACGGGGCTGGTTAAAAATTTTTGTCACAAAATTTCACTCACTGGCACTAGTAGGCGCTGGCTGAAAAGGGCGTTGCGTGCGTGAACCGAAGCAGACGGCGAAACGTTTCCGCGTGAAAGTGGTGTTGCTCAGTTCTTGCAATTGTCCGAATTTTCCGAACGAGGTTTACCCCCAGTCAAAGTAGTGTTTTGCTGGCTGCCGGTGTGAAAAAAATCTTGTCCGAAACTCCGAACGTTTGTTGCATCAGCAGAAAGAATTTCCGAAAGAAAAGCAAAAAAAACCGCGTGTGTGTGTGTGTGTGCAATGTGCTAGTGCAATTTAGAAGGGAAAGAAAGGCATTCACGAAAAGGTGTGAATATTGAGTGTACACAAACCTACCAAGTGCTTGTTGAAAAAAGGTTGAAAAATCTAATGAAAGGAGAAAAAAGGATTTTTTTTGCTAGAGGAAAGGATGTAGTAAAAAAAAGGGGTAAAATCATTGATTTTTGGGAAGATTTGTGAAAGACCTGTACCTTTTTTTAAGGGCAGCTTTAACTTCCAGCTGATTGAATTGTTTGTGAGAAGCCGGTTTTACGATGACTGTCTTTTCGCGTTTCATAGGTGCGGTTCAATTTTGTTTCAAGTAAAATCCACCTAAAATTTAATTTTACGCAAGCTAGCCAAGTGAATTTAAGATTAAATCACTTACCTGCTTGAAGCGCACTAATAAGGCCCGTTTTTCCGTACCAACTCACTACTGGGTTCTCTCACCTGTAGGTGAAGCTCAAGCTCATCGCCTACTACACACAGCTTAGAACGTTAGATGAAACAAGCCCGAACAAGCTCATCATCACATGCAAATACCAACACCGGCAAATATAGAAAAAATACAGAACCAAGAACAAAAAACAAATTTTGTTTGTGTGATAAAAATACATTTTTAGGCTTTAATAGGAAAGCTAGAAAAATAGGTAACAGAAAAGGATTTTTTTTTTTTTCGAAGGAAGAAGCCATAAATCACCTGATCGGCCCTCAAAATGCTTTCTTCTGGTTGGTTAAAAATCGATCGTATGATTTATTTCCGTTGGTGTGTTATCCTATTTCTGTTTCCTGTGTATTAGTGTTTTTTTTCTCTTTGTGCCGCACGCATAATTACTTTAGTTTTGGTTCCATAATTAGGCAGTAAAGATAGTTTTGATTTTTTTTAAATCTATTTTTGAACCAAATATTTGCATTTGCTGTCTCTTTGGAGAAGCTTATACTAATATGAGTGTTTTTGTGGGTGTGTTTGTGCTAAAACTCATAACAAACATTATCTTCATCTGCTTACATCATTACAGCGTGAGCGTGGTTATCATTTTAAGACGCTCGCAAAAAATGATAAAATTGCTATGAAAAGAAAAATAATGATAAATTTATAATCTTTTTGCGGATTATAGAAAATGGTTCGATACGTAGTTTCTTCGTTTTTTTTTATGAGGTGACAAGAAATAATTCCTGCTTTATCAGTCGACGACGCAACACGGAAACGGCACGTTTCCGTCACGCGTTTATTTATTTTTAGGCAAAGACATTTTTGACAAAAACCTTTTAGATAAGAATTTTTGTGATTTTTGTGAAAAAAAAATACCCCCGTGTGGGGTACATTTTTCCAGACGTTGTTTGTCTTCTCCGTAGGGACAATTTTATTTGGGTTAGAAATTTCCCATACTAAAATGGTTTTATTTCGACCATAATTTTTTGTTGTACCCAAGATAGAAGAAAATTGCATTCAGAAAGATGTGAAGAGATGTGTCGCTTCTCTACCTTATTTTATTGGGTAAAAATTGGTCATTAAGGTGGGAGATGAATTCGGCAAACGAAAGCCCCGATCGCTTATTTTAGCTAATCGAAATGGTGACGATAAAATTAGAAGGATATGAGCATAATCATGAGGATGATGATGATGATGATGATGTCGGCGAGGGGTGTAATAATAGTTAGCCGAGGAAGGTCGGCTAAAAAAACCCCCTAAAGCTTCCTTCTAAATGGCGCGACGACGGTTTCCCTTCAAGTTGGTGGCGCCTTTGTGTCATAAAAAATCGGTGTGGCTTTGTTTTTTGCTTGGGGAAGTGAACCATAGGAAAACAGAATTTGGAACTCAACTGCTAGACGGTGTCGACTTTGCCGAGAAGAAATAAAAACCGGCCACCGCAATTAAACAAACTTTAAGATAAGACGCGAGGCGAGATGACTGTTGGAAGTTTTTTTCTCGAGCAATCGCGTGCTGTGTGTCTGTGCTTTTTGATACCTGGGTGTAATGGGCTCTGTGTGCCATCACAGAGAGCCGGTGGGTAGATATAATGTGCAAGAAGACGGAACCGGCTCCAGTAATTTCTAGTCCCACGCGGAGAAGTTAGGGTTTTTATAAAAGATGTTGATCTTCTGTGTGTTCTGGATAGGATAGGATTTTAGAGTGTGCGAGAGCTGGTTGTAAAAGCAGCTTTATTAGGAGAGTTAATGTTATTTGTGTTTTCTTTGTAGCAAAAAGAAGAACAAACACCTAAAAGTGAGCATTTTAAAATGAGATTTTGTGTGGATCTAACCATTCGGTGCAATTTAAGACCTCACAGAACTGGTCTATTCAGCTCTTGAGGCTCAGCCAGCTAAAGAAGAAGAGACTTGAGGCTCAGCCAGCTAAAGGAGAAGTGTTCGAATCGTGTGAAAACAGTTAAAAATCAGAAATTCCTAATGGTTTTAGGAATAGTTTGATATGAACCAAAGAAAGGAAAGATGTGAAAAATAATTCGAAACAAATATTCTTAGTTACAAGGAAGGTTTTGTCGGTTTTTAAAATATTTTTTGGAACGTTTCCCTTTTCTTTAAAGGTTAGGTGAATGTATAAAATTGTCGAAATGATTTTGACATTTTTTTAGTCTTTTTGAATTAAAATGCACGTTACAAACTCAAAATGGCAAATTAGTTCATAAATTTAATTTTCTATGAACAAAAAGTGTTTAGAACCGCATTTTTTTTTGGACGACAGAAAATTCAATGAAAATTTAAAAAATTACTTCGTATATAATGCAGAAAATCTGAGAATACGAGCTAGTTCGACTATAAAACAAGCTTGGATAGAACTAATCGATTAAAATAATTATAAACTAATTTAAACGATTAAAACGAAAAACTAAGTCTTTTATAAAGTCAATAAATAAATAGAAAAATTGTGATCAAAAACGCACACAACGCTATCTCTGACCTCTGATGCAATAAACCTAATCACTCAGCTAGAATATTAGGAATTAGAAGAATTGGCGACGATGTAACTTAAAACCACACACTCGCGTCAGGCACGGAAATGCAATGTGAATGTGGACATAACCTAAAAGTATAAGAAATTTGAGCACAAGAAACGCCAGCATACACACACAAACTGTTACGGATATCTGATGCAACAAACTTCGGCGAAACACACCCAGCTATCAAGCCGTGACTCTCGGACTGTTCGGTGCCTTCGGAAAATTCGGAACCTTTCAAAGAACCGGTGAAAACACTCGAAACGCGTGGAAGTGAATGCTGAAAATGACCATGACAATGATTTCCCTTTACAGATGATTGATGACCAACTGTTTTGCAGGTTTTATGTATCCAGAATTCTAAGTCTAGAAATGTGGAACTCTCCTCCAAAAACTTATGAATTTAATTTTAAGTTTCAGATAACTCTATTAGCTAACAGACGGCGAAATAAGAAGCCTTAATAAATTGATCGAGACCATCCAGAACCAGATTTCTTGTGTGCATCGTGCCGTGTAAATATTTCTTATCGAAGGTGAATTTATATTCGGCCCAGCCTACGGACGGACTTCAACGGCTGCCTATCTGACATATCAATTCGTCGTAGCATGAGGCCTGAGGCTTCTCCCTCCTAGCGATGATGCAACATCCTATCGTTCCCACTAATGGAACGCTTTCGCATTTAAGTACACGCGGTTTTACAACTGCCATTCCCCACGCGCCTCTTGACCGTACCTTGACAAGCGATTTTTGTGTCGGTTTGTAACTGTTTTGCTCGAACGTTTGCCACGGCTGCGGATGGCTGTCCAGCTGTTTTGCTCGCTGGCTAGCAGTACCGGTGCAGCTGATGAAACACCGGCCGGGGTCGGCCGATTTGGCCGATTGTTCCGGTTTGTTGCATCCCGGAATGGTCGAAACGCGCGCCTCGCGCTTGTTGTGGGCTCGCGTGGCTACGTGACCGTAACGCACAGAAAATAAAACTCATTCGTGGTAGTTTTTTTTTTTTGGCGCTTGTTGCTTGCCATACACACATACATTTCCTTGACGATGGGTTGAAAACCAAAAAAAAAAAGCGTAAGCCATGAAACACACTGCGCTTACCGATCCTCTTCCTGTACAAGCGGAACTCGACGTGACTCATCGCACCGGCCGGGCGCACGGTGGTGCCCCAGAGTCGGTGGACCGTTGCAGCTTCTCTATGTGCATTACCTTCCCGAGGAGTATGCACGAGATAAGGTCGAATTTTTCTACATCCGAGACGATTTGGGGTGAGATGAGCAATCGTTGGTGGAGGTTGGTGGGAAAAAGGGAATTTACTTTCTCCTTCCTGGAGGCCATTTTTTTCCAACCGCCATAGGAACTCCCTCACTACTTCTTTAGCCAGTTTTCTCGCAAGCTGGGCTGACGATGATAGGCTGTGCCCAGGTACTGCTGCTGAAGGGTTGAAATTAAATCTTTCTATGGGAAGTAAGATGTTTATTTAATGGAGAACCCAGCGTTACGCCCCAAACATACAGACGCAGAGACGTAAATAGCAATCAGGAATTTGTTTGCGCCCGTACACTACGCTCTTCATGAATGATTTAAAGCATAGGACGTAGGATAGGCCGCACAGGCAGCGTAACGGATGCATATAAACATGTAACCTTTTACCACCGGTGTTGCGGATGCTTACACATCCGATGGTTGGGTTTTTATTTTTTTAATTTTTATTGTGAATTAAGTTTTTGTGGCATGGCCTGTATTAAGGTTGCAACATAAAACTAGCCATTTAGGGGTAGTTGAAAAACGCGCATAAATGGGCTATAAATTGTTTGCTTTGATAAATGTTTTTGATTATCCGCGGAGCGCTTTGTGAAGAAATTTCGATTTTGTAAGGTTTAATGCTTTACGGGGGACATATAAGGGTAGCTGTTAGAGATATTGTGAGTGCTCAAGGTGCAAGAATTACTCTTAGCTCTTACTTACTGACGAGTGAATATTTAAAATGAATCCTAAATTGAGAATCTGCTTGTAAACGCGGAATACTGCTCAATTTCTTTTATTTTTACTGGACTCAATTTAAAATGTCAACAATCAGATCCTAAGGCTTCAGGATCCTCTTGCGGTTCGTTTAATTTCCCGAGGCAGTAGTGCGAAAGAGGAATAATGGTACTTACCTTTTTAGTTTTATTCTTGATCCTTGATCCTGAGCAATGGACTGACGGGAAGGCCCTTAGGTAAAATCAAAGATATTTTGCTTTGTAATCTCATGTTGGTGAAAGAAGTAACAGATTTTTTGTGTAAAGCGTGACTTGAATTGATAATAAAGATGCACATCTGAATGGAATATGACTGGATGCAGCGTAGAACTTCACTTATAATACTATCAGACGTTCGTCATTAGTCTGACAGTATAATAAAAGACAGACAAGATGTGTGCAGGAACGAGACTTTTAGTTTATTTTCCTGACGAACTTCTTTAACAAACTTATGTTGACCTAACAGTACCGTTCCTTGTACCAATTACAACCAAAATTATATCTTATTTACATATTATGGATGACTCTGTTTACCTTTTATGAAAGAAAAACCCACTGTCTGTTCACTTTATGATACGAAGAAAAGATCTTTCTAGACAACACTAAAAAGATTCAAAATATCCCATATAAATGAGACCGAACCTGACAATAAATTTTTGCCCTAGAGAACAAATAAAATAATTGGAGATTTAAAAACAAAAAACACCGAAAGGTCATCAAAAAAAAAAAAAGATATTGCTAACATTTTTGTAAACATCCGAATGGACGATCCATCTCCAATAAAAATCCAATTTCAGATTCTAGACAGTGACAATCTAATGACCATATCCATTAGATGCCAATCGACCATGCAGACATGTAGACAATTCTAATGAGGTGACATTGGGCAGGAATGGCGGGAAAGGATATAAAATCCGGGACTTCGGGAAGTAGCAGGTTCCTCCCAATATCCTGGACACCCAAAAAAGGGTCGTAAATACCCTTTCGTTTGTAGGAAGCAGAGAGTATCGTTTGAGATTACATTATAGCAGGACATCCTTTGAGCAGTTCTGGCAATTTTTAACTTTAAAATGTATATCTTGGTTTTGGGAGTTAAATTTTGACTTCCTTCAAAAGGATAGAGTAAAAAAAAGAGCTTTCTCATCCAGCAGGCCAGTCATAAAAGTCGGCCAGACCTGGTAAACTGACCTCGCGGTGCAGGGAGGTGTAAAATCGAAGTACTCTTCCACCAGCAGTACACCCCTTTCTCGAGAATCGCGCTGTAAAGACAATAGCTAAAGGAAGAGGAACACACCTTACCAGGCATGCACTCGGACAAAATAAACTAAATTGTCCCGGCTGTAAAAACGTTCCAATAAAATTGACCAAATTGTAGGGGTTTTTTTTTTTCGTTACAGTTTGATGTTTTAAGAGGAAGTTTTACAAGCTCTTGTTTTTTTCGTTGCTCCTCTCACGTTCAGGCTTTTACAGCCAGATAGAATAGAAGAAGCGAACAAGCGAAGGAAAGCATATAAACCGGTTCTTGTGCTGTGGTCAGCTGTAAGCTTATCATTTACGGTCGCTTGTCAATGTTTTCGTGCTCTGGCGGGCCGAGTGGTGCTGTTATCAAACCCGGTGACCAGAGTGATGACGTTCAAGCACTCTGGTGCAAAGATTAATGCATTAAAAATAAATTCAAAGTAACAATGACACATCAACATTTCAGGTTGCAGGCGAAAGTCTCGAGAATCGGGCGTACGTTGGACATGTGCTTCATATTATCAACTCTGTCCAACGTCACGTCTTTTGGCTATAAACAGCCGTAAACAGGGTTCTACTATCAATTTCCGAATCAAGAAAACCTGAGCTGAGCACGAGATGTGTGTTGAGTGCTAAAAATGGCGCAACGTACAAACAGACGTACAAGGCGAGCCCTCAAAAACCGCTCTCCATTGCGTGTCGTGCTCTGCTCGCACTTTTATGATCAGCTGTATACACACACACACACACAGAGAGATATGCTACCCGCTAAACTGCATCTGCGGAACGGTTTTGTTTCAAGGTGGTACACCATTCGGTGACGACTACGACGACAGCACAAGGCCACCAAATACACTATCGAACCGTGTGGGGGAAAAACGCACCGTATGGTACCGGTGTGGAAAGTTGAGGGATTACAAGGGAGAGCGAGCCGACCCTTGCTGGTCATGGATGATCTTCAGCGATCGCGCATTTCCGCCGAAGAATTAGGTCTTCTCTCTACGCCTAATGCCTCTTGTTGGTGGAATTAGTTACGGACGCTTTTTTCCCGTTTGAAGTTTCCGGCAAACTACTCACCCACTAGGCGGGTGTGGATGCGGTCTTCAGGTTTGACTCTTGCACTCTTCGGGGGAGGAAATCATCGCTTTTGATCTGATGTAATGTTTCATGTGTCTTTTTGTTGTGGTTGTTTTTGGGGAGTTTTCCGGTTGCAGTTCGCTGTATGCTAATGTCAGCCGTACCTGCTGGTGATGGATGTATCGGCAAGAATTTATGCTCGCTCCGCTCGCTCACCAATGACTTTTCTCGCCAGCACAAACCGCAACGTTACATCCTAGTAGGCTGATCGTGCTTTCGATCCCATAGGGGCAGCAGCACAGAACCGATCCCTTCGGAAGATCCAGAAACCCACGGGGTTACGGACCGGGGTGGATAAAGAGAATGCAGAGAAACCCGAGACTCAATGAATTTTTCAGTACAGTAATTACCCCGGATCCGTATTGCTGCTTTTGTGGACTTGAGAAAAAGAGAGGGAGGGAGCAAGAGAGAGAAAGATAGAGGCAGAGCTAGATTGTACGTTAGAGAGCTCATTCATTTTCACCCAAAGCACCGCACGTTTGGATATATTCTGTTGCGAGGACCGACACTCTAAAAACCCTGCCAAATACCCTGCCCAACCATCGTGTCCCTAGACTCTCTGCGTCGTCTGTATGTTTTACATGCCTTTTCCGTGCTGTGCCATGCAGCGAGCCCGGAGACCTCTCCGGGGTCGGTTACGGGTCTCTTTCGTCTGCCGTCTGTTTGCCAACCTCCACCCATTCCGTGTACCATCGGTACGGCAAAGTAGGCACCTTAGCAACAGCGTAGCAACAGTGTACATGAGAACGCATTGCCTCACACTGCTGCTGCTGTTTGCTTTGCCGAGGGCTCTCTTTAGGATTTAGACTGTGTATTGCCGTTTTTTTTTTTTGTTCGCTGGTTTCCCCCTTCGGGTCATCATTGTTACCAAGCCGCTGGTGGTGGTAACTGCTGAAGCACAACAGACAAAACATACATCGACACAATTTTTTGCATGCAAATGCAACACACCACGCGAAGAGGACGCTTTTGAACGTCGCTTAAAAAACGCTCAACAATTTCTTAGTTTGCCAAAAAAAAAAAAAGGAGCCATCAATAAGCGGTTAATTTCTGACTTTCGTTGCAACTGCCCGGTTGCGCTGGCTTCTCCGAATCAAAAGTCATCCACGAGTTCGAGTTTTGCTAGACAAACTGTCCATAAATGGAATCGCCCATGCGGAGAACGTTATCAAAGATGGCTTCATCGGTCTGTTTGTTGACAAGGTCTTTTGGGCCGCGGGGTTGTAGACGACTCGGCAAACACACAAACCGTGCTGGATCTAATCAGGAACTGCATCTATCAATAATACAATCGAACATACATACTTACTTAGGGCTTTACGATGGGCGATAAGGTGAACCTAGCCACATTACGAACACACATACCGAGCGTGCGAGTATAAGCAGCTTAACATTGGAAGGCTTTGGCGATGACTTTTGCATGGACGAAAACTGCATTCGAGAGATGGATTTTGAAGAATCATTTCATTACGGACAGGGACTGGAACACACGCGGAGGTTGATATTATCAGCGTCCAATTTACGTTAGTCGGGAGTCTTTTAGGCTTATGACGTACGAGCATGCGTTCAGCTCAATATTGAATTTTCGAATAGTTAATACATGCCGTGTTTCAAGTCCCACAACTGTGATTGTTTCTGAAACTCCAACCATTTTGTCTCGTAACCTTCTCGTCGTTGGTGTGTCGTTGGTACGGTATGTGTTATACGGATGTATGTGTGCCTAAAATCCCAATCCCGTGTCATCTGAATCATCCCTGCTCATAGTCAAAAACAAAAAGGGGCTCTCCGATACAAAACCCCTAAATCTTCTCGGTTAGAAGAACCGATTTGAAATCGAAAAACTGAACTATCGTCCCGTGTCCGTGGCATGGTTTGGGGGATAAAATATTTCAAATTCCAAAAAAAAACATACAACCTATAGGGATGGAGACCAGCAGCAACCTGCACCATAATGGAAGAAAACCCTCAATCAATTTGTGCTCGGTTCGATTCCAAATATCCGTCGAATGCGTATCGAAACGAACGCTCTCTTCCTCTTCCTTAGCGTTTTTGTAAATAAATTTTAATTTACTGAAACGAAGGATAAAATAAAATACATCCACACAGAACATCTTTATGAGCTAGGTGCTACACTTCCATCAATTTGGCTTGCTGTTGGCGTGTGTGTCCTGTACGTGTATGGGTGTGTGATTCTGCTGTTTAATCTTGCCACGCACTTGCGAAACGTCATGTTTGTGCGAAAGGTTTCACTGTTTGTCCGTTTGAAGCCGATCGATGCCTGTCCATTCCTGTACGGACACAATAACGGGGCCGTCCATAGATTCTGCAACGCTTATGTTGTAACGACGCGCTTGTAGAACAAATCGTATTGCTAGAAAAAATCACCTCCCGTCCGCTTCCACTTTTTCAAGCGTTACTTAATGTATGGACGACCCCTCATTTGGACAGCTAAAATCCTATGCACAAAAAAATGCTCGCAGAAAGAAAAGCACTACAAGAGCTAAGCTCCGCGACAGGGTGTGCCTATGATTATGTGCTTGTCTGTTGTTCATCTTGCAACCCACAGGAACAGACCAAGCGCGAGTGCTTCGTACTCGAAGCCGACACAAACCATATCAGCTGAACGGAGAACAGGCCTTTTCGACGCGCCGGACTCCGGTTCCGAAATGGCGTACAGCAAGGAGAAACAATAAAGAATACACTGCTTTAATTGAAGAGTACGCGAAGAGCAATCAGAAACGGCAATATTCACACAAATATAGCATCGAATGTGCGTAGTTGGACAAAAAAAAAGTTCAGGGTGTGGCCAGCGATTCCACAAACCGCATTGTTGAAAGGAAGATTCTTGGAGTGAAGTGTTAAGAATTGTTGTTCAGCACGAACTCGAATTCTCGCCCCAAAAGGCCTTAAACTTACTTTCGATCATGTCTACTGTCTTCCTACATTATTCAGATACTTTGAGATCATAACCTAAAGGCTCTGGTTACTGCTGACTATATGAAAAGCCAGGCCACAGTAGACAGGCACTTAGGAGTTCTACGCAAAAATTAATAGAACCAAACACCCTGAAGTTACAGCATACGAGTCCCATGCCTTTTGCTTCGAACTGGCCTACCCATTCGCACACACACACACACACACTCAGATCGTTGTTTTAATGCTCCTCTTGAACGGTTTGTGGGTCGTTTTTTTCCTCCGCTATTGCCTCTTTTGCTGCCCGGTCGTGGTCCAGCTGAGCTGTTGAGTCGATCGAAGTTTTTTCTTTTGTTGCTGTTGTGGCCCTAAGACAGGCTGTGGTCGTATCTCTCTCCCTCTCTCTCTCGAGTGGTTCGAGCGGTCCAGCAGAACGTAAAGATTGAATCCAGATTGTGAATACTAAATTAAGAAAAATGATTGAGCATATTATTATGCATGCAGTGGCCGCCGTACACTGCTCTCCGGGTGCGTCTCCCGATACCATCCCGAAAACTCGGCCTCGACCAATGCACACACAAAAACACACCCTTTGTGGGCCCACCATTCGCGTTTCATTGTGCGTTTTTTGTTGTTTGCCGTCGGAGAGGACTTGGGCTGTTGAGCCGCGCTTACATAAGGTAGATGATATGCCCCCCTCAACCCCCATCGCCCGGTTTGCATTGCGATGCGTTCCCTTCGCTGTCATGAGTTGGAGCTGGAAAGCCTAGAACGAACGCTGTAACGTAAGTAACCTTCCTCAAAGTGTGATCTGACCGCACCCTTAAATTTAGCCCTCTCGACGGTGTGTAGAGAAACCCTTTGGATGTACATGGAAGGAACGTGTAAACGCGTGAAGGCTTTAGAGGGCTGGAGAATATTGCTGTACCGGTGGGGAGGTTGTCCTCCTTGGCCCGCATCTCGCTCTGAAACGATGCGTTTCAGGATTCCTCAATATCTTCAAAAAGGGCATTGTTTTTTTTTCCAAAATGCCGAATGTTAACCAAAAACCTTTGACGCACTGTGTGTGTGTGTGTGTGTGTGTGTGACATGAGGACTTTTCCGTAAAGCCAGGCAAACTATCGTCGCTTGGTGCAAGCAGCAAGATGGAAGGGACAACAACAAAAAACCTGTTGAAACTTGCACAAATATTGACTCATCAAGCTCGCGGAGTACGGAAGACGGCTTTGTGAAGCCGATACATACACACACACACGGACGGTTCGACTCCGGTTGGTGTGTTCTTTCTTTTGGGTTCTTTTGCCTTACGGGAGTCTCAGATTGCTTTCTTGAAGATCCCGGATCCTGGGGTTGACAGTGTCACCTTACGCGAGTTTTCATCGTCGCTCGCCTCGCCGCTGTGCGCTTGTGTCATTCTGCAGCCCATTATCCACCGATGACACCACCGTACGGAGTCATCTTCGCCGTCCTTTTGGATGGACCCCTTGAGGGTTAAGGGGAAGTTTTCTCGTTTCACTTTTTCTGCTTCTCCAGGGTGGTTTGTTGCTGTGTGTTCTTATTAACACTTGCTGTACTGCGAACGTCGCCAACGTCGTCGTCGTCGTCGTCGTCACAGCCCAACTTGATCGTTTCGTCTCGTTCGTTCTCAATTTGCTTGACTTAACGTTCCCAAACAGAGGGAGACGTGTTCCCTTATCCCTTAATGGTTGTCGCTTTATGTCACTTTCGCGTTTGCACTCGGCAGCGAAGGCTTAGCGAGTTTTTCGTCTTACTGTCGTGGTGTTTTTTTTCTTTTCTTCCCCCTTTGCCGCGAAGGAGTAGAAACCCGACAAAACCATGTGGCAAAAGCATGTGGAGGCTCGCTATGGAAGATGGGACACAGATGCGATGAGAGCATCGAGCTAAAACGCGACCCAAGAATCCAAGACGCCCAAGAGCATGGCGGATGACTGCGTGTGGTGTCTTCTTCCACATCTTCGGGGTTCGGATTCTGTGCCTTTTTTTTATGTGTACACGGTTGTTTGTTTCCAACACAAACCGGGGACTCTAGAATCACTAGAAGCTGGCACAACCGAGAGATGGATAAAAATCCTTCCGAAATGGTTGCGGGATAAAGATTGAGATTGGTATCTGAAGCCGGCAAGCCCCCACCGAGGACTTGCCCGTATTGCATGTTCCAAGAGCTAGAATTGAAGAAGAACAAACTGCTCGGCCAAGATGACAGCCGATCCAGCATCAGCGATGATGAACTTAATGCGAGATCGCTGGCGATCGTCGTGCGGAGATCGACGTTGCAAATCAAACTTCGAAATGAAGGTCTGCTGCCATTCTCGCTTCACGCAGCGCTGTGGTAGTGGTAGTAGTGCGACGCTCGCACGTCAAATCGCCTGATGCATGATGGAACGTGTTCCGGCACGTTCCGACTCCTTCACGGCTTATCGGCTGTGAGGCATTTACTGTATCGGCCGGTCCCCGCTGGTATCGTATTGCGTATCGACTAACGCACAAAAAGAAGGGGGTAAAGAAAGTCAGCCACACACACACACACAGAGCTACAGATAAGATAGTTTTGTACCTCCCGAACAAAACAAAAAAAAACACAATCACTGTCCCCGGACAGCAACACAGCGATAGGGTAGATTACAGATAGTGGACGCTGATAGTCAATAAAATGGATATGAACAACAACCCGAAGATGAGGAATAAGAGGCGACTCGAAACAACAACCCGAAAACGGTGCGGTTGACCACATCAAGCCACACAGAAGGAAAGCAAGAAGGAGATAAAACGAGGTAAAACAAACCCGAGCGAAAGAGCGAGAAGTTTCGAGAGCGAACGATCGAGAACGTTCCAGTGAAAGCGAAGCAAACTTTACATCAAAAATCGTAACGAAAAGCAGCTTCCTTTTGGCGTTTTGTAATTAATCTTTAATACGATTTTGACAGCAACGATGACATGTCATGTTTTGGAAAGGAAAAAAAAAAACAAGAAAACACTTTTCTACTTTGTGTTTTTTCTTCTCTAGCGCATGCAGAGCAAAGCATAATTGGCCGGTCGCAATTTTCAGATTTATCGACCTTTTTTGTTTTGCTGTTTGCTGTTTTTTTTTTCCTGCTCACAATTATCCCATTTCGTTCTTCCTGTTTTCAATCTTTCAATTACAAGAACCAGCTCCTTCTTATGAGCGCTTGTTTTCGTTCTGTTTTTTTTTCTTTTTTTTTCTCTTTGTTCTTCTTTTAGGCTATTTCCTTCTGCTCAATTATCATACTCTTTGGCGTTCTGTTTTTTTTGGTTTAGAAGGATTTTTTTTAGGACGATGAAATTGGGCAATTTCTTATCTTTTCTTTTCTTTTTTTTGTTTTGTTACTTCTCCTTTCGGCAACCTGCAACATTTTTGGATGCGTTTGTTTTCGCAATAACCGATTAATGCACATCGTACATGGATGCATTTCGCCCAGGTTTTCTGTTCCTGTACCGGAAAGGTGTGTTCCCAAATTTACACACCTCAAAGTTAATTTTTTGCCTTTCGATTTTGAGTGTTTTTTCCATTTTTAAAAGCTTAAAATTACATCAATTAGTCAGGAACGGAGCAGGATGTGCAGCTCGCTGCCAGTCGGATGCATGCGTGTGAGCATTGGTGCTTTGGGCGATGTTTATGATGCCTTCCTGCAGTACCATTTCCGCCCTATGCATTGGGCCAAAGTTGGGGAAACCGCGTACCACGGAACACGACAAAACAGGTCTGATGCGGTTGCCAACGCTTCAAAAACAAGGCCCGTTTCTTGTCGGGGTTTGGTTACCACTTCTTCCGAGCTTGGCCGTCTTACCATTACGCATCTGCCCGTGCCGAGATGGATCCCTGGAGAGCATCCCAATTTGCCCGTGCCCATCGCGACCGGCGTACGTGATACGGTCACATTACACGGTCAAGGGAGTTACGGTTTCCGATACGTATTTTGGGTGTTTTTCTTTCTTTCGCCATCGTCATCGCCAATCGAACTTCGGCTTTGCAAAAGCACCCGAAACCCGGCAGCTAGTTTGTGCAAGAAGAGGTAGCCAACAGGACAGGCAACCTCAAAGCCATCATCATCATCGTTTGGGTGGACGTTTGTTCGCCTTTCCGCGGACATTCGGGTTAGCAAAGCAAGCCAGAAGAGGAAGCAAACCTCGAGCCGAGCTGGCTAAACTAAACCAAATCGAACGCGTAGCATGGGAGGAAAGTTTAAGGCAAGGAAGAGAGAAGAAAAAAGAGCAACAACGAACATGTAAAAAAAAAACAGAGAACTACCACTGAAGCATAAGCAAGCAACATAAAAGCATCGTATCGATCGATGGAAGAGAAGTAGTCAGTAAAAAAAAAAAACAGATATCAGGAAAAGAGAAAAAATCGAAACATGTAAAACGTGAAGCAGAAAATAAAACATACAACAAAAACAGCCACACAACAACAAAAAAACTCCATAAGCAAAGAAGTAAAATGTAGAAGTAAACGAGAGAAAACGAAAAGAACAGACAAAAACCAAAAAAAAAACACAACTCCAAAACCACTAAAGAACGGTTCGAAATGGTGCGTGAGTGTGAAGAAAAAAAAAAGGAGAACAGCAAAGGAAGCAGCGAAACTTAAACTAAAACGTACACTTTTAAGCGGAGGCAAATATGATTTTCAGTAATTCGATCCGTCCCCGTACCCTCGAAAATAAAAACCCCGTGCGTCGGGTTACTGTAGGGGTCGGCGCGGAGGGAGGTTGGCTTATGGCCAAGGGGGGTAATATCGACACACACGCAAGGGGCACGAACACACACACACAAAACCGCTCGAGAAGATGTGGGTGTAGAGCATGCGAAACAGCAAGCGAAGCATTGTTGGGGCAACTAGGGCTGACAATAACGAACGATAATGGCAAGCCGAAGACATGATTAACGGAAGAAGCCGGCCTTTTGTGCCGCGATGGGACAGGTTTGATCGTGCAGCTGGGGGGGCCGTACGTTGTCTGCACGTCTCCAACGCCGTAAATGGCGGTTTTGTTCATGCTGGTTGCGATGGAAACCGGGAACGAATGACAGATTCAGCATCATCTCTGCTTTACCGCTCGGTCGGGTTTGCAGTTTTGCAATTAATATTGTCAATGTGCCATTTAGTACGATAGTAATTTATAATAATCATGTCATTTTCGTATTATTAAGCGATAAGAAAGCATTTTATCATGTTTAAACGATAGTTTTAAACTTTTTAATATTCTTCTTACTTACAATTTACCATCAGATTTCCAAACAAAAAATCCCTTGCTGTGCATGCAATTTAGTAAACAATTAAAACAGAAATACGACAACGGTAACTTGCTGGTGCGAAGGCTTTCCAGTACTTTGAGTGTTCACCTAAAAAAAAAAAATGGAGGCAAAATCTAGCTGCACGTTAATCCAGTTGCTCCGTTGCTGCTCGATTGCAGCGCAATCAGCATGTGTGTACGCTGTTTAATGGTCGCCTCATTACTCATCCGTACCTGGGCGCCCGTGTACTACCGCCGGGCGCGCCTGTTGAAGCGATGTGGCCTGAGGTCTTTGTTACACGCACCAGGATGATGTTCATGATGATGGGTGATGATGATTCGCGTATGATTCATGCACCTCTAACGGTGAATGATTTTCCCCGTTAAAAAAAAAAAAAACACGCCATACGCAGAGAAGTTGGCTTCGCTAGAGACACATTTATTACCGCTGAGCGGTGTGGCTACGCGCTAATTTAAGCAACATTTTATTTGCATTTCGGTGCACCCAATGTCGCCCGGTAGTGTGGTGGTGGTGGTGGTGGGGGTGAACCGTTCCATAATTTCACTCAAGTGACGGCCATCAAGCATAATGGAGTCGTGTGTTGGAGCATGAAAATGAAGTACAGTGAAACAAGAGCAAATGCACCGAGTGCATTTGTCACTCTTGGTGACTGGCAGTACTGTTCATGTTACAAATGTACAATCGAATGACGTCAATAATTGCGAACGCAAATGTGTGAGGTGTAAAATGACATTAACTTAGAATTATAATAGTAAAAAAATGAATCATTTAGGTGCTGCGTCTTCTGTATTTTGGCTTGACGATCCCCGTAGACTTACTGATATCATCTAGTTGCATAGTTGGTCCTCTGTAAGCGGGAACTTAGCGATTTTATATGATTTTATTATATAAAATAATCTCTTTCATGCCTTGTTTTAATATTCTTTTTCAACTGCAAACTCTACTGACCCTGAAGACGGTCAGAGGAAGAGGATTCCGAAACGAAAAATCTACCATTGACCAGTTCTTCCCGACCAGACTGATCAGGCGTGTTAGAATGACCAAGACCAACGTCGCATTCCAGGTGAATGTGAATGGAAAACTCTCAGAGTCATTCGCTACCACCAAAGGCCTGCGTCAGGGAGATGGTCTCGCCTGTCTCCTATTCAACTTGGCGGTAGAGAGGAACTCGAAAGTGATCCGTGACTCGAAGGTGGAGACTTCTTCTGGGGACCATCTTCTGTAGGCCAACCCAGATCCTGGCATACGCTGAAGATATAGACATCATTGGTCTGCGGCTCTCCCAAGTAGCAGAGGCCTTCCAAAGGATCGAGCAGGCGGCTGGCATCATCAGCGGCCCTGCTATGAAATCCGGAACTACGTGGGGGTGATGTACGGATAGGTTATCGCAAATTTGAAGTCGTCCAAAACTTCGCTTATCTCGGATTAAAAGTCAGCACCGAAAACTGCATAGAGAAGGAGTTGTGTGCTAGGATGCTGGCGACCAGCTGGTCGCTACGGTCGAAAGCTGGGACTGTATCATACCTTTAAAGTCCCAGTACTCACATACGCCTCCGAGACATGGTGGCCCTGTCCAAAACAGACGAAGCCCTCTTAGCCGCGTTGGAGAGGAAGATGCTCAGAAGGATCTCTGGCCCCGTATGTGTGGAAGGACGGGCTGTATAAACTGTATGACGACCTCACCGTCGTGCAGAGAATAAGGCTCGCCAGGTTCTGATGGGCTGGCCATGTTATATGCATGGCACCGGACGACCCAGCTCAGAAAGTCCTTTTAGGCCGTCCACACGGACAGAGGAGGCGTGGTAGGCCCAGATTGACGTGGGAGGATAGCGTGGAATCATCCGCCATCAAAACCGGGATAACGGATTGGCGGTTCCGGATTCCGTGAGCGATTCCGGATTCTGCTGCGGCAGGCCAAGACCGCAAAGCGGTTGTAGCGCCTGATAAGTAAGTAAGTAAGTATTAATCCCATCTGGTCGGTACGATGTAGGCGACATCTGCGCCGGTCTTCAAACGGCAGGAGTTCAATTCTCATCCAAAAACGTGGTACATCGGCAAGTCTAGTAAGCAATTCGTTGGCCGACGTGACCTTACGGTTGCTAAGCCAAGAAGAAGGAATGGAATGAAATGATAAATACTGCAAATAGAACTACCAATCCAATGTTTCCAGTCTATGGCACCATTGTGGGCATTCTGATGTTGAACAGAGAGTGATGCAATAGTCTTTATTATTTCTTCTCTATCATACAGATGCCTTATCAGTTGAATTTTTTTAAACCAATTAAATGCCTAGCTTTAATTTAATCTTTATTGTTTCTTTTGCAGTTTACATTGACTTTAATTAGAGATAAATATAAAATAATTTGATAAACACTGCTTAAAACTCCTCATTGACATTTCCTCTCTAAGCAGTAGGCAATAAAAGCTATCGATAATGATTTAACCACTGCATAAAAAATGCTCTACACTTTTCTTCTCAAATATTTGATCAAATTACATCAGCCATTCACAGCACTTATCGGTTTTACCGGGAAAATAAGCAACAAGTTGAAAAAAGAAAACAACCTGCATCTCCGTTAAATCAATAAACTGTAAACGCGTCGTTCCAATCGTCGCCTGACGCGATCCAACCTTCTGCTAATTGCTACAGTCAAGCGTTCTAGTCGCGCAAGTGAAAGAAACGCAAGCACGATTAATGGGCGAGTAAATTACTCGTACGTCCCCTACCGTGTGGTAAGTGCTGGAGAGAAGAAAAATCGCACTCCCCAGCTCTGACGCAGTGTATCGACGTGCAATTGCAGTTTTCTTGTTTTTGTGTCACGTCCAATCGTCCTCCGGTTTCCCCTTATTGCCGACACGTCACCGACTGCCGCTCGGGACGCGCGAGATGATGCTTGGCCCCGGGTCTCATGCATTACCGCACGTACGCATTCTACGTTCTACGGAGGACTTTAAAGCAGGGGATGCGATGGAAAATTTCTAAGAGCAAAGCAAAAAAAAAAAAACCATTACCAGGGAAGGACGCTGTTAGAGACCATTACCGAAGGATGCCGTACCCTTCGCCTTGACCATTTAAAATGTTAACTTCTAAATGAGAAAAAGCAGTAGAATAGGGCGATCGATTGTTTCGGGAGATCCCAGATTCTAAGGGGAAGAATAAATATGTACTTTTCGATTGGTTGTAAGTTATAGACACCACCACGGCATCCAATTTTTGATGGCGCTCCTATAAATTCCAGCTATTAGAGAATGGTCGGAACTAACCGGAACCGATGGTCGGCACTTTTTGTGCCGACATCAGTGTGTACGATAGAGAGTTCCGGAACACAAAATGTTAATGCCGGTGGCTACCTTGAGGTTCCTTGTGCGTAATCAGTGTGTACACCCTTTGGTTCCTCATCATCAGTTGTGTTGCATCATCAAACCGCATCATATCAGGGCGAGAAACGTTTCGACGGCTTTTTCTACTACTTCTATTTCACAGCTTTCTGCTGACTCCGGAGAATAAGGTTCTGCGATGCGATGTGTAGTTTCAAAGGTGAAGAGCACCTTCGCCGCCTTTTCGAAATTGGTGAAAAGATGGACGAAGGAAGTAAAGTGTAAAATAGATCTGGATCGTGGGTGTGGCAAGTAGAATGTGCCTGTGCCCCTCCAAGGGCACACCGGTAAGACGGCGTAGAAAACACACCAGCCACGTCTTGGAGAACGAGATTATGATGAAGATGATGATGATCGTCATTATTACCGTCACGACCGCTCGAACAACGGGAAGCAGGCCGTTGTAGTAAGTTGGCCGTCAATTTTTTTCCGTTTGCTGTAATGCTGCCGGAGAGGTCTGTGCAATCGGGAATCGGGAAAACAGACAAACCAGGGCTGGTCGAAGAAAAACTTGAAAAACTTCGAGATATCATCCAACGTTGTGCCGGTTTGTGTGGAAGCTCAACTCTTCAGCAAACCGGCCGGCAAACGGGTTTATGGGTTTTGTGCGTGCGAGCGAAATGGGTAAGGCAGCCTGCGAGTCAGAAGAGAATGGTAGCGCAGGGTGAATAGAAAACTGTACTATACAATCGGTTTGGAGAAGAGGAAAATTAAATTAAACAATCTCAAAAACGCAAAACATAAGGGGTGTGTGTGTGTGTGTGGGTGGGTGGAAGGGAGGGAGGGTTCTGTGTGTGTGTTGGAGAGAGATAGAGCCAGCAAAAGAGAGGGAGAAAGAGCTCTCTAACATTTTATGCTGCTCGCTTAGCACAACGAATCGCAGCATAAAATCGTCGAGCCACATCGAGAAGTTGGAAGAAATCCGTTCCATCATCAGCTGATGATGACGATGATTATGCCTCGAATTGGATGGAACTTGGCTATGGCGAACGAGGGGTGAAACGGGAAGCGAAGGAAGAAGTCACGAACCGGTTTGGCCCTTCAACCGGCGGTGGAAGCATCAACTGTAGAAGCAAGGAACAAGGCCTCGGAATCGCAAAACAATTGAACATTAAACTTCATCTCGGGACCCTTCTTCTTCGTTTGAGCTACATCCAGTGAGAAAGAGAGAAAGCGAGTAAGAAAGAGGAAAGAAGTTCCCTTAGTATCTTCCGCACAGTCTTCCAGAAGAAAATCGGAAAGTTTGTCGTCTCGCATATCTGCCTGCATAGTGGTACACACAGTACGACAGGGGTTTAAAACTGCCAAAAACTCTCCTTCCCCCGAAACGACGTAATCTGCCAGTTGTGTGTAGGCAGCACAGCACTTGCTGCTTGCAGCTGTCAGCTTTGCCAGTGGTTCAGTTTTTGACAGGTCAGAGTGCGCTGCTGCTACTACTGCCGGGCTGCTCCCGGGCTCCCACCAGCAGGAACTGCAATTGACTGGCGATTCCCGTTGGTAACGGCTACGAACTACCGGAAGTTTCAGGCAAACTTGAACGATAATGGGTGCCGATGACAACGACACAAAACAGGATGCCCTCGGAAAAAGATATTTTGACATGACTTTAATAGGGCTGTAAAGTTGTTACTAGCAAGCAAGTAACAGCAGACTTCTGTGGTACTTGCTGTGCCAGAATGGTGGTACTGAGCCAGGATGAAATGGCGCGCCAAAGCGGCATGTTAATCAGTCTCGGGAAGAGTATGGTCCTATTTTTCGCAAAAGAAATTGTTATTGCTAAAGCGATTCTTGCCGAACGAACGACAGACGGAGACAGGCCGTAAGGAGATTTGATGCTCAGTGCAGAAGTTTCATGATTTTATTTTTTTGGTTGCTGTCCCGCCGATTTTAGTGGAACTGTCTTAAACGGCCATTTCCGCTTGGTACCGCATAAATGTACTCCGCATTGCACAGCATTGCTTGGGGTGTGGGGGATTTAGTGTAAGGTCATTAAATTTCTCAGGAATAGCTTTTCGTTGTGTTCCCTTTAAGACACGTTATCAGCAGCGCATTGAATCAGCAATTTACATCATCCGAGGATGATGACGCGCTGCTGTTGTGGTGGTGGATTGATGCAAGTAGCCGTCTACATTGCGAACAAAACAAGTCCGGGCCTCATCTGGCGGACATCAAAATAGGTTCTCGTTCGGTGTTTGGCACAGATATAGCGTGACAAAAACAACTTTAATCTCGCCCGATCGGGTTTGTGTGTCTTTCCGTCACTGCTGGCGAAGAGTAGCCAGTATGCACTAACACACTACAATTCAAAGTAACGAGCGGTTTCATGTCTCTCTCTCTCTCTCTCTCTCTCTCTCTCTCTCTCTCTCTCTCTCTCGCACTTCCTCAGAGGTTGTCAATCGATTACGTGGTGACATTTGTGGTGCGCTTTGACAGTAACTTCTAGATCTAGTAATTAATTTGAATTCTCACATTAAAAAAGCGTTACAACGGTCATCAGCAGTGGTCTTGAAAAATACACCTTGTTGTTTTATTGCCCTCCTGCACCTCACCTTGCCTCAACACCGTCCGCAATCGACGAATCGGTGGTGTATGTTGATAAGTCGCTCGAAAGCAACGTACCACCGTTTCGTCATCCGGAATTTCGCGAGTTGCATCAAGTTCTCCCTAGGCTGCACCCGCTGTTGATATGAAGCACTGCCGTTCTATTCGTTTAATTGGCAGCTGTGTACGTGGGGGGAAAAAAAAACATCGGACAGCACGCTACATGCTCGCTAGCGTTCTGTTACAGGAGCGGAAATAATCGTCAATCAGAACGTAGTGAAAGTAGCCTTCAGAATTGCATCATGCGCCCATAACAGGTGGGTATTTCCTTATTTGTTCTAAGATCTGCACGATTGGAAAAAATGTACATAAAAATAGGAAATGGCCACCAATTTTCTGATGCAATGTCACGGGAACTTTATACCAGTGTACCACAACCACGAGGCTCTGATACAGGGAAGAACGGGAGGTTATCTGACCTCACCTAGCAACAGCGGTCCGGCAAACCGCAAGGAACCACCGTCTTTCCACCGTCTAGCCCATCCTTGTGTCACGAGAGCACGCGCACGTTCATGTACAGACCCCTTGGCGGACGACCGACCTGCTGAAGAAGGAGGGGGGGGGGTGAAGGTGGGGGGGGGGGGTGGAAGCGCTGTTTGTGTGAGCACACCGCGTGGTAGTAACCGCGGTACTTCTGTTACGATTTTCTTCTGGTTGAGTCAACCTACGACCTTGAAAAAAATTCGAAGCGAGTTGAAACAAACTGATCGAGCGAAACAATTGAGTGTGCAGGAAACAACAAGCCTGTGTGTGTGTGTGTGTGTTTTTTTTTCTTCTCTTCATTGCTGATAGTGTAGCATTTTGATATCGCAGCAAATACATCGCTGAAGACAACAGGTTCGAAAAAACAAAAGAAAAGCAAACAAACAAGCCATCTAATCAGAGTTGGCTGATGACGGGGACACGAAACTCGAACCGGTCTCTATTAATAGATTTTAATGTCAAAAAGGGGGAGGTAAGGTAAGCCTGCAGCAAAGCAGTGTGGCACAACACCGCAGCAACCTTTTAAAACACTGTCAGACGACCTGGTGCTAGGTGAGTGTGCTGCTGATTAGCAAAACCGGGCGTTCGCATTAGTCATAGTCGTAGGCAATGATGCGTGCAGCAGTTTTGTTGGAGCCCCCTGCGTCTGTGTTTGTAGATCGGGTACTCGCACACACATACACACACAAGCGCACAACAGGGTCGTGCCTCCGCTTATACGGTTCCATGATAAGGCTTGACTCATTATCAGGCCCAAGTAATCGGTGGTGTAGTTTACGCGAATTTTTTTTTTCTTCCGTGGTTGGACTACGTGAGCGGACGCACCTCGTCTGCTGAGGTACCTCTCTGTACGCGTAACAAACAAGCAGCGAGGCAAAAACAAAAAAAAAAATGGCGATGACGGTTTGTTGATGAGAAACCTTCCTTGACCTTCCAGTGTGCGGGCCCTAGAACAAAGGTGGAAACGAAAGGAAGGCAAGCGGGCTGGGGAAGGTAAGCGATTTAATTTGTTTCACTCCAACACAAAAACCTGCGGCCATGATATCATTTTTCATCTCCCAGTTTAGGGTCCTCGAGCGGGAACGAGACACTAAAATTCTTTCGAAAATTCGAAACTTCTATTCGCCCTTTCGCCCGGGTCCCAAATTTATTGGACCGAACCGGACCGTTTCGATTGCATCATCATCATCATCATTTGATATGTAAATGATTCCTGTTTTTCCTTCTCTCAACTCGGCTGCATGCTCCAGTAGAACGTAACGAGTTTATCTTCCCTGGCGGGGAAACCGTTGGCTACGATCCGGAGCAGCTGATCGAGCCGACAGCAGGAAGACAGCTGAGACAGAAAACCATGCTGCCTGCAAGTCCTGTTTCTGGTTTACATGTGTTCCAAGGTGGCGAAGGGGAAAAGGGGATGCACTTTTTTAATGTGCCTTCTATGGAAGTTTTTTTTTTCACTCTTACCATACATATAATTTGCCTATAGTTGCTGTCCTAATGGCTACTGTTAGTGCCCAATTAAATGCTTCGTTCCGCGCCAGTCCGTTGCGAGTAGAGTCCGTTGAATGATATGGGACTGGTGATAACTTTCATACGCAGCAAAGACTGCAAACTACACAAGAAAAAACGAGAGATATTGTCTTCTTCGAGAAAAAAATGGCTGACTCTAATAACGCTTGCAATTTTGTAAACTTTAAAGTCATGTTAGTCATCCTCATAGCATTTCTCAATATCGAGTAATTTTACGATGATGTCATGAGCAATTTAAAAACAATTTACCTACATTTTTTGAAAGTTTCATGTAATGATGTGCTCTGGAAAAAGCTTTTCTAACGAAACCCTAATTTATTACTCATTAAACTAGAAAATAGCAGTGATAAAGGATGTATTTGCTTAGTGCGCAATGCTATCTTGTTTCCAACGTTTTATGGTTCGTTCTTCGCACATTTGTACCTCCCATAACGTTGCTTCAAAACCACTGATTAATCGCATGACAGCAGCATTCTACGAAACATCGGAACCAACCGTTCCTGATTAAACGTGTTCTGTTTCGCCGGTCTCTGGCTGTTCTGTTGCTAAGCGCATCGACCAACGCAACGCATCGAGCCACACCACCGTGGAGTTTTGCTTTCGATCTCTGAATCATTCATGCACGGAAGAAAAAAAAAACACCAAACCATGGTCGAAGTCAAAGAAGATCCCTTCAAGACATATGCTGCGTGTTGCTATCCGGAGCATCGCTACTCTAAAGCGGGGTTTGCTTGCCTGCCTGCCTGCATGCTTAGAATTCAGATCGATAGAGCGATGATGAGGATGATGATGAAATTTTCGTACACTTTCTTGACACTTAATCACACCGTTATCTGGGATGACGAACTAAAAGCTGCTACCGCACTTGTGTAATTAATGGGCACAGTTTCAGGGTGAACGGGTGTCTAGTTATTGGTTGTTGACTAATTGGAGTGATATTTTCGATTTGCTGGACGGTTAGAAACAGTTTTGTTTGTTCTACTTAAAAACAGACGCGTGATGTTTTCTTTGTTTTTGGAGGTCGAATAAACAAGACCCTCATGCGGGGGGGGTTTTCAATGCGTGCCTAATATGCTGAGGAGCTTATTGGACATATTATTACATTCCAACGATTTTTAATCCTAATGGAATGATACACGTGATTAAAACGACTTTGTAAAATGCTCAAGAATGTTTATGACTTGAATGTCACTGCCTTTGTAAGATATATCTGGATTGTTCATTGTTCATAATCATCATACAAACGCTGGTATGAAAAATGGTCTCGAATAGAATTTTTTTTAAAGATAGTTCGTCAATGTTTTTCACACAATTCGCCGAATTTATAATGTGCCTATCAGTGTTGAAGTTCTCATAATAACTTTCACAATATGAAAAAAATATGTTTCTTTCTAATAGGCGCATATGGGTAGTGGATTGTTAAGTTTAAAGAAATTTTAATTCTTAAAAAATATTTAATATACACAAAATTACCTACATCTTCCAAAAAAAAAAAAAAAACGGTAGTCGCTTTTGGAATCGCATACCATCTGTGCTGATTTAAACGACAAAAGTGTAGAAAAAATTATGAACGTTTGTTTGGTACACGTGTTCGATACATACAGAAAATATTGAGCATTTTTTAGACTTTTTTACATGTTTTAGCTTTGGTGATTGATTACTCAAAAATGTTTTCATGAAACTGTTCAAAAATTTTGACTGATATTTTCCGAAAATGCTAATGATTTTGTGCATAAGGATGCTTATGATTATTTCATTTTTATGCAGACATTTTCCGCAGACATGCAGACAATATATTTTTAAGAAGATTTAAAATATTTATTTCAGAAAAGTTTTTTTTTTGTTCATAAGGGACGGCCAGGAGGTATTGCTAATTCAGAAAAGTTTTAGTACTACTTAAACTTAGTAAGTTTAAATAAATAATAATTGTGGTAATTATCTTTACATCTTTCCGAACGAAAAGACAATAGTGCAATTACTATTTAAAATTTGGAGACAAGTTTCAAGCAGTTATCATCATAATACTTCCCTCAATTATTTAATTTTATCGTATTAATTTTTACAAAGACTTGGTCGCGTGGTAAAGGAATTTAAAAACTTGGATAAATAAAAGTTAACATTATCTAGGATATTCACGAGGCAGCCCAATGGTGCATGCGACTGCGGCACTGGTCTTCAAACGGCAGGACCGGGGTTCAAACCCAGACTACGTGGTATCGAAAAGTCTAGTAAGCCCTTTGATATCCGACGTTGTCCTATAGAAGGTCATTACGCCAAGAAATAGAAGAAGAAGTAGTTATGATTTTTTCTCATCTATCCGGATGAAAAGAATTTGGTCTGCAACAAACAAATAAATATTGCTTTATATTATATTAATATTTCTTTACTTTTATGCGTCTGGGTAATTTGTTTGCTGAGCGTTAAGATCATTGCCATCTTTTGCATAATTTTTTGGGATATAAGGAATTTCCCTTGTCTACTTTACTTTAATTATCCGAAGCCTGTCGAGACGGACCTTTTAAAATTAAATTTTTGTACATTCTTCAATGGTTATTTGCATATAAGTTTCCTGGGCTTCATGCGTACTTGCACGTCAATCGCACTAAATTAGGTTTAATTTGCTTGTACTTGTGATTTGAACAACAGCACAATGGATAGTAAATTGATTATTTATAGATTTAAATACGGTTAAATACGAAACTGCTAAATATGTTAGACAACGTCTTCTTAGGAATAATCGAATAAGAAATTTCCACATATTTGAAACCTAAGATGGACGTCAAATGCTTCATCTGGAACACTCTTTGCATGTGTGTCTCTCTCTCGCTCTCTGCACCATCTCTCCTAGCCGGCAGCAGTCTTCCTCGTGGTTCTTACAGTTTTTACATCATGCGAGACCCATAAATAGCCACCGTCTCGGGGTAATTATGCTTGAAATAATAAACCTCCGACGGTTGTCAACGTCGCCGCGCAGCACCTCGTGGCTGTGGGCCGGATGCAGCGTAGCCAATTTCCTGCATACAGGCTTCAAGTTGCGCTCCATAAGGAATCGTTCCTTGAGCGCACATGGAGTGTGTGCATGGGTGCATTTTGGGATTGTATATGGCGTCAATGTTTTCACTTGAGAATCGCCGAGGATCGTCATGGAGACACGGAGACACATATTTAATACAGAGCGGACGCGCTATGCGATATCCGCCAGTATCCGTATCCTGATAGTGGCGAGATTTAAGTTCCCAGGTTGCGCCCGGCGGGATGCATAACATCCCGCTGTTGCTGGGTCGGAATCTCTGGGAGATTCCGAATTCCGGCGAGAGGACGATAAAATAAACAAATAATAAAATTATGGGCAGGTACTTTGCGGTGAGGCAATATGAATTGCTTTCGTGCGTCCCTTCTTAATGGGAACCCCGTTCCTTACGGTGTAACCAACACGGGTCCGTTGGGCTAGAATGGGACGATTCTTACCCATCCGAAGGTAAGAATTTTTGGTCCCTTTTTTTCTTCTTGCTGTTGTGTTGTCTCGCTTTGGCACACAGTGCAACGAAGGTTCTGTCTAGAAGATGCTGATGGAAACTTCCACATTCGGGGACTAGCAAAAGTGCATCCCGAGTGAGATTTGTCTGTGTATTTGTTTATCTGGCCGTGGCAGTTTTCAGTGCACTTGGTAACAGCATTCCTTTAACGGGGAAGAGGAAAGAAAAGAAAGCCGACAACAACCACAAGCAGAGAAGGAAGACATCCACGTATAGGGACAGACAGGCACCGGGACCTAAGTCTGGGAATAGAAGTATCTGGAGAGAGCCCAGAAAAAAGCAAGGATCAACATCTTTGACACACAAGCAACACAAAACATCGATAAGAAATTGGAATAATAGGCTAAAGCGGGATCGGTGTCCCGAGCCTTGAAAAAGACAACTTTAAATCCCAAGGACTTCTTCGACCTCGGCTCGAGGGTCGGAAGGAACTGACCTTAGGAACAAGTGGAAGTAGAAACCAAACCATCAAGAACGAATCATAAATTGCACGTGTTTTGAAGAGGGAGCTTTGGGCTATTTCGACGAGAAAACGGAACATGACCGAACCAGGTCAATGGAAACAGTTCCAAGTTAACACCTCGTCGTGACACGGAGCAACGAAAATAAAAGAAAAACATCCGGAGAAGCTCGTTTGATTTATGGCTGTCATTATCGGCTGTCCGGACCGAAACGGTGACCAACAAAATGCGAGTGGAGTCTGAATGTAGGCCAGCGCGAAACATTTGGTTGTGTTTTAGCCCAACTCTACACTACAGCAGGTGCATTATTGTTTTAGGGCGTTTGCTGGGGATGTTTTCCTTCCCAATTTGGCCGAGAGGAAGTCCACCCGGTCTAGGTTTGTTAAGTTTTGCTTAAACAAACATATCATGATATGGTCCAATATCCGAAATCTGTTTTTATGTCCCCCAGAAACATGGCGTCCGGAGCGGAGAACAACTTTTGGGCCATCGACCTTTTTTTTTTGTTGTTTTGGGTCTGATCGGACGAGCCAGAATCCTGTGTCACGTTGCCGGTCACGTCAAACGTGGAATGATTTATGAACTGTAGCAAATGTTGCCAAAAAAACCAAGCATCGATCGGAACGTGGCCGTGTTGGATTTTTTTTTTTTGCGGAAGGAACGTGTCATCACGGTACGACAGGTAGGTCGGAAAACAAAACACTGGGACACTGGGCTTGTAATCTTATGCTTACAAATCTGTGAAATCACCAGAAAATGATAACGATTTTACACGGGCACGTCGAACCTTTCGGTCCCAAAGTTTAGCTCGTCGACATTTGCTCTCTACATTCGATCAATCACTGTGGTTCACATCTGCGAAGCGACTGGAATAGTTCTCGGGGCTACGGTTAATCCTTTGCCTGCAGTATTTCGACATCGAAAGATGTCGCCGACAGCGTGTAATAGTTGGCCGGAAAGGAAAGGCGGATGTACTTTCCATTAAGCATCGGTTCTACTTTCTACCGTGTCCCGTCCGGAATCCCGTGTTTCGACAGTCGGTCGGTATGGTTCTCATTAGGACATCCTTCCCGGATTCCACTAAAAGCTGGAACGAGAAACCGTTCCCATATGTCGCGCATTTTCCACCGTTCTGAGCTCCGTAGCCTTGACGAATTACGAACCTCAAGAAATGCATCTTTCCCTGCATATGGTGTTCGGATTTCTCTCTCTCTCTCTCGGGGTGGCTCTCCCGCATAGCCATCATAAGCTACTAATTTACGAACCGCGTCACGCTACAGCTGTGCGTCGGAATGTAGACGAACACTCTGTCCCTTCCCCTTTCGAGGTTTTGCTGTTTGACATTGTTTTTCCATTGGTAGGTTGAAGATTTTAGTCCCCGAACAGCCATCCCGACCTACCCGGTGGTGCGAAAGATATGTGTGAAACATTTTAATTTAATTGATACACTCACTAGTGCACCAGCGGCACCACCGCTGCTGCGCTGTGCATTAATGTGAAGGAAAGAAAAATTGTTGACTATTTGTCTGACTGGCTTACTGACTGACACCCTATGTGGCAGATTAGTGGAGTTTTCCCGTGCTCAAGTTTTGTCCTCTGTGGCACCCATTCCCGCATCCGCAACAGAATGCTGGATGCGTTTTTATGTGTTCTTTTTTTTTCGCGTGGGAAATTAAGTGTACAAATTCCCATTTCTAGATTATCTCGATATGAGGTCGGCGGGGCAATGTTTTAAAGAAATGTGTAAAAGATGCCAACAAATTTTAGTGAGGAGAAATGTAACAAAAGCCAAACTCCGGATCGGAACTAATTTGTGACTTATGTGGGGGGTGGTAAGATGAGGAGAAGCAACGACGCGGTGAAACAAATGTTGCGTTTTTATCTTGCGTGGCAAACATTTGTTAACAACTTCTTTCCTAATCCACATAAGAAATTGTGACACTGTGGAGTGAGTTCTAATTTGCGGTTGTGTGACTCATCGACGATCATCGATCGCCGGTCGATTTTTATTGTAAATAAATGGATTTTTACAGAAAATAACTTTTAATTGGTAGAATGTAACGCTTATTAAACTATTTACAGAAATAAATGTTTGTTTAACTAAGTCATCTTTAACTTTGTTTGTTCAACTCTGGTTTATAAAAAAAGAATAATGTAAAAAAGGATTATGAACGAATAAATGTTTAATGGCCAAGTGGCCTTAATTGATCTTATAGTTGTAGCGAAGATGACTGCAAACTCTAACTGTTCGTTATCAAATTTAATCTGAATATTCAAAGCCTAGGCAACTATGTAGCTAAAATGATATTAAGCTTGCAAGGTTCATGACGTTTTTGAGTCAACTAAAAATAAAGAAGATTTTAAATGAAATACTTGTATTTTATTTATTCATTTGTAATTAATTACGACGGTGCACTGCCGCGCTGCTAGCATCGCTTGTGATGACTAAATTATTATATATAATGATAAGGCATTTACTCCTTATTCTTTGCCTTATCCCAGGCATACTCGTGTATCAAATACTTGTACCTACATATGAATTTTTTTTTTATAAAGAAAAGAAGAAAAAAATATAAACTTTAATTGCTAAACAATTTTTCTTAGGAAAAATATAAAATACATTGTCCCATAGTCCCGGCTTTACCCGACTTTCCGACCCGATCTGGCACGTTATGATTGCTAGAGTCATTTAATTTGTACATGGGTTTTCCCTGAACACCTTTCCGAGGCTGTAGCTCTATGTTTTATTTCAAATGAGAATGGAAAAGAATTTTTTCCATCAAATGCTTCATTACGAACAACCAAGAGTACACCACTCACCCACAACCGAGCACACATTACATATTTGTAAAAAAAATATTTATAACAAACTCTCACAGGCGATGTTAGTAATATGGTGGAGAGCAGACATACTCAAGTATAGAAATTCTACGCCAAAAATTCTACAAAGCGCCAGCATTTGCAGTATAAAAAGCATAATTGAGCAATATTTTCTGAACTGCTCTGTCGGCCATCGAATGGTTTACTAGACTTGCTGATACCACGTAGTTGGCTAATCAGCCCTCACAACAGGGGAACGGGCTGAATAGAGGGTTCATCTGATTTTACAAAACCCAAATAGAACAAGCGCTAACACTGCTTTGCTATTTTGAACGAGGTTTTCTTTGTAATATATTGGAGCTTTATACAGGAAAGAAGTATTGAAAAAAGGATTAAAGACATAACAATGGATAGAAAAATCAAGCTACAAAAAAACTACTTTGTGACTTTAGTTCATCCCAGGTTCGATCGTTCCATTGAAGGAGCGGAACGACCCTTATAGGTTCGGAACGAAATTCTCATCACTAACATACAATTGTTCGGCAATGCAACAAATTTCTATAAAAAATATTATTTTCTACTAAAAAATCTTGGAAAAATTAACTGCGTCATGGGTAGATCACAAATCAATAATTTTTTAATACATTTCATCTATTTATTTCCTCTTCCAATTCTCACTACGCTAGGCCTTAGAACGTTTAGTTCTAGGGAATCAAACACTTACAGGCACAACTTCTGTTCCACAAAATTACAACAAAGTGCGTACCGGAGTCAATTTCCCACCCGGCGATAGTACCCAACCTTAAAATGCTCCAAATTTTTAGTTACTTCGGTAGGTACGATAACGCTATCCAAAAAATAAGTGCCCGGTAATGTTTAGACGTGAGCTCTTAATTTTTTAACTCTTCTATTTCGCCAACCAGCTGTGTGAAGAATTCTTCGAAAAATGTGTATGTGTGTGTGTGATTTTTTTCTCTCTCCCCTTAAGCCATAATTGCAGCGGAAACCCATTTTAATTTTCTGATTCACAATCAAACGTATGTGTGTTTGTAGCATTAAATAAATAAATAGGCAAAAAATAGTGCTTCCATTTCGATTTTTTTTCCCCATTTCCATTCCAACGATCGGGCATGGCAACCCGACGCAACTTAGCTGATTGTTCCTCGGTACACTGCAGCCAATACCCGGGGCTGTGAGTTTTTTTATTGTTGTAGGTCTACAATTGTTTCACCTAGAAAACTGCTTGTTCTGATTCCCAGAAGACTTCCACCCTGTCGATTCAGCGCTCGGAAGCGGCTGTTTGGAACGGAAGTAACCTTGAGCCGTGTATGCGATATGTAGAACTGGGGGAATGCCTAGCCACGGTGATGGTGGAGGAGTGCATCGTAATCATTTCTTGTGGCCCATTAGCGCACACGGAACCACCGCAAGAGACTGATTGCAGCGGCATTAGCATGTTACGCATGTGTTCTTTCTTGTTCTTTCTTGGGGCAGCGTCTCAAGACAAAGAATTCCACCGACGCGTAAGGTGCTTCAAGATCACCCGCGTTCAAACCGGTCGGTACATTGGTGGCATATGGGCATACCTTCGACGCTTCATTATTACCCTTCTTTATCGGACGTGGGACCGTAGGAGCCCACCGGTGCAAGCAGGCGTGTGCGATGCACCGATGCTTCCTTCCTGTTTGTCGACCGCAAACACTTTGTGTTCGTTTGCATCTTAACGAGCCCGTCGAGCATGTGTGATTCATCCTGCGCAACTATTTCTCGAACGGTGGTCCCGAACGGACGCGGAAGTTAGGGGTCCGAACGGGCAAGCCTACAGAACACGAGCAAGAAACAGAACAACCGCCACACAAGGTGTCGATTGTTTGGTGTGAGGAACTATAAGGCATATTAGCGAAGGAATTCTGGTGCTCTTTAGCTTTAGCTTTACGTGCTAGGATGAGTTTTCTTATGCTAGTGTGATCGTTACAAACGGATTGATTGGATTCTGATTGAAGCCGTCACATCACCATTCTTGGACACAGTCTTTGCTCGTCTCCGAGGGAAGCATCTGTCTTTCTTTGTCCGGGTGGTAATAAATTAAAATGGAATCTCTTGAGTGCGCTTCTGATGCATACTCGCAGGGAAAGACGCCGCGATGAGACTTCGAGGCTCAACATTCTTTAGACAACTAAATGTGTAAATTATCAAAAATGGAAAAGAAATAAAAGAAGACGTACCAAGCTCTTCGCTTTGGAGGTTATAATTATTTCGAGCTGGTAGAAAGAGACAAGCATGATAATCCATGTTAATGAATGAAGGTTTCTTTGATGTGATGCAGTTTCGCTTCTTTTCTCAGAAAGAAATCAATTAAAGGAGATGAATGATTTTTTCCCTTACAAGAAGAAAATTTCGAACAAAAATTTTGTGCTGAAAAACTAAATAGGCAGAAGATCAAAGCGAGTAAAAAAAATATTTAAAAAAGCTACTCGAATTTTTGATTAAAATTTTAAAGGTATCATTTCGAAGAAGCCTTGGAGTCCTTTCATTTCTAAAAAATCTTCAAGAAGGTAAAATGAATTGCAACAGGAAAATCAAGCGAATGATAAGGAAGTAAAGATAGCTATAAAGTAAAATAATAAATGGATGAGAATCGGAAAATAAGCTTGCGGATCCATTACAGCTTACGCCAGTTTACTGTCCACGGCAATGCAAAGATCTATGTTTCGACAAGATCTCCATACTATCACCAGCAATCCAGCCCGTTCGCTCATTGGGCAAATCTGTCACAGTATGGAAACTTCATCGTGCAGTTCCCCGATGCTCCTACACTTATTCCAAACAGAGGTACTCATTCAGTAATAGATGTTTTCCTTTCCGAAATCATTTGCAGCAAACCCTGCGGAATGATTATTGCAACACCGACTAGGTTCGCTTCGGTAGAACTCTGGACCGGCTTATTGGCAGCACCGACGTGGAAGCTGCGAAACCTGACGTGAATTGCCCGGTTCAAAGATGCCATCAACGAAGTACTACTACTCACAATAGCAACGAACCAGACGGCACTTACACCAGCCGAAAAGTCCGACAAACTTGCACTACAGTTTACCAGTGCTCCTCAGAACGGTCTGTCGATGCCCAGTCCACATGGGTCACCTGTGGCTGCCACTATTGACCGATTGGATGAGAACAACTCACCCTTTCCACCTGAAGACCGAACCACCATAGCAGAAGTGAAGGCTGCAGCCATGAGAATGAGGAACATGAAGGCTTCGGCGGCATCTTCAACATTCTCTTGAAGAAACTGACACCTCAGGCGTTTTCACTTCTGGTAAATATCTATAACCGTTGTTTGGATCTCTCCTATTTTCCACAGTCCTGGAAGTGCGCCAAGGTCATCTCGATCCTTAAGTCAGGGAATGATCCAACACTGCCTGCTAGCTATCGACCCATCAGTCTGCTGAGTACCCCCGGTAAAAAACTTTGACAGATTAGTTTGAATTAGACTGAAGAACACCATCAACAACAATAGACAACGCTCATCCACAAGTTGTGCAGGTTCGTCGTTCCAGCTCACCTGGTAAAGATCCTGCACAACTATCTCCGGTGAAACTGCAGTACCAGCTGGTGTTCCGCAGGGCAGCATATCAGGGCCTCTGCTCTGCCTCTGCTTTACACTTCGGACCTACCTTCCCGCCGGTGCGCACATGTTCCTGTTCGCAGACGACATGACCATGGCGACGAAGGGTAGGACAAATGCAGAGTTGAGGAACAGCGCCCAACGTTTACTGTCCATAATCCAATAATCTCAGACTCAGGCGATGATCATCGTTCATCGTCTGAAAAATAGGCTCATCAACCCACAAACACACAACATCACCATAGACAGCATCCGGTTGCCGTGGAGATCCACGATCCGGTACCTCGATGTCACTATTGACAACCGAATGCTGTTCCATCACCATACAAAAGATACATCCATCCGTTTACTCATATTATTGACGAAGTTATATCCACTCATCAATAGACGCTCTAAGCTCCAGCCAAAAAACAAGCTAGCCAAGCTGTGCGAGGACGAATCTGCGGAAGGTACAAACATGCTGCAATGGATACCTCCGACACATCCTGGACGCTCCTCGCTGGACGCGGCTTGAGGAGCTCTACGACGAAGCCAACACAACACCATTTGACGACATAGCAGACAACATCATCAACCGGCTACAAGCATCAGCAGAAGCCTCAACTCACCAACATAGTTTTTAGATGATAAGTTATTTTATAAAGTAGTTTGTCTAGTTTTTAAGTTGTTGATTAGTTTGTAAGCTTGTACTAACCACTAGCATTAGCACTTAACATATTAATTATCTAGCTTAAACACAGCCTCTTGACCTACATTACGACAGCTGCGCTGAAAAGCTTAATAACTGCGTCTCGCAAACTAACATTAATCATGTTAATACTAACATACTTGACAATAAATATTAGAAATAGAAATAAGTAGCTGGCAAGGCACAACGCATAGAAAAAAAGAAATGGGGAGGTGTAATGCAGGGTTTTCCAGTTGCTAGTAGAGATAAGATGTGATTTTTATAATAAAATGGCAATTGAAATGTCATCTGCTTTTGAGAGATTTTTAGAATTTCTCACGCGACGTTTGATGCATGATGTTGGCCTAAGAGCTAATGATTTTATCACATCAACAGAAAATCTCCGCTGTGAATTCAATTGTCTATCAACCAGCATATCATAAAATAAAACTAAAAAACAACAAGACAAAGCAAAGTAATCAAACTTTACATCGGAGATTTGTAATTCCTCGCTTCTTGCTCTTCTAATTTTTACCCCTTCTTTTCTGCTCATCGGCCAAAAAAAAACCTAAAGGATTACGCAATAAAAGTCAACTTCATTTGTGCGATCATTATCAACCCCGTACAAATTTGGTACCGTTTGCTGTTGCAACAACGAGCGTATCCCGCATCCTCGGAACGAACCCCGACGATGCTCGGTTCCGAGTGCATTTGAAGTGTGGCCGGAAGTGGAAGCAAAGGGGTTTTGGGAAAGTAAAAAGCCGGCTGGTGAAAAAAAGAGGATTGTACAGCAGGAGGGTGAAATAAAGGGGTTAAACTGTGTGCGTGTGTCCTTGGACTGTTCCCTCACTTTTCAGCTTGCTGTGTGCGTCCATTTTTTCCGCTTTTTTCTTCTGCCAGAGGATTAATAAAACCATCTTCCTGTCGTGTGCTTCCGGGCTCGAACAGGAATACGGGAACGGTTGATTTATGCCCTTGCTGCGGTCGTTCGGTATTATCGAGGCGCAGTCAATTAGGTATCGCCACACCAACCCGTCAGGCTTAAACCGTGAGGCGACCTTGTTGTGTACAATGCGGATAAAACGGTTGTTTTTAGGTGAAAATATTCCGAAAAGGGGTTTTTATCTCACTCTCCCTCCCTCTCTTTCTCTTGGTTATTATCTCCTAAGCTCACCAGGGCCGTTTTCCGTTGTCAATTCCGGTGGTGTGTATTTTATGATTTTCTTTTTTTATTTTCTATGGCGTTTTTTTTATTGGGAAAGGGGAAATGATAAACATTGAATGGTTTTACTCATCAACGGTTAAGGGGTTGGATTTGCTATGCGGAACCAGCAGAGAAATGTACTGCATTGGGGGTAGATTATGAAGTTGTACAAAGTATATGACGATTTCAACCATGAGGTTCGACTGCTCCAGTGGTGGAAACGACAGCGGCGCTGGTCTTCACACGGCAGGATCAGCTTTTAAATCCCATTTGGACCTTTCTCTCTTGGTGAGAACTGACTATTCAACTCCAATCCAACGTGAAAGCAGCTAGTCTAGCATCTCACTTTTTAAGAATGAACTTTTTAATGAAATCAAAATAAAGAAAACACAAATTAATTGTAAAAAAAAGTTGTAAATCTTAAAAGAAACATAAAGCTGAACAAAAAAATAAATAAATATAAATTGAAGATATTAATGTGTCTTAAAAAACGAAAAAAGAAAATGGAAAAATCTTAACAAGAGCTAACATGAACAGGCAATTGAAAAAAAAAAAATTAAAAAGTCTTAAAACAGATAAAAATATCTTAAAGAAGCAAAATATCCAAAAAGTTAGTGTCGTATTGTAGAGAAAAGGAGAAAAAAAGAAACGAAGTATAGAAAGAAGAAAAAAGAAGAAAGAATGAACACAGAAAAAAAGAAACAACGGAAAAGAAGTTAAGTAGTAAGTAGAATTTAGAAAGAGGGAAGAGATTTTAAAGTTTAAAATAAATACCTCAAAATATTGAGGAAGTGTATAGCATACAAAACCTTGATTGATGTTTTACATTTCTTTTCTACTCTTTTATTCAATTTCAAAGGTGCGTGTATTGTGTCGATTAAAGCTTTCAACTGGCAACTTTTTTTTCCTATTAAGTATCTTTATTCCAATGGCAAAGTAAAAATGGAAACACCTGGCCTAAGAATATCGTTTTTTTTTTTTGTTGATTAATATTCTTCTCATTTGTTTATAGATAATGATGATGATGATGGTGATATTGGTGGATGAAAGCATAAAAATCCCCAACCGCTGTATCCTGCAGGAATCCGTAAGGAAAACTTTATTACTCGGGGAATCGCATACCCGCTAGCGCTATGCGTCCATTTCGATTGATTTCCTTCCGTGTCGTGTGACAGTTGTGGCCCATTTGAGGGACGGGGGACTGAAATTGAAAAAGAAGGCAAGTGTTATGACTTACGGCCGTCTAAATTGCCCACGGAAAAGCTGGAGGCCATTTTCATTTTCGGCGTTCGATGAGGCCCAATGAGGCTTGGGAATGATGTACCGCGTGGATGGACGTACCAGTTGCGTTCGAAAGGCACTAGCTAACCAACAAAGCACAAGGGCTCTGTTGTTTTCGGAGCCTTCAACATGCTCTCAGTTTGGGGTTAGTTGGAAAATGGAAAACGGAGTCGCAGGAACCGGTCACGCATTGACCTACGGTATAATATATTTATTACTTCCGAGAAGAATGCTTATTTCCCCATCAAAGGAAGGAGTAGATAGAGCCTTATTATACTCCTCCTACCTCCCTTCCCCTGATAGAAGCCTTTTAGTCCTGCGACATGCCCGAGAGGTGATTTCTCTATTTTGTCTTTCCGCTTCCGCGTTCAATATTTCTTCCCCATTTTTTTTTTTTTGAGGGGGGATAGTGTTTGGGAAGGGGAAATGAACATTTGATGATAGTCCTCAATCCTTCCATTTCGCTCCCGGGGAGGACTCCCGAAGGGACAGCAATAGCGCTTTCATGACAGAAAACTATTCATCGTCTATCCGCGTTTTAGCTCAACCCGTCACCAAAACAAAGCCAACCAACCAAACAAATTGGGAGCTCCACGTGTTACCACGTCGGGTTTCGCTCCACCGAAGGTTACAAGGTGAACCAAGGTGAGGCGCACGTGAGAAAACGATTTAATTCCCCATCCAAGTGCAAGTGAGTCATTATTTCCCATCGTCCTTACCTTCCTGTATTTCGGGTGGGATATTTTTTTTTTTGGTGTGTGTTCCTCTCCGAAAAGCTGGATGATAAGGTGGCTTGGCATCGCTTTTTTAACTGCCATTTGCCATGCCTTGGCGCGTTGTTTACCTGGCCGGGCGCGGAAACGCGCGGTCCCGGATCCGGAATAGGTGATTATTTGTTCGCTTTCGGAAGCTAGCGCGCACGGTAGATCGAAAATTAATATCCACTGCAATGTTTGTGGCTCGGCGTGTTTGGGCTTCCGTTGCTTCCCCAAGGGCTGCCGCTCACAGCTGGGCGAGTGTTTCGGTATTTTTCATTTTTGGGGCAGGCCAAATGATTGGAGCCTTCCCAGTGATTGCCTGCACGAGAAACAACAACCAAAACGATAGTTGGGAGCGATATGGGATTTTGCGATTGCGTATGTTTTCCGGGGAGAAGGAGGGGGGGGGGGGAAGTTTAGTTGGGGTTCAATGAACAATGGTAATAGATAAGTTTATGTTTTACGAAGCCGTTCGATGGTAAATTTGGTTTGTTAAAGTACTGGCTGGAAAAACGTTTTTCATTCAAACAGAACAGAAATAGAAAATAAAGAATAAAACTTAGAACCATGCAATGTAGGCAGAACAGATCAGAAATCATTATTTGACTTTTAATCATTAAGCGAAGAAGACTTCATTATATTTTTCTATTTCTATTAGATATTCCACTGTAAAATGTAGCGGAAACATTGACTTACATGACGATCACAGGTTGTGCAGAAAATTTAAGCCATTCTGGATCGAAACGCAAACTTGTGCTTCAGAGTATCCTCTCTAGAGCAAGTAGAAGGGACATGGTTCAATCTTTATAATAACTCTCCAAAACCTATTATGTCACAGCAATAGAAGGTATGATCACGGCGGTAATGACAGCTGTCAATTGCTTAAGTTTTACTACACCTTCTGTCAGCTTACAGTTGGAAGCTCGAATGTCAACTTGGTGTCAGGAAACCTCGCAATTAGCAGCCGCCGAAAGAATGTTGTTGTGATGATGGTTGTTTGGGTTTGTCTGGCATTCATCCTGGTTGCAGATTGATTTGCTTACGGGATGTAAACGTAGGATAGAGCAATGTGAAGATTAAGGCTTCCACGATAAGAAATACTCAACTGTGTAGATACCAAGAAGGCGTAGCGTCTAGACTGTTAAAAGCCAATGAATGAAGAAGTAGTTGTCAAGAATCACACGTCCAACATTCATTCCTTCAGTCTCTCCAAATTATTGATAAAATTAAATTATCTTCTTCGCAATCGTCTTGGTGGGATTTGAACCTCGGACCTGTCGTTTGAAGACCGGCGCAGCTGTCGCCTACACCACCGGGCCGCCCCGATGCAAGTCACGAGAAAGACACCGAACGACCGAGCTCTTAAAGTCGTTTATCCAGGCTCTCAGGTTGCGATAAATTGCTGCTGTTGACGAGTTTGCTAGTAAAGCCGGGATATTGGATTAGCATTTGAAGGCGCTAGACTTCAGGAATGACTTCAGGAATCTCTGCCATAGTTAAAAAAAACGCAACACGTTTGCAGTGACAGGTAAGGAAGTGACTATGATTGAACAAGTTTATTATATTACTTAAACACTATTAAACTTAATTTAAGTAAGTGAAAGCCTAAACGTGTAAAAGGCTAAACTTATCTTGTAATAAAGTGAGTAAAACCTAAAGTGTATAAAAAAAAAATACAAAGTATATAAAATACATAAAAAATATGACCGTGAAGTGCTTATGATGTCTTATTGAAAAAAATCAAAAACTTCATAATCGAATAAACTTGTCGCAAAGCTATCTCGAACCCATTGTTTTGAAACTTGTTACAATGTAGTAAACGGTTAACAATTTACTTTTTAAACAAGTTATTTAAAACTTGTACCATAAGGCTACGAGTTTAACGAAACAAAATGATTTGAAAATCGTTTAACGTACACACGCGGAGCAAATCAACCAAGCGCAAAACTCACACACACACACACACACATACACCCGTGGAACGAAATACCATTCAGTATGAAAAAGTTGAACCATGTTTTCCTTAAAAATGCCAGAAAATCAATTTAGAAGTTTTCGTTTGTTTTTCTTTCCAGTTTGCACTGCGCTGTTTTTCACTTCCGCCGTGTGGTTTGGCTCTTGCTTTCTTTTGTTTTTTCTTCTTTTTTCGTCTTAACTTCGCGTTGTATCCTATTCAAAATCCACGGCGGATAGAGCGCGTACGCGATTTCCACATTTCCGTCTAAGGATATCGAAAGAGCTACCAAAAACGCTGGGCTGAGGATTCGGTACGGTTTATTTCGATTTCGACAACTTCCTCCACGTGCGCACAAGTTTGATGATATCGATTTGAAGTTTTCCCTGCCGTGTGGAGGCGCGCGCGTGTGTGTGTGTGTTTGCTTTTTTGCTGTTGTTGCTGTTACATTGTAACTCGCTTTATCTCGGATGGTGGCTGCAAGCACGCACGATTATCTCACGACCGCTTCGCTACGGAAAACGACTTTTCCGATCGTTTACCTTTTCCTGGGAAAAAAGACAAAAAAAAGGTAGCTAAAGGGACACAAAGGAAGAAGGTCCTTGGTTTGGTGTGTGTGTGTGTGTGAGTGTGTGGTTGAAGGTGCGTGTCCTTTTCTGTCACCGGTAACGCGTCTCCCACGGCCGCAACCCCCAAGCTTGCTCGATGGAAAACTCGTCGGAAAACTCGGCCGACCTCGAGCGATCTGTTTTGCTTTCCTCTTCTCAATCTCGTGTGGCGTGTTGGGTAGATAAAGTTTAACAATACCTGTTTACACCCGTTCCACTCGGAGCCGGCCGCCCCGGAAAATCCCGAAATTCACGCTAAGCGTTATTTCATGTAAAAAAAGATGGTGAAAAAGCACGCCAGCGAAACGCCGCAGGACTAAGAACGGACAATCCATATCCGGCCGGTTGGGTTGATTTTTCCGAATGGTGTTCCGGTATAGATCCTTTTGGGTTTGGGTCAACTTGAGAGAAAAAAATGGCCAGCTTTTCCCGTGAAAAGAAGTAACGAATAGTAAAAAAAAGTCTGTCCATTTTCCACCAGTGACATAACAAAACAATCAAATCGAAAACACGAAAAACATGTTTAAGGATCAACGGTAGATGTGTAACATCGGGGAGATGAAAGTTTTTCTCCCCTTTTTTTCGTGTCACGGTGTTCGAGTTTTCCTTCACCTTCATCCCGATCCCGCTAGTGTCCGGAAGCGGTGGAAGTAGAAAGGAAAATCTAAACAGAAAATCGAACCCGTTTCAATCCTTGGTGTGAAAACAAAAGTCCTGGGTAAAGCTTTCCAGTGATGATGCCTTAAACTCCCTCTCCCTTTGGTGCAATTTTCCACCACAATAATTTCACTGCTGGTGCGGAATATCGGGAAAGCTTAAGGAAAACGGAAAGAGAACTGAACGGTGTAGCGATTTGCCGAGGATTCGAACAGACACGGCCATGGACTTGGGGATGTAATATGGTGTAGTGCGCTATCTTAAAGGTGTGCGATCAACCGTGTGTAGCAGGCAGGCGCTGGGCTATCAAAAGTTATGCACGGCTACACGCAATCGACCCGAGCGGCCGTTTGACGAATTTTGAAAAGGACAATACCGGGACCGAGAAAACAATAAACCCTTATCGTTGTTGGAGGAAGCGTATGAGTAAGGGATAGAGTGTGAAATGGTGTGTGTGTGCGTAATTATGATAAAACAAGCTAGTGATGGGTAAATTTGACAAAAAAAAAATGGACCACCAAAACCACCAAGACCTCCACCAATTTTGGAAGCGGCTCCTTAAGGTAGGTGCTATACTTGGAGTTCGGAGTCGTCCGGAGCCGCTCATCCTCAGCCGAAGCTGTTGGAGCCGTTTTGAGCTGTCGGGAGTCGTCCGGAGCCTTTGGAGCCATCTGGAGCCGTCTGGAGAAGCTAGTCGGCAATTCCGATACCGTCGGAATCGTTGCGGTTGAAATGAATTTTAATTCCGCAGCACTTCAAATCGTCCATGAAACGGTGATGACCTACATTGATACTCTCCTCAACGGATCCGGACGGCTTCAAACGGCTCCGGACAGCTCCGGACGACTCCGGAAGGTTCCAACGGCTCCGGAAGGTTCCAGGAGGGTGCTGTTCCGATAATCCATAACTAAAACAAGCTAACGTTTCAACACTGTTGAAAATGTGTTGGAAGATAGCTTTGGTTTGTTGGGCTGATCCGGAGGATGAATTACCATATTCAATAGATCAGCGCCTTTGTTTTATTTCAAAACAATGCTCCTACAAAATAAATTGTCGTAAATTGTGCATGCTTTCATATTAATAACCTTGGGACAAAACCAAAAGGCCAGGCCGTTCTATCGGGATAGAGAGAACCTGAGAAAAAAGTCCTAGGTAAGTTAGAAACCGTAAACACAGCAAAAAGTTTATTTCTAGATCAGAAAAAAAAAATTACAAAAAGTCATGAAAATGTGTTAAGTAAATGTAAAAAATGTGTCAATGTGATGTAAAAATGCTGCTTTCCAAACTCGAAAGACTCGGGATCAGCGGTAGGTTACTGTCTTGGTACTCGTCCTACCTTTGTAATATAAGGTATAAGGTCAAAGTGTCCTCATCCTTGTACGACTTATTCGTAAGATCCTCAGGAGTTCCCCGAGGTAGTGTCCTTGGTCCTCTTCTAGAGATTCCCGTTCTTAGAGATTACTTCTCTGTGTGGTGCTGTAAGAATAGTCTAGTGCTATGTCCCGACAAGTGTTGCGCGATTTCGTTTTCCAGATCCACTGTCGGGTATCTTCAGTGAAGGATCTAGATGTGTGGCTCAACGAGGCACTCGCTTTCAACACTCACCTCGATTATGTTATTAGCAAAGCTAACAAATCGCTGGGCCTGATCGTCCAAAATCCGGAACTACCTCTGTCTGAAGTCTTTCTACTGTTGTTGGGTTCAGTCTTCCCTGGAGTAGGCAGCTGCGGTCTGGGCTCCTCCAGGCTCAACCATGATGGTCAGACTGGAGAGTGTCCAACGCAAATTTACGCGTTTAGCTGTTCGGCGCTTTCTTACCGGTTATCATCTGGCTCTCCCTCCCTATCCTGTCCGCTGTCGCCTTGTTTCGAAGCCCTTGTCGAAGCATCTGCCTTGAAATTGGGCTTATATTTCACTTAAAAAGCTTTCGTTCGCGAGATAAATAATCACTCACTGGAACTGCATTTTAAATGGTTAAATGATAATTTACTCCTTCTCAAGCGTTAAGTGCCAGATAAAGAAATGAAAAATTTGCTCTTTTTACAGCACACCACTCACCCAAACATTGAAACATCGGTGCGTGAGGGGAAAATTTGCAATTTTTCTTCCACTCAGGCGAGGCTAGATATAAGACAGACAAAAGCCGACCGAACCTTCGATAACTTAATAAATCATCTACCAGTGTAACTGGTGTGTGTGTGTGTGCCTTACAAGAGGGTTGAACATAATGTGTATAAATTTCATTAGAAGCAGGACACAGCGGTGCCAAAACACCAAGGCGAACCGTAGGTAGGCTCAGGTAGCTGGTTGAAAAATAGAAATCCCATGTTTTTCCTTCCTTATTTTTTTTTTTTTTGGGCTGAACCGTCCTGAAGCGTGACAAATGAGCTGTTATCAACGAACATCCTTTTTTGGCAGGTTTTGTCTTTTCTCCTGGTTTTTTGGTTGGATTTTTTTCTTAAAGTCAACCTTTACTGGATCGTCAAGATCGTATCAGGATTGAAATAGCGAGGAGGCTTAAAAGAAAAAAAAAAGACAGATACGAAAGGACAATCTGAGTGGTGGAACGAAGGACAACTACAAGAAACACTGGAAGGATTTGCTGCTGGCTGCTGCTGATGCGTAGTAGTAAGAAAAATTAATTGATATCTTCACTTTCGTACCTTTTCCGCGTCGACGGAGGTGTTCCTCCATTCTGGGACGGTAAGTTATTTCCCCACTGGCATGTCATCCTTGTCGAGTGTGCTTTGAGTCCTCGCCACTGCGGAGAGCGACATCTTGTGCTTCAGTCTTCAATTTGCCGTTTTTTGTTGTTGTTTTGGTTTTTGTTGAAGGTTGGTCCTCAACAAGATCATTTACTTTTCTAACGAACTTCTAAACACGGAACACTTTTCTTACGCCTTTTCTTACAGCGCGTGAGGATAGCTTAAGGATGCGTCAAATGCTTCCCGGCCTTCTTTTCAATGTTAGAGGAAAAAAGCGTTTAATTGAAGAAAGAATTTTTTCACTTTTAATTTAGCTTCTTTGTGCTGTGCTTTCTTGTCCTTATTATTCTACCGTAACCGGTTCCCGAGATTTTGAACTCCCATTCTCACCAGATTGCGTTGGACGTGTGCGTTGGGACGGGTTTTCTGGTTGGATTTCTTGTGCGTAGTTAGGAAGCCCTAGAAGGGCTTCCCTACATATCCTGCGTAAGGGAAGGGACAGCAAGGGAAGGGATGGTAAGGGTTGTTTTCAAGCTTACCCGCATCGTCCTTATTCGTCCTGATTTCACTTTGTTGGGTGTCCCAAAACAAAATGATTTGATAGTTAAAATGTCTTTCAACGACCACTGTCCGGTAATGGGCCATTGGGCTATCAGACTAATATAAAAGTTTGAGAAAAAGGAAGCAAATGAAAACCCTTACCCACGGGGCGTCTTGGGTCGATGAGTATCTGGAAGGAAGAACACAAATAAAAACAGCAACAGAAATAAAATAAAGAACAAAAAACAATCACTAAAACAAAGAGAAAAAGCGAACAGAAGAAAACATTGTAGAGTGGTAAACGAAGCAAGTGAAAAGAACGAAGAAGATATAGAAAACAGGGGCATCTAAATTCCGGTTGCACACTAAAATATTATGCGGGCCATGCAAGGAGTAAAACAGAGAGAGAGATAGAGAGAAAGAAACAGAGACAAAGAATCCGCCCGCAGGAAGAGAACTTTAAATGGCAAGTAGAAAATTAAATTGTCCTTTGTTCCCTTCACGAATACAGAATGGAAATGGTTGACCATAAACTGAAGTAAACTAAATCTCTCTTTTTTTTCCTAAAACGTCCTTACAACGCCCCACTTGCGACGAAGAAGGGGAAAACCAGGGAAAAGAAATAGAAAAGCGAGTGAAAGTCGTATATCCTAGATCCGCCGGATCTTTTTGCCCATTGGGAACCAAACCAAAACCAAAAAAAAAAATAAAACACATAAAACGAAAAAAGGGTTCGTCCCCCAAATTGTGGGATCAGGACGTTTCTCTGTGTTGCTTTTTTTTTGGTTTCAAAATCGCAATCGGGATGATTGCAGATTGTAGAATGAATTGAATTTATTTTTGCCACCATTTCCCACTACGGCTACGAAAACACACGCTGATGAGTCCTTCCCAGTTACGGTTAATGGAGCGCGGATTGCAACAATCGTAAAACAGGATCCAGGAAAGAAAAAAAAAAAAAAGCAAGAAAACGCTTTCATGCACACACTAAGCTCTAAGCGTTACCCATCGGGAGGGAAAGGTTGATTAATTGACATTGATTGTATTGGTTGTGGAAGGGTTAAGAAAATAAAAAAGAAAAACGCCAAATGGGACCACCAAACACAATCTGTTTTTGTTTTGGGTAAATGAAAATCGGTTTTTTTTGGCATTAGCAGCTGATGTACGCGGAATGGTTTGTTTATTTGATCGGATCGCTAGGATTATTAGTCTAATGGACGTGTCTTCGGTGCTATGGTGGAACGAGAACATTATCTTAATTTACTTTTACAAAGATGCAAATGAAGCTCTTTTTGTAGCGTAATTCGTTGAAAACTGGTTCGTTCGCCAGCTTTTCAAAGTTGATTGTACTGCAAAACTGTCAAACGATCTGTCAAACAGCTGTCAACAGGGTGTTCCTCTTCCGTATTGTATTACTGACAGTAAAACGTACTCGAATGGAGCGATTTACATGTCCTACTAATCCTTTCCTTTCCTATTTTTACTGCAATCGAAATGAAAACCGGACGTAATCCTTTCTCACCACTTCCAGGTTTCCTCCACTAATCCCTTCCCGCAAGGGAAGATTCATTTGTGATTTAGGTAATGGCAGTTTTAATGGTGAATTGGTGACTTCCACTATTACGAGATTGAGAGAAAACTATTCAAATTTAAAACCCCCTCAAATCTGGGAGCTTAAACTCGACGGTCTTCCTCCCCGAATCAATCGATATTATTTTTCTGGAATGACCCTTTCGACTACGGCGAAATGGTGAAACGGAACGATATTAAATGGTAAATCCTTTCCATCTGAAAACGAAGAATAGCTAATCTGTCGTCCATCTCTGGAACGTTGCGTTGGGTGCGGATCTAGCGGAGAGCAATTGGGTAAATGTTTGGCTTGCGTACATCCTCCTTCAAACAGACGCCTGGTGACGTGACCAGGATGCAAGCGCGCGTTTTGCTCGTTTATTTGCATCGCTACATCATCAGCGCACTTTTTGAGCAGCTGATCATGATGGAGTTCAATGGTCAACTTTCAATGTTTGCTGGCTGGCGGTGTCTGTCACACGGAACGCGGAGCGAAGCGTAGTCCGCATCACCGATTTAACATGCAAAACTGAACACCCACCGAATCGGTGCGAGGCGTAGGTGAAATAAATTAAAAATATAATAAACGCAAACAAAAGGTTGGCCCCCACTAACGGGTTTTCGAAATGGAGGTATAGAGAGAGAGAGAGAGAGAGAGAGAGAGAGAGAGAGAGAAAGAAAAAATCGGGAGGATTGCCTCAAGATATTGATTTGATGTGTGTTGACGCGTGTGTACGTGTATGGAGATATATATTTTTGTTGAAGTCTTCAGCTTGCAGTGTGGCTCATGCCAACCTGCCGGCAAGTCTTTTAGGCCCGTGCATGTCATTGTGGGGTGGATGCGTTGTTTTAATATTACTATTGCTTGCTAACTCTTTCCCTCTCTCTCTACACCCCTCCCCCACCGGCGGCCACCCTTTTAAAGTTAAATACCCCAACCTACCCCGCTTTGTTATTGCGGGTGGAAACGATTTTAAAGCGAAAGGCCCGAAGATGAATATAGGGTGGGGAGGAGAGGCGAGCAGATACAAGTTGACTCCATTTGCAAGCGTACGATTGCACAAGGGTTCAATCACCTTCACCAAATGCGGGGTGTGTTGGCCCGGAGCAGTGGGGTGAAACTTCAGCCCCGATGGTGCAAAGAAAACAGCCCCCGAGGGCCAGCTTTTTTTTTTGTTTAAGTTTTTGTTTTCTTGGCTGCCTTCTACTGGGCTGCGTTGAGGTTAATGGTGAACCCGCTTAGAAAGAAAGTTTCAACAGTAAGGGTCACAACGGGCGAGAAGATGTGAATGTGTGTTGTTTTATTTTTTCTTCGTCTCCTTTTTTGAGAAGCTTCAAGGGATCATCCAATCAATGGGGAGAGGACTGGTGGTTTTTTTTTTCTTCCCTGGGTGGGGTTGTTTGGAGTTTCTGAGGAAAGTAGGCAAACTCAACGTGTGGATCGCGAACGTGAAAGAGTAGGAGAAAAAAAACACACACGCATCAACCCAAAGTGAGGGTGCGTTTTTTCTCTTCATTTGGCATTGTCAACACCGAACACGACTTCCCCAAATCTCTCGAGGCGTCGGTCCAGGGTGGTACCCAAGCGCCCGCACCAGCCAAAAGGGTAAGTTTCTGTAAATTCAAATTTTTGAAAATGTAAATTTGAAATGTAAATGTTGACGCAGTTCGGCATCAGCAGTCGCGGGGGCGGGGTAGCCGAGGATGGTTGGCGCATCAGCATCAGCACTAGCAGCAGCTTTCACGCGTAGGTCATTGCATTTTACTGCGAGATTTGGCTGGATCGGAGGAAGGGGGCGCAAAACTGGAAAGCAAATAGCATCGAAAATAATCATAAACGATCGGACGGCGAAGCCGGTTCAGACTGTATCCAGCACTATTGCAGGGTTCAGCTGAGAAGAATATTAATTGAGATGAAGCTTTCCAGGGTGAGCGATACAGGTCGATATCTGATGCGTTTTCTGGATTGCTCCATGATATTTTCTGCTTCGATTTTAGATTCTTTCTTAAGTCTTATTCTTGTATTTATATGAATAAAATTTAACCATAGTTTCTTGTTTGTTTTGTGTTCAGAGTTGTTTGACTGATTTTTAATTTTATTTTCTTTGATATATTTTCCTACTTTTCTTTATTGTTTTTGTTCATTTCACGTTCATTTCTACAAACATAAATGATTTAACGTACTTAATGTCTCTTTTTAATATCTTGTAAATTTTTATAATAATTTTCAATTTTATGGTATTTTATGGTTTAATTTTGTCTTTATGAATTTGTTAATAAACATTTTGTTAAAAATGATTTACTTTAGGAATGTAACACCAAAAGCTACAGTTAAGCTATCTGTAGCTTCTCTAAAATCTCTAAAATTATTTTAAAAAAAACGTATCATGTCCTCCTAAGCCCGCTCACCGACATGGGCAGACATATTTGTGACAATGTTTGACCCACCCGGTAATAAACCGTACTTACAGAAACTTGTTCACCCCCCATAATCATGCCCAGCGCTAGCACGGGTACCTAACCATTACGGAGTAACACCCCATTGCGTGTTCCATTTCCATCACCCACTCCGGAGCAGCAGCGCCACACCACCGGCAGCAAGGGATCGAAATCAACCATACCTTCCTGGATCCTCGCACAGGTCATTAGACTGTACGACCAACCACTCGACGCCACGAATAAAGTCGAAGAAAGCTACCCAGCTAGCCCCTCACCGGACAAAAGACGCTTTCTTCTACGGCTGGCGACGTGACGGGTTGCGATCGCCCGACACCCGATCCAAGTCAATGCGGCTAATCAACGGCAGCAAACCCCGGGCGACACAACCGTTTCGGCTTAGCTGGGCGCTCTAATCGCGATAATTTATCGCGATTGTTGCACCGTGGGGCCGTGCCGGGTAAAAGGAAAGCTAAGATCTAGCTGCCACCACCAGTGCAGCAGCGGACGCGAGATGCAACGCGTGTCGATCGCGGTCGACGACGATCACCGTTGGCGCAACCATAATCGAACGCATTAGTCTAGCCGAGTGTCCACGGGCTGGCCTTTATCTTTGGGTGAAAAATATGACCTCAAAGATGGGCGATAAGGAATTGTTTATTGTTATGATAGGCAGTAGTGTGTTTTTTTTTCTTACGGTGGTTCCTTTTTTCTTGTCACTTTCGTCATTAGCGTTTAAGTAAAATTAAGATGTTAGGAAAAGGGGAAAAAAGGTCATATTTTAATAGGTCGTAGACATAATTTTTCAAAGCTACGTTATCAAACAGTTAGAAGAAGCTCTTTCTAATATGTTAGGGAGTGGTATCGGGGATGCAAATGAAATTTAAAAATAGATAGAAATATATTTATTGATTCATTTGTATTTGAGTAAGATGACTCTCCACCGTTTTGTTAGATAGTAGTAAATTTACTAATGAATTTATATACTTTGAGGATAAATTGATGATTTCTAGCATTAAAATTAATAACACTGAATTATACAACCTATGGCAGTAAAATAAATTGTAGAGCATTATGATTAAAGACATAAAATATGTAAAAATAATGTAAGAACTTAGCTGCAAATGGGTAGCTTTCGTTACCAAAAAATAATATTTCAAAACATTTGAAAAAAAATTTGTTCGAAATTTAGTTAACTTGTTTCAGTGGTTCAAATCAACGATCTGTGTTCAATTGTAAATAATTTTAATTTTTAGTTTTATTCTTTTTTTGAACAGAAACATTTCTAGAACTTACACAGTGATGGTCAACAGAATAAGACATCGAATAGCGAACATCGTTTGCAACTTATCTTTCTATAGAATTTTTTTTTATTTCGTAATGACGTCCAGGCGGCAAATCTTGGAGAAGATAGATGAACAGCAGTTGAACGTGTACCATCTCTTACGAGGCCATAAGCTCTTTTGGAATCCCGGCCAAACTGATCAGGCTTGTTAGAATGACCATGACCAACGTCACATGCCAGGTGAAGGTGGATGGAAAACTCTCAGGGTCCTTTGCTACCACCAAAGGCTTGCGTCAGGGAGATGGGTTAGACAGGGCCATCCGTGACTAGGAGGAGGAGACTTCGGGAACCATCTTCTATAAGTCAACACAGATCCTGGCATAGGCTGATGATGCAGACATCATTGGTCTGCGGCTCTCCCAGGTAGCAGAGGCCTACCAAAGGAGCGAGCAGGTGGCTGGCAGCATCAGCGGCCCTACTAAGAAATCCGGAACTACGTGGGGGTGATGTACGGATAGGTTATCGCAAATTAGAAGTCGTCCAAAGCTTCACTTATCTCGGATTAAAAGTCAGCACCGAAAACTGCATAGAGACGGAGTTGTGTGCTAGGATGCTGGCGACCAGTCGGTCATTTTACAGCCTGAGGAAGCATCTCACCTCAAAAAACCGAATGGCACCGGACGACCCAGCTCAGAAAAACCTTTTAGGCCGTCCACACAGCCAGAGGAGGCGTGGTAGGCCCAGATTGAGGTGGGAGGATGGCGTGGAATCATCCGCTATTAAGGTCGGGATAACGGATTGGTGTACGACTTCGCGGGACAGTGAGCGGTTCCGGAATTTTGCTGCGACAGGCCAAGACCGCAAAGCGGTTGTAGCGCCTGATAAGTAAGTAAATAGTTTTAGAACTCATTCATTTTATATATTATTTTGATGGTAGACATTTCCTTCTCCCTCAATTCATGTGCACCTTATCCCGGTTGAGCTCGGTTGTGGATGTTGTTGCTGCCAGGTACGGTTCTGATGTAGTTGTCCTCTCTAATTCCAGGGGTCTTGCGCCTCTTTGGAGCATCGTGTCGTGGAGACTGGCAACTGACTTCCTTAAAAACCACCTTTGTTGCGGATACTCTGTGGTGTTCTCAGCATGTGGATGTTTTGGCTGGCGGCTCGACCATCGGCAGTTCGCACGAGTCCGAAAACCACTACAACTTTGTGAAGATTTGTGAAGCATCAGTAAAGCCGCCAGTCACAACTTCACGTCGTCCAAACCTAATTCAATTGGTTCAGAGATCCAATGTTGCCGCTGGCGTCCCTGACGCCTGCAATACGCATGGAGCCGATAGCCACAATAACTCTTGTAAGGTTACTGCAGAATCGTATCCAGACATTCCGCCAACGACAAGGTTGCCAGTTACGACTTTCTATAGCATTTTTTTATCATTAAAAAATACCGATCATATCGTCGGAACTACAAACCAAAACATGTATAAAAATAATTTTTATATATTGAAATAAATTTTTCTTTTTCTTTGCTAAATGATCTGCTGGGAAAAGACGGACATCGAATGACGTACGAAGCTTATTTGATACAGCGTAGTTCAATTCTTCGATTAAATTTAAATTAAATTTTGTAGACCGATTTAATTGGCATCGAAATCGACTTCATTAACTTTTTTGTACGACGAAAAAGGATTTAGGTTTCCTCCATCGTCCTCCATTTTATGTAAATGTTTTGCGTGTGGAAACAGTTGAAAGGTTGGTAGTACTATTATGGCACTCACTGTGCTTGTTCTTCGAAATACTGGGTGCATTAAACGCATAATTTCATATCGGAATGATTTTTGTTTTTATATTAATTATTCAATTTAGATTAATCATTCTTCTTAGATAACATTCTCTACGATGATCTACGATAAGAACCGCGTTTAGTGGCCGCAACACTTGACTGTCCCCTAATTGAACAATGCAGTTTCCTTACCATACCCAAACACAGCCGTTTTGCTTCCATATGGAAATCATCTCTCGTGAACAGCTGTTTTACCCATGCTCAGTAATGAGGTCACATCACCACATCACCGAGCCACCACCACCATCTTCGATACCGCACCATGTGGAATCAATACCAAAGCGATAGCTATTCTTGTACTGCCAAGTGGGGGTTGCAACCGGATCAGTAGTGTTTTACAAAAGGTTTCACTAAGCGACAGACACCTCATTACACCGTCGTCGTCGTCGTCGTCGCACAGTGCCCGGACAGGTTGGGTCAGTTTTGGCGACAGATTTCCGACGCGATCATTGGACGATAGATAGCCGGACGTGTCTAGCAACCGGATTAATGAAGTTAGTAGTTGGTTGATTATCCAGGTCAGTGTACATCCCGTTGGTGCATTTCCCACCCTTGGAAATCACCTTCTGCGAGTGATTGATTTAGAGTTAATTTTTACCCCCACTCGCCCAGAACCCTCAACCGCGCCAAAGGAAGTGAATTAGTCCATTTCCGGCGCCGGGTTCGGGTGTATTTCGGGCGCTGAAGATAAGCAGAGCAGTGCTCAATGATCTCGCAATATTGCGATATGCAAATGGGGATGATGATGATGCTCCAAAAAACTCACAAACTAACTCAACACACCGACAGGCTCCGTTCCTAGAAGGTCTCCCTTTTTCCGTGGGCTCATTCCTCCAAAGAAAAAAGGCAAACCACCCCTGCCGGGGCAGATAATTTTTGTTTTCGATAATTTCATTAAGTTTGATTGATGTTTCTCAAGCTTCTGGAGCACGCTTATCGCGCAATACGCACTTCTGGAAGAGAGAGAGAGTGGATGCGGTGGAGACCGTTTTCCACCGTTGTGGCCCTTTTTTCTCTATTCGCCTATTCTACGCGCTGTCAGCATCATCGCCATCAGCATCATCGTCATGAACAGCGCGGCACCGTTGCCTAAGCACGTTTCTTCCAATTAAATTTAGACACGCACCGCAGGCACTCTTGCCCACCCATCGCCTCCTATCACGTTCCTTCCCTTTCTCTCCTAGCCTTTGCAATCTCAGCTGTTTGCTTAGGAAAGCGATCGTGGTGCTGCTGTGCTACTGATGATGATGCTGAGCTCAGCATTTACTACTTTCGGCTTCTTCAGTGCTTCGACGTTTTCTTCACCGTACTCCGTCGTCTAATGCGCTCGGTAAGGGGTTTCCCGGGGAGGAAATGGATTGGAATGGAGAGAGGTTTACTTACGCACAGATACATGCAGCTCGTACGCATCGAACCGCTCCCCACACCCGGAACAATCGTTATAATGAACTGAGAACGAGATAAGGGGGGGGGGGGGGGGGGAGAGAGAGAGAAAGGCAACGAAAAATGGTGGCCGAGTCGTGGCTGCTACTACTGCTGGGACCATTTGCTACTGTTGCAGGCAGGCTGGATGGAAAAGAATCGATTATCGATTCTATCGAGTCACCGTTCATCCACCTCGTACGAAGGCTGGCCGTGTACCGGTGAGTTCGTGGGTTGCGTGAATAGTTACTCTAGAAAGGGCAGGATTTATGATATTTTCTGACTTCACTCTAATGTGTTTCATGCTGTAGCAATTTTGTGTTAAGGGGTTTTCTCTTAAAATTTTAGTTTTTCCAGCTAATTATTAGCAAAATTTTATATTTTCATTAAAATTTTAGATGAAATTATTTATTTACATTAACTGTAATCTTCATACTTACTTATTTTTTAAACTTTCATAATAATTTATCTATTTTGCGTTAAATTTTTTGCTTGATTTGTCACTTTCACGATTCTTCTATGATAAAACTACAATTTGTTTCAATTTGTTATCAATGCAGGAACTGTGGTTTTATGTTTTTTATTCGTTTTTAGTGTCTCGTTGTTGATGTTTATGTGTCTTTCCCTTTTTGTTGTGCTTTTTTCTTGTTTTTTATTTTTGAATTTTTTAGCAGTCTGATAATTTGCTTTGCAATATTTTTGTATTTTTCAATCCATTTCAAGCTAGCTAAAATTCGTTTTATGACAATGCTTTTCTTGTTTTGTTTCTACGATAATTTTTTATGCATTTTCTTTTGGCACATATGTTTGTATCTTTTATTACGCGTTTGATTATGAATTCATGTGCATATTTACTTTTTTATTGTTTTGGTGGCTTTACTTGCTTTAATTGTTTAGCATTGTGTTCTATTTTCCGTTTTTGATTGGGAAATGTTTCTTTTTTCATGTGATTTCCAATTTATTTCCTATTTTCAGTATTTTTCTTGATTTATTGAAGGTTTTTACATTAGTATTTGGAATATTTTTGCAGATTTTTTTAGGGCTGTTTCTTCTTACTCATAAAGTAAACACTTGAGGAAACTGTTCAACATTGCAACCAATTCGCTTCACCTTCTGCTTTAGTAAGACGCACTGTGTGCCGATGAAAGGTAGCATACAGGAGGCCATCACCAAACGGCAACCCTTTCGGGGGGAATCCAGCCGCTCTTGGCACCGTTACTCAATTACAGACGTTTACAGTCTGAGACAAGATTCATGCGTTCGATCGTTTATCATCCCTACTGTGTGTGTGTGTGCCCGTATGCCTCCTCACGCTCCATCCCAACCTGTTGTGCACTGCCCCGACAGTGCAGTTAACTTCAGTTACTTTCGCCATCTTCTCCGGTACGATAAATTGGGCCTCGGTGGAAAACTGTCACAAGATGAAAAGCCTTGTTAACCACGTAGCGTGTGGTACGAGCAGAAAGAATGAAAATTTTGTAGTGTAATTTCTGCCCGAAAGCATCTTGTAACGGCAGCAAGACAAATGCATGTGGTACCCGTGTGGGGAAAAAGAAATCCTGTACCGATTTTGTTATGACCCTTTGTTGTATCGTTCGATAGTTTATATCTCGGGGCTGGAAGAAGCAGACTTCATAGGGATAATATATATATAAGAGGTTGAAAAACGCAGTGAAAGTGTTGTGTTTCGTAGTCGACGCTGCTTCGACTACTTAGGTCCTTGCACCGGACCGAGCTCAGCCCTCCGAACGTGTCTGTCAAAGGGATTTGCCAAGGAAAGGCTTGGAAGCATCTCGGCAAGTAAAATCTCAAACCTGCTCAGCACAAGAAGCCGCTGGGTTCGGGTTGCTCGTTTGGAGCATTCGAAATCGTTAGGAGGTTAGGAAAAGTTCAATCGATAAGATTGGTCCAGCAATTTATGCACCATCGATTGAACGGCAACGATAAGCTTGCTCTCCGTTGTGGTTTTAGTTTATTGGTTTCCAAGCCACTGCCAGGGGACATGGACAGCATGTGGGGACACGTGAAGGCGGTGGAGATGTAAACTGAAGCCGAAAACGAGATTTTTATTGTAATTTTTCGTTTTTGTGTTCCATGCACATGGAGGAACCTGAAAACTGGAGGTTTTAGGATAGTTTTCCAGCGATCGTAGACGAGGAAATAAAACTTCCAGCAGTCCAAGTTCTGTTTTCTTATCAATTTAATCCCATCCTGAAGTTGAGTTTTTGGTTGGTAGTGTGAAACGTTATTTATCTTCCCAAGAGGAAACATCCCTATGTGGATAGAGCCCTTCCTACTACCAATTATAGGCATCGCTTTTCGTCGACAAAGGACAATTTATTTGAACGCTTTTTAAAAATCGACACCAGCGGAGGTTTTGCACATGTAAATTGAGATTCGAGTTTGTCCCTTTTGCAGCTGTAGAAAGTCGAACTGTTATCTTGTACAGAAGAAGCCATTTCTCTTGCTATTTACATCGGTAATACAGTAGTTGCTCTGGAAATGGTACCGGCAAGATAAGCGAGTTTTAAACTCTGCCACTTTAAAGCTGCTTAAGGGCTGAATTTAAAGAACCATCACGATAAAACCTTGGCGAAAACGGTGTTTCCGGCTGGTGAATCGGTCCCTTTTCTCTTTCATCAATTAAACGCGAGTGGAAAACCGATTTCGACTCATTAATCTCCTTCGTGCAAAACCCAAGCAGCAGCTTTTATCTTGCTCCGACGTTCCTGACGGGGGCGCTTTTGTGGTGCAAAATTTTTGAGCTTCACATCCGGCCCGATAACGGTTGTCCCCGGATGTGCACCAAGCCTTCTTCGAAAGCTTAATTTATAATCCGCCACACAGCCACACCGTTCCGTAAATTTGTCTTACAGTATCCTCGCCAGGTATTTAAGGTTTTCCCTTGTGTGGATTTTATCGCAAAATTTTCATCGACGCTGGCTTCTAATAACACACACACCCCCGGAACCGATCGAACCTTTCGAGCGATGGCTTATCTTTGACACAATTAAAGGGCTGCGGCGATGTGGTTTAGCTTACAGCTTCACGGCAGCAAACCCCCCCCCCCCCTCCCTCAGTGGGCCTGTCCACTGCTTTCCAAGTGTTTTTCTTTGTACCGCTACCAAACCGGTTTCCACCGTTTTGCCGGGCTTCGGTGTAGTTCTGCTCCATCCGCAGTGGCTTTCACCGCCCGCTTTCGGGTGGAAAACAGTGCGCCGCTTTTGACGATGATTTATAGGTTTGTCTGTGGTGCCCTTTTCGCTGGGAGTGACCTTTTGCCGGATTTCTACTTGTTCGCTCTAGTCGCTGGGTGACTTTTTTTCGTTAGTGGATTGGACTGGACTGGAGGTTTTGATTTGATGGTCCTAAAAATGGGTTGATTTTTTGACGAAGAATAAAAAAAAAACGTATAAATTCGATAAATTGTATACTGCTGGTTGGGAGTACAGGGTGCTAGAATTAAAGATTGAAAGAGGGTGAGAGAGAAAGAGAGAGAAGGAGTGAGTATCTTATACAAGGATGGCGAATGCTTTGTTCGAGAAGTGATTCATCTTGTGCTGATAAGACAATCCTATTTTAACTCAGAACTAAATAATCAATGATGCAAAGAGGTGATTTAGGGATTTGAGAACAATTGTAAAACAAAGAAGAGCTATAACAAAAAGATTTTTGGGAATGATATGATTGAGCCACGCTTGATAAATTGCTTTATTGTTTGAATATAATCGTGGTAAGTTTCTAGAAGTATTTATTGTAGGATCTCGCTGTCAAAGAATATCCCTCTCTACTAAGCATTTACTTAATTTGCTTATGCTATGATCCGTTCTTGATGGGAGTTGGAATTTAAATATATACGTGGAGACGTCCTGGTGGTGCAGGCGACAACGGCACCGGTCTTAAAACGGCAGGACCACGGTTCAAATCGCATCCGGACCCGGATCCCCACATCGCCGTAGTGAGGACAGCGACTATCCAACTACGTGGTATCGACAAGTTTAGTAAGCCACTTTGATGGCCGGCGTGACCTTGCGGTCGTTAAGACGACAAGAAGAAGATATCATTACTAATACATCAATAAATAATATAAAATACAGATTTTGTTTAAATTCAGCGGTAATTTTTCTTCTTCTTGGCCTGCCTAGGGTTGAGTACGTCGGTCCTTCGTCGTGGGGCATAAGTCTAGCATCCTTATTCCGTGTACAGGATATCTGCACCGCCAAATAGCTCAGCTAGCTCGTGGTTCATTCTCCGTCGCCACACCAAAGATAGTCCTGGCGTTTTCGTCAATATAGTCCAGGACTCGTAGACTCCCGTAGAGGAATATCGGACGTATCAGAGTGCGATATATCGTGCATTTCGGGTGTTGTTGGAGTTTTCTAGATCTCAGGAGTTTGTGAAGACGATTCCACTGAAGTCATAACCCTTCAGATTTATCTGCTTAAGTTGTTGTCCGAAGTTACGATCGCACCGAGGTAGCAGAACTCCTCTATCACCTCTAGATCATCGTCGTCAACTGATACTCTGCTTCCGAGTCGAACTCTATCACGGTCAGAGCCTCCACCAACAGGTACATTGTCTTTATCGCATTGATCCACAAGTCAATCCTTCTGGTCTCTTCAGGTTTACTTAAGTTAAATCTCATTTAATAAAACAAATAAAGTTTAATTGCTATACATGCCTTCTGTAGCAGGAGTTTCTTTCTAAAGCGATTGAGGAATTCTGTCAGTTGGTGTTGCATTACATGTAGTATTGGAATCTTTTTTGTTGAAGTTTTTAGTGAAAACAGGCATAAATTCTCAGGATTCTGGAAAGTTATACTACATTTGGGTAAGGTTTTTTAAGATCCTGGCATAAAATTATTTCTGAAAATTATTCTCTCATTATTTCCTATTATAGCGAGACAAAACCATTCGCATATGAATTAGAGATCAATACCATAAAAAGAAGAATTAGAGACATATTTCAATAAAATCTTTATCATGGCACCAGTAGCTGATAATGGAATAATGTTTGTTCTATTACAAATTTAAGTTTTATTTTCTTTAATCTTTGTAAGCTCGTAGAATAAAACACATTTATGAATATATTTTTAAAAATATAATTTAAGACAGCAAAAATAAAACGAAACTATTTCCAACTGTCGAACATCCAAAATTCGAGATCCACCAGAGGAACCATAAAAAATAACAAGCAGAAAAGAAAAGGTCACTCTCGCAGCGATTAAAGCGCACCACAACCACCCTCTACATTGCCCAATTTCTGTGTGTCCTTTTTCACATCACCATACATACAAACAGGGCGAAAAGGATCGTTATGGTGGCTGTACGAGGGTGGCAAGCGACAAGCGACAGGCTCGAATGCTTCACAACAAAACAGTGATAATAAATGTATTCACGCTAAATTAATTTATACTCCTCGCCTAGAATATAATGGATGGAGCTCGTCCTGACAAAATGCTTGCCCAATGGTGTTTCCATGTGGTGCACACAGAGAGAGAGAGAGAGAAACAGTGGGACCGTATGCGGCAATGTGTCATGACCGGTTGTGTCCCATTGTAAGACTGTATGTGTGTGTGTGTGTGTGTGGATATATGACGTAAGGGGGCCAGTTTTTCGGTCATCCACATCCGCTTTTTTGCATTCAGCTCGCACATACGATCGATGTGTCCTGTCTGGTTCGACGGTACATGTACGTGTGAGCGTTTTGTGGTTTGAGCTAGAAAGAGGACAATGGTAGCATAAAATCACCGACCACCACCGGATGGAACTCTTTTCCCATTATAATATTATGTAATAAATCCCAATCATTGCGTTGCGTTTTCGTTGCTATCGTTGTGGTCGCTGTGGTAGGGACGTTTTTCCTTTTCGGTGGCAGCGCAAAAGGTGACAGAACTCGGGCTTAGCTGGTGCGGCAAAAGCTATGCCCTGACATTATCATGTAGAAAAAGAATAACATGCAATGCCTTTGCACAGGTTGCCCCTGTTTTTATGTGACTGCGTGTGTGTAACTGCTCCTTGCACACCGAAGAATAGAATTGTAGACTCGTCCTTTTAGGCGGAGGTCCTTTCACTTTCCGCACTACGCAGTGTTGTTACGCAGTTCCGGTTTGCAGCTGTGCGTCTTTTATGTAGCAGTTAGGGTATGCAAAACGCTTCACTCACATACGTTGTTGGTTCGGCAGAACTGATGGCAGGAAGGCTCAAACGGACCAGAACCATGGCATTAGAATGGCAGCAACCACAAACTCCCTGGCAGTGGTGCTGGTGTACCAGAACCAGAAAAACAAAAACGCAACCGAACGTCCGATTTACTGACAAGCTTCAGCGTAAGCTCGTCCGAAATGCCACTGACCAGCCAACGAACCATTTGTGCAGGGAAAAGGCCCCCAGAGTAGAGTCCTGCGGGACGAGAGAAGCAATTGGTCGAATGATATATTACAGCTCACGTCTATGAGCTCATGGGCATGGCTAGTTGGACCATCGGGTGGACCAGCAAATGTCAAATCATTGCACCAGACGCGTTCTGTTTGGTTTCTTTTGCTGGGGTGGGTAAATTTTTCGGGGCAATATTAAAGGTTAGCTCGTAGCTGGTGTTCCCTCTCGGGTAGATTAAATGTCATCGACAGTCAAATTGAGTTTGATAGTTTAATTCCTTTGAAGAATTATTAGTTTTCTGTTTTACTTCATTTTCGTAGGGTTTCTTATCAAGAGGAAACCAATGCTTGCATATAAAACAAAGTCAGATATCTGGGAATGTTATTACCGGACTTATGCTTTTATCTGTCATAATTCTAGAGCTTTGCTTAGTCTCCAAAAATTTTGATATTTATTTTTTAATTTATTTTATTCAAAGGCCCTAGGCATTAAAGGATCTGCATCAACTTCTCACTTACCGTTCATCTCCTCTCATACGGATCAGAATCTTCGGCTACGGGTTTTCTTGAAACAAATAATAAATGAAGTCGGAAGATTTTTTGAGGATGTAATGTTCTAGAAAAAGAAGCCTTTTCAAGATGTTGTTGTCAGAGCAGAGTAAATATACCTATCCTATTGATTAAGGGATGTGGACTAGAGTATGAGTTTCAGATCTTTTTAGGACACCCTGTACAAGGACTAGAACTTCGGATGACTAGATAGTACTCAGGATTCGGATACTTATTACGTAGGAAAGGTTGTCTGTTCTTCCACTCCGTTGGTCTATTAAAACGTTCTATGACTATCATGACATAAAATAATTGAAGAAGACATATTACTGTGCCCTAAAAATAAAGTGACTTTGAGAGTTTTTTCTTAAAAGTTTCTTATTAGGCCAAATGAACCTCTTCTCCCTTTCCACGAAGCTGGGATGTCCTTTATTTACAGCCGTCGCTGCGGCTTCTATCTCTTCGAAAGTGTCCACACGATGTCCCCGTAGCGGCAGTTTTAGCTTGTTATCACAACCAGAAGTCGGCTGGTGCCAAACCTGGCGAATATGGCACGGTTGCGGAACAATATGCGTGCCAGTTGTTGCGAAAAACTCCCTCAAAATGATGGCCGTATGAGAGGGCCCGGAACATCCAGCCGCCTTCGCCGGCTGGATGTTTCGAAAGGTCTCGTATCGTCAACCGACGATTGTTGACCACCAAATCTTGATTTGGACGAAGAGGGCGTCGTCGGTTGAGGTAAATGGTCCCTTTTCCAGACGATCCTCGTCTTCGATCTTTTCACGGCCATTCTTGAATTCCTGAAAGTTTTTTGTAACATTCGCAATGTTTCTGCAGCGTTTATTTCATTGCGCAAACAAAATTTGACACATGCGCGCTGCTCCACAAACCTGGACATGGTCTATGTGGACAAAAACACTTAGCGCAGCTCCGAAAACAAATTTTCACTCCTAGCCGGGTTGATGTTGTGACTTGAAAAGTGTCAGAACTGTCAAATACATACATATTGATAAACGAAAAATAAAAACAAGGGGCCTTCTTTTGGCGCGCGAAATTTGACATCCAATTTCACCTTACTTTTCGGACACAGTAGTACATAAATAGGATTGACTTTTTCTTCACGAAGAAGTAGAACTGAAAGAACCAGAAAACATTATTTAAGAGCTTTTTCTCAACTTTTTTTTCACAAATATCTTATACTTACTTACTCCTCAGCGGACCCTCGAAATTGTTAATTTCGTCTGTCAATCCAAATACATCAACGTCATCACTTCATCTCAGATTGATTATACTTCGTCAGGCGGACTGAATCGTCCGGTGCCATTCTTATGACGTGATCGGCCCACAGAAGCCTAGCGAGTCTTAATCGCCAAGATGAATTTAATTTACTCCTTTTTTATGATTTTTACAAGTTTATTTTGATGTGACATCGGTAAACTGTTAGGTAACGACACGGTAGTACAGGTTGCTCTGAAGCCGTCCTTCGCAAGGAGGGACCTAAATTTAAATCCCATACGAACCATTACCCTTTCTGCTAAAGAATATTTTTTCGAGTAAAATGAAAATTTGCTCCTTAAATGTAACAATTTATTCAGGGAGCATAAATCAATCCCCAGCCGAAAATGCAATTGTTTCAAACGTGGAATGCAATTATTATAGCAAAACCATTTCGATGCATAATTACAAGTCCATCCGCCGCTCAACGCTTACATACCAACATTGCAACAATGTAACAAATTTAGCAATTTCACGTCCGAAATGCAGAACAAATGCATCGAACAGAAGGCAGCGGTAAATGCACCAATCGGTGCATCAGTTCAATCTCCCGTCAGCTGTCCGAGTACATCGCACGAGTGCGTGCCACTCTCGGTGCGCTTATGTCCTTGAGAACCACCACCACCGCGTGTGCAGTTCCGCGACTCACTCTGCTATTTCTCTGCGTATGCGTTAGTGACGAGCGTAAAGGTGCACTTCTAAACTGCAGTGGAACTCTAGAACAATCGAGAACGCAGCTCGCTGCGTTGAAGGGTGTTGTAGGGTGGAAAAAAAAATAAACCCAACTGCAGTAGAGCAGTACTGCGGCAGTGTTAGATGAATGCGTGCGTTGCCTGTATGCGTGAAACGCTCCGTTTTGACATTCAAAACCGGCGAAAGGTGCACGGTTTTGGTGGTTGAAGAGAGGGGACTTTGGTGCGTACGACTACGCATATATGTGAAGAGAAAGAGGGTGAGTGTTTGTGTAAAGTGACGAACACATCCAGCGTATGCAGTCGACAGTATTCAAGGTCAAAGTTAAATTTTAACATCCCCTCGCTTTTTCGCCCATTTTGGTGTGGAAAATTCGGGTGCAACTGTACAGGCTCTGGTGAAAGCGGGAGGAATTCTAATTATAATACCTTAAAACGGATGGTGCATTCTTTAGGGTGGGTTGGCCAAATTCCCGGCACGGAGGGATCATCCTGTCAAGCGCTCGTGACGAGCGCGTGTTGCGTGGATTGACGAGATATTTGGGCTGGCAGAGATGGTTTTAGTAACGCAGTGAAGGCGTCCAGCGTCAGCTAGCTAGTCTGCAGTTTCATAACGAACGCAGATTTTTATTCCAAGGGGATGTTGCATGAGCTAACAGGCAGATGAGTAGAAGGAGGAGGGGTGAGATTATAATTAGCTAAGTATGGCGGATGCCACGTCCGCACTCTTATGTGCTAGCTGGATTATTTTACTGGAAAGCGACGAGTTCTAATTAAAACTGAACGACTGCATCACCGGGGGGTTGATGGTTGAAGCGTCATGTCAGAAAGATACCTGAGCGGGGTCTCGGATGTGCTACTACAGAGGAGGAGCAATGGATGATTTTTGAGGTTAAGTGCTTGGAAGCGGCTTATGACTTGATAAGAAGCCCAAGAAACGCTGACTTTTTTAGTCAGTAAATTTGTATTAATAAAGCGACAATTAAATAAAGCAAATCTTTTGTGGCTTAGGCTAAAAAACATTAAAGTTATTTATAATTCATTATGTCGGTAAACTGACGAATTATCAAAACATGTTGGTTATAGCAATGTTTTTCTGTTAGCAGTTTTCTTACACGTTCTTTAATCAATATAACTTTGTCGTTTTTCGAGCACTCTAATCTTCCAGCTGTCAATTTGTCTATCGCTTAGGCAACCAATAATGATAAGATTCAGATAAGATTTAGATGAAAACTGATTACTGTTACGGTCCCTATCCGACTAATGCGGATTTCAAAATTGGCTATGCTCAAGGATCTTTTTGTTGAGTTTCTTCTTCTTCTTGGCTTAACGACATCAAAGGTCATGCCGGCCATCGAAATGGCTTACTATACTCTCCGATACCACGTAGTTGGGTAGTCAGTCGTCACTACGGGGGAACGGTCCGGATGGGATTTGAACGCCGGTCCTGCTGTTTGAAGACCGGCGACGCTGTCGCCTACACCATCGAGCCGCCCTGAGTTTCTTCCTTCTTGAGTTTAAAAACACTTTTTAAATAAGCATTGAATGAGCAAAAAATATATTTTTTTAACACAAAACTAAAAATCTAGGGGTGGACCGCTGGTATATATGACATCGGTGCCAGTCTTCAAACGCCAGGACCGGGGTTTAAATCCCATCCGGAGCATTCCCTAAGAACTTTAGTGAGGACTGATTCTCCAACTCCGTGGTATCAGCAAGTCTAGTAAACCATTCGATGCCCGGCGTGACCTCAGAGGGTGTTAAGCCAAGAAGAAGACCAAGAAGGTCGTTATGCTACGAAGAAGAGATAGGACTCATTGATTGTGGCTGGATTCCTTAACTTCCCTTGATGCTTGATGGGGCGGAGTTTGTTGCTGAGGTCTAGGTTGTTCCAGGGTGTGTTACAGTGTTACGAGATTATGGTGTTGGTAAAGCGTATGGCATCTCGGTGGTAAAGAGTGTTGAGTGCTGCTGCTGGACGACGCTAACTTATGTTGTCCTGACGGTCAGTTTTCCCGGATTCGTTGATTCCGCAATGATTCCAGCAGAAGACGATTATCGGGGTCGCTGGTGTGGAGGAAACATTAAATCACAGTGATGAAGCTTAGATTCTTCCATACTTCATATGAGGCGATCCGATGGTAGAAGCAACAAAGACATTTGCGCACTGCAGGACCTGAGTTCAAATCCCATCCGGACCGTCCCGCCGTAGTGAGGACTGACTAGCCAACTACATGGTATCGGCAAGTCTAGTAAGACATTGGATGGCCGGCGTGACTTAAGAGGTCGTCAGAATTAGGCCTAGAGTTAGAATAATTTTTTAAATTTTTCATTCAGTTAGAACTGAAAATACATCTTTGCTTGTTTGTTAGAAGATGTAAATTTAAATTCGGTCTCTTAATTTTGGACATAAACTTTCTGTCAAGTACTCTCTTATGTCGGCAATTGACTGTATTTCTTATTTTATAAGTTAACATTCCTAACCAATCATATTCTAGCAACAAAACGCAAATATTAAGTCTAATCCTAACAAAGAAAAGGAAAATGTGAAATAAAAATGAACTAAAAACTCTATCAAATGTGGACAAAGCGTCTGCGAATAAAATGTTTTGAACGATTACTATAGAAGGAAAATACTAAAGTGGATTTAGTGGTGTTGGACACTCAAACTTTGTTGGGTAGGATCTTACGAGTTAATTTGTATTATTTGTTTAAAAATCCTATGTTGAAATAATTTTGTGTAAGTAGTGATTTTGGTATATTCCTGGTAAAAAGAAAACAAATTGTAAAAAATGAGTATGTAGCAAAGCATCCAACGCACACAGTTCCACACACAGCTGCAACAAAGTCAAGTGTACACTCATTACACCGGCAATGGTTTGCCCCCAAGGCGGGACGCTACTTCATAATCTCCAGGGAGTTGCACTCGGACGAAGAGCATCATTCCAGCAGGATAGAATGGATGCTTTCCCCTACATGGAGCTCACACATCCACACACTTCAACGCTTACAAAAGGACATGTCTTTGAGCGGTGTGGGATTCATCTTGCAAGACACGGAGGTAAGTCGTCTCGTTAGCAACAGGGCTAATTATGTGATTGACTTCTGGGGATGGTAATCTGCCGATGCCAATGTTAGTCGCATTAGTCGCCTACTATTGCAGTGAAGTAGCTTTATGACATAAAGTTCCAACGGTGGGTGTTACTGAGCACTTTCATTCAGGTAGTAGCTTACCTGGTGCCATTACTAGAGGGTTTTAATTGGCAGGTGCCACAAATTTTAATTCCTTCGCGACTGCACCAAATCATTACTTACTACAATGTGGCATCATGCAGTGCAGGCAAGATGAGAAGCTGTTACTTTGTAAAGCGGGACAAGTTTGTCGTTGTCACACGGAACGTAGGCAATCAAAATTTTCCTGCACGTGAAAATGCATAAGGGAAATCAGCAACTCCTCAATGTGCTCAATTTCTATGGCAACTCATCCGCACAGCACTGTTTGCTTGTCACAGTAAGCCCGTGGAAAACGATGATGGAAAAAAACCCGCCATTTGTCCTGCTTGACGTTACGGCTAAACCAAGAACACTCACAATCATTAAAGTGGTCACATTTAGCAACTGCTGTGCCACCTTCTGTGAGGAAACGTTTGTCATCGGTACCTTCCAGCTGGGTGTTAACCCTCGCCGAATTCTTTGCCCAATTTTTCATTAACAAAAACCCCGGCCAAACGCCATCACCCTTTTGGCCGTGAATGTTCAAAATTCAAGTTCACCCATACATACACACACATGCACACGGGTACGTAAGTGTTTTTGAAGGCCATCAGGGGCACTGTTTTTTGTTGTTCTTTCGTTCTGCATTGTTCGCTGGAAATGTGTTTCCCCATTATATTTTCGCTAGTATTTTAGCATGCAGCGCCCGTGCCCAGGGATGCACTTCCATTACGGATAATTGAAAGCTATCTGAAATCTGACATTCAATACTTTTAATTACACTCCCGGGCGATGCAGCCCGTGCATGTGTGTAGTTTGATTTTTGTAACACGAAACAGGACGAAAGATCACCAACACATACGCAAGTGCGCACACATTTCCGCTGAAGGGGTGTAGTGCAGCCGGCCCGGTAGTTCAGGGCGCCTTTATATGCGCCATCACCCTTCAGGATAAAATCCATTCCAATTCCCGGATCGCAACTGGAAGCCAGAAGTGCAAGGGAAGGAATCCTCAAAAGCGTTGGGCGAGAGAGGGCTCTCTTACAACAACAAAAAAACCCTTCCCACAACCGAACAGGCTGGTCACTTCTGGTCCATATGTATAGTTACCCCCGTCATTGCTATGTAGTTCGTTCGTTCATATACACCGTGCTGGATGGATGACTAGATGGATGGTTGGCTGCTTGGAACATAGCAACAGCGAGTCGAGTCATCGTATCGGATCCATTTCATCCGCTTTTTGCTGTGCGGCGGTTGTTGCGTCACTCGAATCTTCTCCTCGAGCGTACGAGCGAAATATGTAGATCCAGCCTCTACCTCTACCGTAGGGAAGGGCTGGTGTATGAAGCAAGTCGTAGGAAAAAAAAGGCAAAGAAAACTCTCTTTCATCGCTGTTTTGGTGCTGTTGTTGGGCATGGATTTTCGAGGAGAATATTTTGGGCACGTATTCCGTCAAAGCAGTATGATTTGAAAGTGAAACCATCATCTGCGGTTTCATATGGGACGAACATTGGGTTGCGCTGGTGGGCTTAAAATATGCAAATAAACAAATGTAACAAATGTAAAAGTGGAATAAAACGTAACAAAACATTACAAGACTAGAAAATAAGGAAGGTAAATTGAATTTTATACAATTTACCTTCCTAAAGTACAGAATTTTTTATGATTAAAAATTGACATTATAATAAGATCAACCCAACAAATAAGAAAAAATCATAAGAGAAAAAACAAATCACGTATAGAAAATACAATAAAAAATACGTCAATTTAGTTTCTATTCCTATCGAAAGGCCTGGCCGAATTAATTATTTTAAGATGGCTGAATAAAATGAAATAAGTTGCATTCAAGTAACGAAAATTGAATACCAAATGTACACGGATAACTTTTTTGTAATGTCAATGCTTCGATTAGAAAGCAAAAAGCTACTTGTTTTATGATGAAAGAATCAAAAAGATTGACTTCTTGAGAAATTATTTGAAAACATGAAAACAGAGAAGAAAATAACACCAAATTTTGATATGTGATAATATAATTTTGATTTGTGAACAAAAAATATGAAGAGAAAACTGATCTGAGTATTGGAAAGAAACATAACAAAACAGAAAAGAAATTAAATAAAATGAAAAATGACTTATACATTGAATTAGGTAATAGAAGAAATAAAAATTAAATAAATATTAAAAAATGACTAAGCACAAGCAGGCGATAAAATGGAAAGAATTTCAAGAGATATATTTTATTTATTTTTGACAATACGGCACTGGACCGTAGTAATTAAATGTAAATAATTTTTTTAATTTATTTAATTTATATTAAAGCCTTACGGCTCATCACCGTATTGTCCCATTTAAGAAATATACTAAATGAAAAACAATGCTAAATCTGTTTAAAAAAATAATTAAAAACCGTTCAGACGTTCAAAAATTTTCAAGAACGTTCTGATCCCATAGTTTCGCGTCCATGAGCCATGATGGGTTGTCGCCATCGCGGTTAGTATTGTCCTGTCCTGGAAAGCCATCATCTTTTCGGTGGTTTTTACAAAATGGATGACAGTCGAAGAGATAGAGAGAGAGAGAGTAAAGTAGAAAAAAAAAAAACCTAAAAGTGTTTAAATCGAGACATAGCTCAGCATGTATGATTTTGATCCTTCGTATCGAGAACAGCGGCGGAACACGATGAGATATGCTCGGTTTTCATCACATGAAATCGCTGTGTGCACGTGAGTGTGACTGTGCGCACACACAGTTGACTCTGCAAACGAGATAGGGCTTGGTATGACTTGGTGCATTTTTTTTCTCCTTGCAGTCAGCTACACCAGCCAGAAAACTCCAGTGTGCGCATTACGTTCTCTCACTACACAACGTCCAAACATGACGGGTAAGTGATATCGGGTTGGGCGGTAATGATGGCACGGTGACGCCAGGAGATGTTTTCATTTCAACAGCGACACCTTTAGTGTGTGTTTCGCTATCGCAGTGCTTTCCGTTTTGAGACCGGAGCATCTCACACATCACTTTGGTTTATAATTCTCGGCTTCGTTTTCATCTTCAGCGTACAGGCAGGCCGGTCCCACAGCTCACCCGCATGCCTCACGAAAAGGTGTGCCTAACATAGCCGGGGCTTCAACGCGAACGGTTAGCAACACGGATCAGGTTCAGGCCTCTTCTTGTACGTACGGCTTTCTAGCTAAGGGTATGAAAAGAAGCACACACACACACACACAAACCAACAAAAAACAGACCTTTTCATGGCCTCCCATAGTCCCAAGGCTTCCCCAGGAGGACCGTCACTCGCCAACGTTTTAAACCCTCCCGATTCCCATATTCTGGATCTTTCAGCATTGGAAGTGCAGGAGCTGCTGGTGCGAGGTAAGGAGAACCTGTCAGTTTTGGAAAGACACCGAGATCTTATTCACTTCAGTGACTTGGGCCAACGAGATGGTGAGCGGGATTTAAGTCATCGGGTAGTGAAGCCGGGGGCCAGTTTCAAAATGACACGAAAACGAAGTGTGTGAGAGAGAGAGCCCTGGTGGAGCGATATGAATAGAATATGTCAGGCATGATGTGGAATATAATAGATTTATGTAGACACTTTGTCTAGTCATGTCGAGTCGAGATATCAAGTGCAACACAATGGGCAGAGGGGTCTGGGCCCCCTCCCTCTTCCCAGGGCAGCTCAGGTTTAGCTGAAGTGTGTTTTATAAGGTGGAAAAATAGTTTCCACTCGAGCTGACGGCGGAAGAACGCGCGAACACGATACGATGTGTAGACGTGTGTGGATGTGAAGGAGGTGAAGCACGCACCGATGAGCTTATTATTTAATGCCCAACGTCTCCGTCGTGAAGGTGCATCAGCGTATCCGCCGGTACGTATGTGTTTGCCCGGTGCGCTCGGATTTCTGCCCAGCCAGGCGAGGGAAGTCCGCCCGGCACTTCCGTCTTTTCGCAAACATCTTCCAAAAGCAAGTGATGATGTTTATCATGCGCTGGTGTTGCAGTTTCGACCGCTGTTACATAATCTTGATTATCAGCTTTTATCGGGCTGGTGAGTCACTGGAGGACGGAACGCGTGGGTGATGATTTATGCACTAACGTGCACTAACGAGAGCGGTAAGTGCATCGCGATGAGGTCTTGCTGCGAATCGGTACAGCGGTCGTACGATGGTGTTATGAAACATTTATGATGTACGGGTGAGTCGTCAATATTTTGTCAGGCAGCACCTGACAAACTTAGTGGACCAGTGGAGGTCATTTTGTTTACGACTTGGATTCTTGTGTACTTTGCAATATTCGAAAGGCTATTTATTTTTGAGTTGTTTTATCGACAGAATTTTCCTTCCGTATAAAAACTTGTTCCATTCCGATTTTGCTTCCTGTTGGAACTTTGATTTTATTCCTTTGTGTCTATATGTCTTAGAGCGGCCCGGTGAAGTAAGCGACAGCGGCGCCAGTCTTCTCACGGCACTAGCGGGATTCAAATCCCTTCCAGCCCGTCTTTAGTGAGGACTTGACTATCCAACTACGTGGTAATCGGCAGTCTATTAAGCCATTCGATGGCCGGCATGACCTTAGATTTTCGTTAATCCAAGAAGAAGAAGATTTCATTGAGATTTCGTGTATTATCATTGAATTTGTTGTTCTTAATGTTGTTTGATAATCTGTTGTTTTAGAGATATTAACCCAATGTTTACATAGTTTTGGATCAGTCTATCATTATTACCATCTCATGAGGTTCTCTTTGTCTCTTGCTGAGTTACAAAATATTGAAAGTCTCCAAAAACACTAAGTACCTTAAGAAAATCATTAAATATTCTCCGAGCACGAAGAACAAAGATTCACCAGAGCTTTGTTGCTCGGTACTGGGAAAATCCTTCCGAGAAGAATCTTCAAAATATTTACTTAGAGATACTGTTTCTCTAGCTTAAGAACCCGCTTGCTGCTTTCGCCATTTTTTTCCAACGAATTTCACCTTTAATCCGTCTTATGGGACACAGTCGCTGGAATCCCTCAGATATGAGCGAGTAACGGCGCAGTGCTACAGCTTGTACATATTTATTTCCCACACCTCTACTCATCGGGCATGATTTAAAACGCGCCTCAAAAAGCTCCTTCCGAACGGCACAAATATGAACACGGGATTTAATGTGCGATTGGATCAAATCCCACAGTCCCGCGCGCGTCTTCGTGTGCTAAATTATGTAGTTGCCTCATTGTGTCGTGCGGGACGCAAAAGCGTGTGTGACGTGGAAATCAAGCGTTCTGTCAGACTGCTGTTTGACATGTTTTGAAGCGCTCGTAGAAAATGGACGATTCCCGGAACCTGTGTCCCGGTGTGTGTGTGTACGATAATTGTTGTTAAATAATTGATCCGATGCCAGATTTCCCGAAAAAACCTTTATCCTTGTTTGCTGACTAATACCGTTCGCTTGATTACAACAGATTCACCGAGCGTTTCCAGGGTTTCCTTTGAGGCGGCACTGGGATACGATTTGCTTTCGTTTATAGGTGGGTAGTTGAGTGATCGTAGATAAGTTGAAATATTGTTCATACACAAAAGATAAAATGAGGGATCCAAAATTAAAATCAGCAAATGTTGCAAAAGTTTACAAGAGGGACATAGAAGGATACAATCTTTTGTAGAGCACTTTGCAATCTTTCAAGCTAAACACAAGAGATAAAAGGACGACGATACAATAAGCGGATCAAAACTCCGCTATCAAGAACCAGCCTCTGCTTGTGTGTAATGATTTTCGTTGGCGATTTCCAAGTTTTCATTTTTTAAATATAAAAAAGCTGTCCTGAAGATTGTATCTGTTGTTCGGTTTTGTCTTCGTTAAGAATTTAATCAGGGTGAAAGGTCTTACTTTAACACTAGCGGTGGAGGAAAACTCGAATGTATTACTTTTCAAGGCCTTTTTTTAACATTTTTGTAAAAGTCTGCTAAAGCATGGGAGTTCAGCGAAGGGAAAACACAGAACGTAAGGGGGTTTTCTATTCATCAACATAAAGAAGAAAGCAAATCGTGGTATTTAAGGGGGTTTTGAGAGTTTTGTTTTTAGTCGAAAGATTGTCCATCTTCTTGAGGATGGATATTCAATGAGCGACAAGAGAAGACATAAAGTAATATAAGAGATGGACCGAAAAAGGCAATTCTTTGCCCCCATATCCACTCCCACATTTCCGTTTACAGTCTGATGTGGTGCCCTTGAGAAGCCGACTTCAATCTTTTCGGATTGAAATATTTGACAGGCTTCCATCGCGATATGTCCCCGGTACTATTTTCTGCGGCGTGATGAGGAAATGATGGATTGTTTTAATTCCAATACTCCCAGTGGAAAATTCTTGACGGTTTTCCATGCTCTCTCTCTCTCTCTTGCTCGCTCTTCCGCTCTGGCTAATACTTAAAAGAACATTTTCCTGCAAACCACAAATCCTGGAATGAAAAATGATCCTCCAAAACGGGTTTGTTCTGAAACGGGAAGGTGTTAAAATGATTTTCTTGTCTGCACTGTAGGCCTGCCCGTGCCCGTGGTTTTTCATGGAAGTTTGTCCCTCTATCCCCATTAGCCGAAGAGGCTGTGCGTTACCCGTTTGATGGTAAAATGTTTTGACTTAGTGTTTCTTCCGCGAACTCGGCGATGTCATCCATTAGGCGTATTGTGCCCTCTTGTTTTTCCTTCCTGCTTTTTTGTTTGTGCTTCGTCGGCGTAGGAGAAGATATTTGTTTCCCAAATTCTTCACCTCCAGCAGCAGCCATCGCGTAAGTAGATAAGCGATGATCTAATTCGTTTACAATAAGTTGGCCGCTTTCTTACGTCCGCTGGCAATCAGCGTTCAGCCTTGCGTTGTTTTGCAAATCGGTTTTATATGCCGCTGCATGTGAGTGTAAGTGTAGAGTGGGTTTCCATTTTTGCTTTGCCAACAGCAGGAAAAGAAAAAAAAAAACGTGGATGTAAAAAGATAACACGATCTGTACGACGGATGGCGATAAGAGGCCCCGTGGAAATGGTTTCCGACGAAATTGAGCGATTGTGTGTAAAAGGGTGTACGTGTGTAGGTTTGTGTCATGGCAATACGCAATCCATCTTTGGTTCTTTTTATAGGAAAATTGAAAAGTGTCTGTCTACAGAGGGACCATCTTTCCGGAGCGCGGTGTACCGATTGTCAAATGTTGATAACACTCACATGTCCCGGTGCCCTTCACGATAGCAGAAGCGTCGGGCTCACGGGTATTCAATTCTGTTTACCCCGGTTATTGGGTGAGCGAAATTTCCCTTTCACTTTTCCCTTGTATTTGTTGTTGTTTGTCTAAGGATTTACCATGTACGAAACTCAGCGCCGGCATCAGCTGTTTGTCCTGTGCGATGGAAACGGAAATGGAGGCGTTTCTCGTTAGGACAAGTTTTGCTTGCAGGGAACAGCAAAATGGCAATTTATTTCTGTGGAAGGATTGAGATCGATTCGGTACGATTGTGTGGTGAATAATGGGTTTATTTTTGGGCTGCCATGGATGAGGAATCGGTGAAGAAGAATATGAAAGGGGAGGAGTATTTTTAGTGCATTGGGAATGCTGATGCTAGGAACCAAGCGAAGAATATATTTGAATTTAAACTCATTGAGATCTGCGAGAATCTTCAACAAATATTTCCAGGCTAGAAAGAAAAAGGTTTCTTTGCTTGAATTGGATAGATTTTCGATATGCAGGAAAAATGTCTTCTTATAAAAATAGTACTTTCAAGTCCTGGAATGACCTAGCAATAAATCTGGTAGTTTTTTCTTATAAATCCACCCTCAACAAGCCACGCTTAACCGACATTCAGGCTAATGAGATAACGAAATCGATGTGCAATACTATATCCGGAGCTTACAAAAAACATCAGACAATGGAAAGAATCCTTGAAATTGTTGTCGAAGTTCGCGAAGTTCAGTGTTGTGTTGTGCTGTTTCTGTTGCATTTATACAGCTATTCAGCACAGTATACTTCTGAATTTAGGGCAGCTGAATAGGACGGCCCGGTGGTGTAGGCGACTGCGGTGCCAGTCTTCAAACGGCAGGACGTGATTCAAATCCCATCCGGACCCGTTTCAACTACGTGTTTTAGGGAAGTCTGGTAAGCTTATTCGATGGTCGGCGTGACCTTTGAAGGCTTTCAAGCAAAGAAGAATATACTTGTGAATTTCTAGAAGGATTTCTCGTGTGAAAACGGTCCTCTGCCTAGCCAATTGTGAAATTCAAAATGCGATATTCATATGATAGCAATCCTCAGGCTTTTTTAGTTCGACTTGCCTTAATAAACTTTATTGATCGCTGTCTATTACTGACAGGTGTAATTAGCTCGTGTTCAGTTCCAAACAATCCACCAAACTATCACGGCACCCTCGCATTACTGCAACAGCTGAAGCTGCAGGAGAAAATATGTTTCCGAGAATAAAGCAAACTAAAGGATTTCTACTCCATTTACACACCCATCCAGTGACAACTTCCTGCCAAGCGAAAGCAAAGCCGCCGCTACAGCCTTCACAAAAATATGAAGGCAATTAAAATATTTCCAAGTTTTGAGCGTCAAAGCGGAAAGAAAAGGCAGATCATTAACGTGCCATAACGTGCGCCTGGCATGTGAAGAATTAAATGTGTGCTGACACACACACACTTGCGCCCGTAGGGAAAAAGGTGAAAAACTTCTACCAATTTTCTTCCTGCCGCGGTAGGTTGAAAAGATTAATGTTGTTTCGATGGATTTATTTGGAGTAAACTGGTGACACTCGGCGCTTAATACGAGTGATCGTTAAAATGCGGGCGTCCCGGGTTCTTCGCTTTGTTTGATTTATATCGTCATTCTGTCGCCCGTAGCCTGCGCCCGAAAAGTGCTCGAGTGTAACATGAACCGTGGTAGATCACTTCACCGCAAGGGGGTGGTTGGGGGTAACCGGGAAAATGCCAACCGTCGTGACATATTCCGAGCGATTCAGTGCACCTGTCGACGTACGCAAAAATCGTTAGACACTGGTTTTTAGACACCCCGCGCGGATCACGTCCGCTTGCGTGTGTATATGTGTGTGTGCGCATTTCGAGTTTTCCATTTCGCTTTTCATCTTCCCATTTCCGCGGTGCGTCGCTGACGTATCCCGTACGTAACTTCTTGAATAATGAAGTCGGTGTGCGTTTCTGTGTCAATCGGGAAGGCGCACCACCGCTCGCAAAGAAACTGGCGTACAAATTGAATTTATTATCTCATTTTTCATTTTTGAATTATGAAAAGCTGTTTTCTACGCGAAGGGCTGTTTCGCTCCGGTTACCCTGGTGACAGTGTCCGCGAAGGAGCTGCGCGAAGCAAACTGACATGCTCGGTTTAGACGTCACCGTGAATGGGACCGAAGGAGAGAGGGACCAATGTGACATTAACTTTCTTTGGGGAAAGGACACTCTGCTCGGTAGTTCTAGGGAAGCGTGAGAGTGGGAGTGAGCTGTTTGTTGTTTGCCGACCAAGACTGCCAAGTGCGATCGATTCTGATCCTTTCCTCCTCCATTCTTTTCAAGCGTAGGAGAGTTCCGACAGGAACGCTTCCTTTCGGAGAAGGAGAAAAATTCTAACCGCCCCAAAAACAGATGAGCGAATTCTCACATTATGACCGTGACATTAAAATTTATTTCCCCCTTTTTCCATTCAATTCTGGTAGGGTTTCTGTACGTTGTTTTTCCTCGCCTTGTTTGGAACTCCCTAACTAGTGGGACCGTGGAAAATGGCCGTACGGGGGCTGTTGTTCGTTTTTCTCTATTTTTGTTTCATTAGTACAAAACTTTTGCTTTCCCTTGAAAAAACTTTAGCGCCGGTTGCGTTTATGGGAGTTTTTCTTTGCCTGCATGCCCGGGCACACATTGACCTTTCGGTGTGGTTGTGGTGGAAATTCGGAAAGTGTTTCTCAGCTGACTCCATTACCATTCGGATGCTATCTTTCTTGTGCGATAGTTTTGCGGGCAAATGGAAATACAAGTTTTTTAAGTTGTGCGTGTTGGGAAGGAATTTGGAAAGATTTGTAAGGAAACAGTAAAAAAAACAATGTTGGAACATGCTAAGCGAAACTAAAAGGTTTAATTTCTGCTAGTAAAATGCCAACTTACTTCAATAAAACTTTTTGTATTTATGATATTTTTTATTTCGTTACAACGAACTGGACCTATTGCTCGTTTGTGATGATATCTTAAATAATAAGAACTTTATTAAGCTAGAGATACATAGATGAGCCTTAAACCGATAATTTCTATGTCATCAGCATGTGCCGGGATCTGGATGGACATGAAGAAAAGGTCCTTGAAGTTTTCACCTGCGAATCTAGGAATCTAGCGCCAATATCATCTTCTATGACCAGGTCCTTGGACATTCACCTTTACCTGACATGCTATGTTAGTAATTGTCATTCTTGAAGGCCTGGTCAGCTTGGTCTGGTTTCTAAAAGAACTCATTTCGTCGTTTAGTAATAACTTTTCTAAAGTTTTTTGGTTCTCCACAAATATAAAAATACAAAAGCGTCATCAAGCGCATCAGCGGCAGGTCAACAAATTAGGAAATGGAAATGGCAAGGTCAATTTAACATATAAATATCCAATTTACCGCGGTCCGGTACTGAACCGACAGCGGTGCCTTCACACGGCAGGATCGAGGTTCAAATTCCATGCGGAGGTCTCGTAGTGCGAGCTATTGTGACTCTATCGGCAAGTTTTTAGTAAGCCATTACGAGTCCGACGTGACCCAGATGGTCGTTTAGCCAACAAGAATAAGTTAATAGTCAGTCAGGCATATGGGATTTGCATCCTTTGGACTTACAGAATTGCATTTGAATTTTTAATGTTTAGCGGATAATATTCCTCTTATCATATTCGGTGCCAATTAGTCAGTCTCGAGTCTCTTCAGTCTCGAGTAAGCGCATTTCTCACATCCAGTCATACTTTATCGCCTGCCTCCTGTCCAATGTTTTGGATGGTTTCGCTCTACGTCTATCGCCTGCGCGATAGACCTTCACTGCTTTTTAGTGATGGGTGAATTCTACAAAAAACGGAATTGATTCCGAAATACTCCACCAATTTTGGAAGCAGCTCTGGAAGGTAGGAGTAATACTCCGAGCTCGGAACCGTCCGGAATCATCGGAGCTCTCCGGAGACGTACAGAGCCGCTAGTTGGCAGCCAGAGCCATTGTTCAAGTGCCCAGTTCAAGTCCTAGTTTTGAGAAGATATTTGTAAAACTCTGTTTGTTCCGGCGAAGGAATACTTCGAGACAGTCCACTAGATCACTAGGGTAGGACAGAAGAAAATGTTGAGGAAAATAAAACTGTAAAATAAAATCGACATTTAAACGTCAATGAATGCAAAAAAAGCATCTTGATACCCATGTGAAGCATTACAAAACATTTTCCTAACGTTTTGTTTGCTCCTTTTGTGTTCCCGAGCGTCCACTTGTTAGTCAAATGCTGGTCAAATCCTCCACCGGGATGCTTTCAAGATGCCATGTTATTTGGCTTCGTATCGGAAATTGAACTTTCCTTCATTAATCTTCAGCACTTTTTCCCATTTGCAGCAGATCGCTCTTCTGTAAGAAGGGCAATCATAAGATTTCAAACCACTTCGAACACCAAAAACAGTTCATTTAGTGCGCACATGTTTGTTGCCAAACCATAGCAAGCTTAGCAATTTTCCTTTATCCCCGTTTTGTGAAAGGGACTGCCCCGTCCGCACGGCTGGCCTCCCGTGCGGACGGGTCATCAAAACATTTATTTTAGCAACGATCAGCTGTCAAACAGGCCGTTGTGCCGCCGCTACACATCTGTCAATTTCTCACAAGCGCAAACAATTAAAAACCTTGCGCTGTTCGTAATGAGCGAAAGTGAGTGAGCAGAACCCGGCTAGGCAAGGCAAGTCCTTCATTCGGCGTGTCACATCCTGAGGCAAATGATTGCTCTTTTACCCGTACTCCCTTAGCGTTCTGTATCATTTTTCATCGTGTCAGGACACTGGTTCACCGGTGCTCAGGATTCTGTGGTTTTGCTGGAAAAATCATTAGACTAGCACTCCATCAATTCGGGGCGATCCGATCGGGGTTCCCGTTTCAATGCAGCTTGCAAGACGTTGAAGACTGGGCAAGAAAAAAAAAACTCCCGTCGTAACCCTCCGGAAAGACAATCTGGTACCAACGCGGTAGGAGGGCAAACCGTTCAATCCTTCCACTAGCACTAGAAATGCGATATAATTAATGACTTTTTCTATCAAATCCAATTCCAGAAAAGCGTTTCACTAGTTTTTGGGCAGAATAGAAAAAAAACGACACAATCCAAACGGACGTTGTGTTTTCGTAAGGATCATCAATTCGTTTCCTTTCCTGGCACACAAGCTCCGGAATGGACGTAAGAAACGGCGGAATGATTTTGTCGGGAATCCTTATTTTCGGCATGCACGTCCTGAAAAGGGATTCGTGTGCTGGAAGACTGTCTATGAAGCCATCATCCTTCAAAGTACAAGAAGCAGCAAGGAGGAAACTATCAACAAACTCAAATAGTTTTTCTTTCAGCACGGGAAAAGCGTACGTGTGTGTGTGTGTCTTGGCTTGATGTTTGCAAAGCAAACTAATAACTAACTCACGCTACTACTTCACACTACCAGCTCCGAGTCATCGTCATGCAAGGGATTTTTGGGGATCTTGTCTTTATCGTGCAGCGTGGCGGTTGAGCATTGGCAGGCGCCCTTTTTTATGCGTGCGTGAACCAACTTTCATTAGAAGTTTATACAAAACTTGAAAGGAAGCAATGAACCCTTTTAATTGCAGGAAGATACACATGAAAGTTTGTACTTGTGTACAAAGTGCTTTGACGCACTGTTTGATTTATAATATGCTTCTGCTCTTATTATCTCTTACAGGTCTTACGAGATTATAAATATAATTATATAAATAATCTGAACTTCCTTTCATTAATTTTTACCATCGATCAGTTCGCTTATGTGGTAGAATTCAGAATGAAAATTAAAAGCCATAATCTCCTTTCAATCAAACGAACAGTTTACAAGGGATGCTGCCTTTTGCCTACAATTCTGTCCTCATGAAATAATAAGAAGGTCTCTAATTTATTTGAACAACTTGTATGTTATAAGTTGAAGAATGTAAAGTCAACTCAGGAACATCTCCAGAGCTCATGTTTATCTTCTTCTATGTATGAGAACACCTGATTCCAACGCACCACCCGTTCATCGACTTCCAGACGCCATTTCAAACCAAACATAACCATGCAGCAGTATGGATTCCATGGGAGGCTGATGTGGTTGTTAAAGGCCACTATTGACAGTCTTCAGAGCAAGGAGTTGAACATGGTGTCGGAATCGTTTCCATCTGGAAAGTGTCCCGACTAAAACTCGAGGGCGATTGGATAAAGCCCAACTCAGAAGCAGAGTAGCATGACATTCACGGCGAGGATTTTGAAGTGATAATCGTCCATGGTCTACGAGTTCTGGACTTTGCTGATAGGAATTTTTCGAACGGCGATTGCTAAGGGATATCTTTGGTAGAGGTCATATGAAGAGGAAAAATCAACTACGAGCTAGCTGAGATGTTTGGTGGTGCCGATATCCTGGTAGTCTAAGTAAGAAGGATACGATGGTTGAGGCATGTGATGAGCATGCCGGACTCATGACAGATGCATGCCTGAATCAGTCATGAAAGGTGGAATACAGCTCTGAACCGAGTTTGCTGGAAACAAATTCTGGAAACCTGGCCATGTTATTACGACCTGCCTACTCGTGAGCAGGCCGAGATGATATTGTATACTAAAAAGTGGAGTCCGTCATCAATACTGCATTCCATGCAATCGTAACAGCTTCAGGACACCTCTCTGACATAAAGACTCTGTTTTAGCGAAACCAAGTCCTGCTATAAATAAGTAATTGTTACTAATGAAGTTAGACTCTTCGCAGTATGTCCAATTGGTTTACAAGACTTGTTGATACCACGTAGTCCTCATCACACAGGAACAGTACGAAAGTCGTCGCACCGCGCGAAGTACTTCTTGCGAATGTAAAATATCCGAATTAGCAGCAATTGATTGTTGAGTCGAAAGGCATTCAAACATGTCCATTAGTTTAATGCAAAAATTGAATATAAACCTTTATTTCTGACTTCCTTGTTGAGTCTTGTGATACACTCATAAAAGTCAGCTACTGTTCCAATTGCCGCACACTCATGAACCCTGCGTGATTGAGCGTTATGTAAAAAGATGGCTACGTTCAGAGTTCCCCAACCAACGCTTAGGATGGCGATGGTTCGTTAGTGGCAGAGAAAACTAGAAACCGGTAGCTAATGTGCGAATTGTAGCAGTAGTTGCAAATAGAGCACCTAACCATCCACCGGTTGCCTGGAGGGCTTGTAAAAATGGACCCGCGTGTAACAACACGATCACGATCCTCACGTCCGATCACGTGCGATCAGCCATTTCGAATGGGGAGTACCTCTCCCCCTACGACTTCTTCTCCTTCCATCCCTTTCCTACCATCCACAAAAAAGGGAGCCACTACAACCGAGAGAGATAGAGAGAGAGCAAGACAAACGGACCAGCTTTTTGGAACGAAGTCGATCGTACCCAAGTTCCGGGGGCACAATTAAATCAGCTGATTTATGTTTTGAAATTAGTTTTCGTGCCCCTGTTTTTTCTTCCTCTTCTTCTTCTGCCTGGCCCTTCACCGTTTCTCTCTTCTCCTCACTCCCTTTTGGTTCAGTTTGATTTCTACCAGTACCTCCCATCTCCTTGTCCAAGGAACCGGTTTTCGTAGCATGAATCTGCGTTTCTTGCTGTCGATTGCCCGCAAGGGTTTCGCTCTAATGTTGCTCGCATGTCTCGCTTTTTACCTTTATCCCCGTTTTTGCCCTTTTCATTTTGTCGTTTGCTGTGGTGTGTGCACGCTGTTTTCATATGTTAGCTTCTGTTTATCGTTTCGGTGTGTATCGGGTGGGTTGTTTTTTTTTTTTACTTTTTGGTACGATCCAACTCCCCCCCCCCACATGTACGATCAGTTTTCGTGCCCCGGTGGAGCTTGTGAAGCGGGGTGAGGGCGATCGTACCTGATGTATGTTATTGTCGTTTTGTGTTTTCTTGCGGCCATGCGGGATGCTGGACGGGTTGATCGTATCCATTTGCGTCGCTAGTGGCGGATCGTGCTGCCTCTTCGCCCTCTGCGTCCAAATCCTCTCCCATCGACGCTACAAAAGAAAAGAAGCTCGGCAGTAAAAGCCCTTTTTTTAACGTTGCGTTGCAGGAAGGGAGATCGTGCTGGGGTGCGAGTGTGTTAGAGTGTGTTTCGCTTTTTTGTTCCTTCTCGCCTCTAATTTATGTTATGCCTCGATCACGTTTACGACTTTTTATTATTCGCTTTAATACCTGGTGCTGGTGCTGGACTTGGGTTTTGTGCGAACGAGGCTGGAAAGGTACGGTCCTGCGGTTTTTCTTGGTTGTTAGTATTTTTGATGCTGCCAAGGGTCCCTGAAGGCACGATCAAATTTTCAAGAGAAGGAGAGAGCTGAGGTAACTAGGGATAAAAAGTTGGCAGCATCACATTGGTTGGGTCAGCGTAAATTAGCTGCCAGATTTGTATCTCTTCACCGGAATCTTATTCCGATAGGACAGGGATGGCCAAGCGTGAAGGTGTAGCTTTCAATTTCTGGAAAAAAAACCCTTCGGAATCAGAGTACCTTCAAACCGAGTTGATTTAAATGAGACGCAATTTCTGTTAATCATCCACAAAAGCAGAACTCCAAGACTTCGACAGTCGATTAAACCTCAAGCAGAAGACCTGTTGGTTTGGTCTTGGTCTTGGTCGAAAGAAGAAGCCTTTTTTGATAAGACACCTTCTTCACGAACCATCGGCGAACCAGTTTCCTTCATTGACCCTGAACGACAACGTGGTGAACCTTACTGATATGGTCGCTTTTCGCCGAATCGTAGCGTCCTTGGTACGTACGGAGGTACCTCCGCAGTGATAAGAAAACATCAACCAAACAAACAAGCCAGTAAAGTCTCAACGTTTTCGGAGGCTCATGTTTTTTTTTGGTATGTTTGTTTATTTTTAGAATCTTGTTTCCCTCTCTAACAAGTCAAACATGTTAGTAATGGCGGCGCGATAAGAGCAGCCTCATGCTTTCCAACCCATCAGCAAACGGCACGCTGTTTGCTAGAATCAGTTCCGAAATTCTCGCCCCAAAAAAAAAAAAAAAAATGGACGTTAAGAGACTGAAACCATTGTGGAAACATTACCATCTTAATCTCGTGGCTCACGTGTGCGTATGCTAGGGCTTGCTGTTCTGTTTTGGACCCATCAGCCTCATAATGCCGTTTATGAATGATGATTGTGTGACGTTTTTGTGATGTTTTTTGTATATTAATCTGCATCCCGCTTCCTGCTGCTCGGTAGATTTATGGGTGTGCAATTTTTATGTTTGTGCCAACTCATCGCCTGTTGCGCTTGTTTGTCGTGTGCTCCACTGGCACCGGGTGTCTCTTATCGCTGTCCAAATTTGCAACTTTATTTGGTTTGCTTTTAGCTTTAATGGACTATAGGAAGTAAACAACAATGTGAATAAAGGAAGGGCTGAAAGTGCATCGTTGTTCTGTCAGAAAAAATAATCTAAATGATTAGATTTATTCAGTTAAGTTGTGTTTGCTTAGAAGCATATAGATCTAGTAGTGAACTACCAATCACTTAGCGCTTTGGAACGACAATAAAGATAAGAAAAGACAATGATTTACAAAGATATCAAAACAGTCATAACATGCTATCCATGCACAACATGAAGCGATAAGATAGGCGAAGGAAGTGTTAGTGCCATTTTAAGGCTTTCATTCTAAGTTGGCGCTACCTGAAATCCGATGAAAAACAGAACAAAAATAAAAACATAAATAAATGAGATGTTAATTCAGTTCCTCGAACTAAGGCAGTCCGTGACTTTGGAGTTTTGTTCGAAGGAAGATTGGCACTGTTAGGTCTTATCTTTTACGTCGGTTAAGTCGGATTGTAAGGACCGACATAGTCTAAAATCTTTCTTTAGTGCTTAGTTTTTGGAGTATCTCCGTATTTCTAAAACGAAGTATAAAAGTCTCAAGTTTCCTTATCAAGAATCCTAGCTTGGTCCACCAGGATCCTGGATAATTCTGCATCTGCTCGATTTGATCTCCGAACGACAAGGTTTCTTGAGGCCTTATTGAGCCCTAACTGAGGCCTTATGTTAAGCCTTAAGCCTAGACGATAGGAGAGCCTCCAGTCAAAAATGGTTGATCTACACTGAAATAAATTTCGCAGAAGCATCCTGAGAGCTAAGATAAGATAATGCTTCAGAGTAAAAGAAACAGCTCAATTGTCTGTTAGCGAACTAGCTTGACTACCGTTCTCTGAAGAGTGCTTTATATTGACAAAAGTCATTACTGAGAGATTGAGGCTCTAGTGTGCGCTGTACTATGGAAGGCCTCCTGTGTAAAACCCTTTTTATAGAACGATTTATTATTTTTTCTTCACAATTTAAATTCACTTGCCCGCATGCAAAAAATCTTAAAACAGACCTGTTCTCTACTAGAAAATCGAAACAAAATCTTTCCCTTTTACTTATCCACATTCAACAACTGGCTTTGCCCTATTATCCTTCCTTCTTCTGTTCGCAATTCCATCGTTAAACGCATCCGAACCGATCCGAATCGATCCATTCTCATGCATCGTACCGGAAGGAAAGAATCGTACCAGGTAATGGGAAAACTTTTCCCTATTTTACTACCCACATCTGACATCCTTCGTCCGTGATTATCTTCCCGCCAGCGCGTGTGTACGTGCGGCAGCGAAGACAAAAGTGTCTTATCGTAATTTTTCCATCCGATTGATCCGGTGAAAAGTGAATCGTGCGTCGTTTGCTTGCAACGTGTATCGAACCAAGTGGCCAAACAGCCCTACCAAAAACGGGCAAGAAAGTTTAAAGCTATCCAGCTTAGTTTTTTTTTTTCCTTTTTGAGGAGAGGTGCTCGGGTCGTCAGATCGAATCCGATGGACGGGAATGGCCATGCTATTGCGTCGTTTGTTAGCGTAGGGATGACGTAGTTACGACAACACGAGAAGGCCTGGCACCAGTGAAGGAAAAGCGTACGCACAAGCACACTCACAGGGACGCAGCAGTTGACAAGTAGGATAAAAACCCTAGTGCTGCTGCTGCTCCACTCCATTATTACGGTGTATTGCGCTTTACTTTTATTATTATGAAATTTTTGATACGATTTGATTACGCTCGGAACACTTCACCCTGCACTGCACACGAACGGTGGAATCCTGGTGGTTTAGTGTGTGAGTGTTTTTGAGCGATTTCGGTAGCGTCCTTTGTGTGTTTTGTGTGTCCCCTTTGCACATCGATGGTGGAGATGTTTCCTATCATCCCATCCCTGTGGAGGAAAATGTGCCAGGAAGAAGGGATTTTACTACAGTTCCCCTACGCGATCCTGTTGCTTCGCTAATACACGCACGTACACTTCTTTCCCGGTGTTGGTGTGCAGGTGGTGCGTGTACGACACATTTGGAAGTGGTGTGCGTAAGTGCTTTCGTATTTCAGGATCATTTCCCTCCGGCGTGCAGCAAAAAACACGCTTCACAGAGCTGCGAATGAATCGATTGCGTCGTGTTATCGGTTGGATTTCTCACAACATTCGCTGCAGTTGGACAAACCCGGTTTCATAGTTCTGCTGCAAAAGTGTTTCGTTGGAAAATGATTGTCCACGCTGCCAGCCTGCTAGATGGAAAGTTTTGTAACAGATTCTTCCAGGAAGTAATAGGACGGTTGTATGAAACTTTTGCTAAAATTCTTGGTACGTTGTGTAAGCTGTCTTTAGCTATGATTCGAACCGATGCACAACAACAAAGGGGAAAATGCTACACCTCGAGGAATTTCAATAGTTAGGATAGTTACAACAACTTCCTACCAAGGCAGTTTAGGTTTTGAAGTTCCTTGCAAGTGGTGCAAAATCTCACATACACGTTTTACATGCCTTTGAAACATTATATTTGAAGCGTACATTTTTGAAAGCAATAAATTGTTTAAATATCTTGGTACAATTCCTCCATTTGAACTTGACATTTTTTTTAAACTATGTTTAGTTTAAGCTGTCTTTTCAAATATACTTAAGAAGAGTTCCTGAGTGGTAGAGACAACTGTGGCGCTGGTCTTTGCATGGCAGAACCGGGTTTCAAATCTCATTCGGACCATTCCTTCGTAGTAATGGTTGACTGCTGATAGGGCCGGTTAGTGAGTGAACTTGCTTAATAGGTTTGTAACAGTTGGCAGATAAAATGCCCTCTTTATGATGCATGGAACGATGGCATGGGGTTCGAGTTACGGTTTTGAAGCTCGGTTCTATGTGGTTCGTAACAATTGAAACATATTAGCGGAGCATTAAATTGCCTTTTATGCTGTAGAAAGTTTGCCAAAAAGGATGAAGCGTATCAATTTACAAATATTTGTTGTTTGAATGTGGCAATCTTCGTCCTACATTTTGTGTAGAAATGGTTTTTTCTACCTCTTAAGCGGCCTTTAGTTGAAGTGTTATAGAAACAGTATTCAGTTGAAATTTTTGCAAAGACCCAGATCGTTGATGGGTCATGCTGTTTTACCCAACCTAACCCCCTTTTTAATTGCCTTTATTTGTTATCGCTCCAAGACAAATAATTATTTGTTTTGCCTAAGCATAGGAATATATAAGTTGTGATTTTTAAAATCTATTACTGAGCTGCAGCCTGAGGAAACATCTCAACTCAAAAAACCTGTCGCGACGGTCGAAGCTGGGACTGTATCGTACCTTTATAGCCCCTCACATTACTGCACCTCTGAGACATGGACCCTATCTAAAACAGACGAAGCCCTTTTGACCGCGTTCGAGAGGAAGATGTTCAGAAGGATTGTTGGCCCCGTATGTATAGAAGGACAATGGAGGAGCCGCTACAACGACAAGCTGTACGAACTGTGTGACGACCTCACTGTCGTGCAGTGAACTAGGCTCACACAGGCACCGATGGGCTGGCCATGTTATATTTGTAGTAAGCAGTAGTAAGTGCGTGGTAGTAATGAAGTAATACTGAGCTGCTCTGTAGCACATTTAAAAATAAAAATAGATAAAATTTTGTTCACTGAACCGTCATAATCAATTACAAAAGTAAATAGTTAAATTTTTGATCTTGGGAGTTGATACTACAATACTTCAAGTAAATACTACTTTTTTCTTCCCTGAGAAGCTAATTTATACGGTCAGATGGATAAACCACCAATGCAATATCGTTAATTTATGACTACAATTGGAATAATGTCCGACAAGTCTAGAAAGCCTATCGATGGCCGGCGCAGCCTTTAAAAAGTCGTTAAGCCAAGTAGAAGAGGAAGTTCCTATCAGAGCTTAAGGAAAGGAAAAGGGGTTGTGACTTCAATTTCGATTGGTGAAAAGCTTCAGCTCGTACAGGCAGAACGGTTAGAAGTCAAAATCAAATGTTTTAATGGTTTTAATTTTTATGAAAGTTTGACCAAAATATAAGTTACTACACTATGATCATTTGTACATGGTCAGGTTTGCATAGTTTTGAACGCATTACTCGAACAGATTTCCTTCTGGTTGCAGTGTCTTTTGCAGTTTTCTTTTGATTTTTTCGGAATGATAGAAAATATGACAGGTTGGAAATTCTTGGAATCGAAAGTAGCTGATTTATTTGATATTTACAGCTGATACCCGAATACTTACTATTTAACTGAAATAAATACATTGTAGGATTTTACTTCCACTGAGATAGGTTTATATTGACGAGTCTTACAAGGATTTTCCTCGGACGATTATTTTAAATCAAATTTTTTTAAAAGAAATTAGGGTAAATTAAATAGTTTTTGGACTTTTAATCCAATATAACTTATCATAGATGACTATTTATAAATATTTTTGGCAAAAAGTTACAAATAAATCAGTTAAATGGCAGTAAAGCAACGCTGTCAATAGCTTGGATTTCAATTGAAATACAATTTTCCTAATAAATTCTTAAAAAATTCTGTTTTTACTTATTAAGAATGTGCTCTAAAATTAAGCCCAAATTCAATTCCTATCCGCATCCTTGCTTGCTGTGTAGAAAATGCGCCTCAAAATTGTGCACCCTTCATTCGTTTTGCTCGCTCCTTGCAAGGTTACATCATTTCCGTGCAGCCGTTCTGCCACCCCTATCCGAAAACTTTTGCTTCCGTTCAATTCTGATACGCAATAACCGTATCACCCTCTCGTTCTCTGTTTTGGCTTGCAGCACACATACACCAACACATACAAAAACAAGCGGGAGGAAGTTTTAGCCCGGAATCCGTTCTGGCGCTCTTCAACCGCCCGGAGGGTTTGGTTGGACCGACTGGCTGACTGACTTAGGCAGTAGATATTTATGTCCATTTCCTGACCATCCGGTGGTGTTTTCGTGTTGTTGTTGTGTGTGTGTGTGTGTTTATATATTTTTACATTGGAGGTACACACACACACACGAATACGAACCGGCTTTCGTGTCCTTTCCATGAATTTTTCCTTCTGGTACGTTGGAAAATCTAATACTACCCTGGACTAGGACGAATTAGTTCTGGAGTGGGAGATTCAGATTTGCCATCTATAATCCATCTAGTTTTATTGCAAACGATGAGTTTTCTTTATACATGTGTGTGTGTGTGTGACTGCCCATACGCCGTTCGTTTAGCGCCCTTTAGAAAATTTGTTACGAAGAAAATTGTGAACCAAATTAAGTTTTCTTAAATTCTTAGAAAGATTTAAAGGTAATTTCGTAGATTGCTCACTCATGGAAGGAGGCTCATATTAATGACACCAAATCACTTTCAAGTTTTTTTTCCTGAAAGTCCAAGAAAACCCTAAAATTTTACCTTTTCCAACACAAAAATATTTTTAGCTCAAAACTCGTCTTAACCTTCCGAAAAGGCACATACTTACAGCTCATCTCATCAGTCCGTAAATAAATTTATAGCGAATTTGTGTCCCGAAAACGACCCACTCCCTTTAATAGGCGCTGCTTCCTGGAAGTCACTCCTCCTTATCCTGGTTCACTGATGGGCATTTTTCCCACTTTCCCGGAAGTGACACTTCCCACTCAAGATGGATCTCATTTCGCTCGCGTCGCCTACCGACGCTAAGGATGAGTCAAAGTGTCATTAACGTGAAATGACACATTGGTGCCGAGCATCAGCGAATGGTGAGGAATATCGGTGGCAGCAGTTAATTAAAGTCACCCGATCGATCCTTACCCGTCGAAAAAAAAAAGGATGTTGGCGTTCCATTCATCTTGCACGTTTCCATTCCCGAAAAACCCATTTCCAGCGAGTGGGGAAATCGCCCGGACGAAACGTATAATTTAGTGGTGAAAATTTGAGGGAAAAAACGGGAAACCTTCACCACCAGGCAGTCAAGCGGAGCTGGAGTTTACGAAATAGATCGATCGCTCGATGCAATCAATTCTACGCGCCTTCCAGCGAGATACTTTCGCCCGATTGAAGACATTCAAAGGTTTTACCGCGGCACCAGTGACAAATGTTCCCATATTCTTGGTTGAAAATCAGCAGACACGGTTACGAATGTACGACGTTTGATTGATTTTATTGCAATGTGGCTCGGTAATGCTCGTTTGCAATCGTTTGATCGTGTAGCTTGGTTTGGGCCTTTGCTGCACGAAAGAAAGACATAATTTATGTCCCGAGAGCTCACAAATCAGACCTAAACAGTGGCAAGTCCTGGCTCGGTGAGGGAGAAATCTGATTGTCAACTGCTCATCACCATCATCACCAGCTCGGAGGGTGCAAAACTGCATCGAGCGAAATGGACGATTAATTAAATTTAATTTCATTAGTACCATTAACTTAATTAAAAGTGAAAGCGAACCGTCTCGGGCACGCGAAAAACGCGCTTTGTAGTAAGAAGTCCGGAGTTTTCTCGCTGAGAGTACGGTACAGCAGTCCAGATGGTGAAGAATCGTTTTTGAAGAGGGCCTACTTTACTCCGGGAAGTGGCTCTTTCTGCCTGCACTGTCCAACACATAATGAAGCGTCTGGCTGAGAAGAGCCTTCTAATCTTCTGATGACTTGCCACCATCACGCAGTGGTAGTGGTTTGGCCAATGGGAGTACCCTCTAGTCGCGATGAAGTTCAAACATTTGTTTGAGTGAGGAGAAAATATTAGTCGATGTAATGCTTTGGGAAGAGAGTGACATTCAGCTGACATCAATATACGTGGTTCTTGGTAGTATGCAGGGAAAGAATTTTCAAAATATCAATCTGACATCCTCGGCAATAAAGGGACGCCATATTGTTCAAATCCGTATGTTTACCAAGAAACTTATTTTTCCACAATGAATCAACTTAATTAACTCAAATTAGAAATCAACCAGACGACTCTTCTTTGGTCCATTGTGCATCAGTGAGAAGGTAAAGAGTCCGGATAATGGGACATTTTTTCTATGGCACTGTTGAGAGATGAGTCAATATTGACGGACGGCAAAAACGGGAAGTTTGCGCACACTAATCAATACAGTGTGAACACTCACACTCTTTCTCTTCGTCAGCTACTAAGAGCTCAGTGGAAAGAGAAAGATGGGGCGTTTATGCGGCGTAGTTAAGTACTAACTGTTGAAAATACTCCGTATTATCGAGGGGTATTAAAATATTTAAACGCACTACTTACTTTAGTGTTTAAATTAATCTGTTATAACTAATTATTCGGCTTCTCAAGAAACACAACCTAAAATGAAACTTCTTTCCAGAAAAGCTCTAAAACAGCTTAAAACTTAATTTGCAATCACGCGGAAAAAATCCTCATCCATCACATCTAACTGCAGCAAAGGCGCGTTTTAATGATCCTCCCCGTATCCCTACCCACCTCTACCTTCCCTCTGATTATCCTGCTAACTCCAGTGCTTAAAAGTGGCACGGCGTCCTCTTGCTGTCAGTTAATCGTCCAGTAAACTTTCCACCCACTGATGGCGAATCTATGCTAATTTCTCGCAACCCGCCAAAAACCTTACTAGTGAAAGGGGGCGTATGAAAAATATGCGGCTTAAGCGCACGATGCGAAACTTTATGTCGTCTGTCTATATGTATATAAAGCAGGCTTAAGCACCCATTGATTGCTTTTGCGTAAAACGGAGTACCAAATCCTTTTGCGCCCATAAAGTTTCAGTCGCATTCACCATTTTCGTCCTGTTGCTTGCACTTGCACAACCGGAACGTCCGGAAACGATATATAAAAAAAAAACGGTGCCCTGCCTAGGCCTTTTTCCCTGAAAAGGGATCGTTTTTGCTTCTTTTTTTTTGCTGCTGCTGCTCTCCCTACAAATTCTAACTTACGGCACAGTTACAGTTGAAGTTGAGAGACGAAAAAAAGGGTGAATAAAACGAGTTGTATAAGGGACTCACGGATAGGCAAACTGTAAAACCATCCAACCGTACCCGGAAGCGCACAAATCTCAATTACATTCAAATGCGTACGGTGTAAGCGTGTGCGATTTTTACACGCCTTGTTTTGGAGCTTCTTTTTTTTTTGCCTGGCTAACCTTCCACCGGTTAGCAGGCCGGACCCGGGCTCGGTAGTTGAAGGTCTTGGCTTCAACTACCGCCAGGGACACACGGACAGACCGGAAGCCACAAATGGCACAAAACGGGTCAATCCGGAAATGAAAATCCATGGCACCAGCCATCCATTTCACCCGCCAGCAGGCGAAAGGAAGAAGGAGAGAGAGAGAGAGAGCTGGCGTCACCTTTCGCAGGGCGAGTGCCAAGCGAAGTTGAGCCAAAGAACGCATAATCCTTCCTGCGGAGTAGCATCCCATAGTAGCCGCCACCATAGTGAAGGATGTCATTGGACGCTTACGTGTGTGCCTATGTGTGTGTTTGGTAAAGGGCGAAGAAGGACATAAATTTCCAGCGCCATAAAATCTTAAACGCTCGTAAACGGGTAATGGTGGCTGATTTACATTTACATCCAGGAAGTATCCAACTGTGTAAGCGCGATAGCGCGTCACCAGGCTCATACGTGACACCGAGCGATTTTCCCTCATTCGAAACCGTTTGGTGTGCGGGTGTTTTTCATCGTTTCCATCGTCGCTTTTTCCTGAGTGTTAAGGTAGTAAAGGTGGTTTAATCCTGCGTGCCTACGGGATCATCGTATCGTATTTGTGTGTGTGTGTTTCGAGGATGTTGCAGGTTCGCGTAGAGCTTTCCACAGTCTCTCCTGCCATCATCGGATCATTTGGTGAAGTTTACAATCTTGAAGCACTGGAATAAGCGCCTCGCCGTTTGTTCGTTTGAATGTCCCCGGTATCCTGCCCCGTGCAGCGAGTGTGGAAGAAAGTTTATCTCGTTTTTACATACTTCAGTGGCTAAATTATGGAACCATTGGAAAGGACATAGACCCTCCACACTGACACAACAGACGTGAGCGGGTATTGCTGATGATAGGAAGAATCAAAATGAGTGGCCTGGAATGGTTTGAATTAAAAGGGAAACCTTTTTTAACGATCATGAGAGAAACCAAGTGGTCCTAAAAGTTAAAATAGTTTATTTTAATAAAATATTGAAGATAAGTTTTTATGAATCCATTTGTTTTCTGGATGATTAAGTTTTGTTAAGCCTTTTTGTATTGTTTGGTGATTGATTGTGATCGAAACAATTTTAATTTTTTATACTTGTAGTGTTGTTTTCTTTTGTTATTGTGTATTGACTTTCTTTCATTTGTTATGTCTTCTTTTGTTTAGCTTTTATTATTTTTTGTTAGAGTTTTGCACTTATCCTTGGACAATTTTTTTTGTTTTTCTTATTTAGATTACTGCTGGTAATTTTTTCAACCTTAAATTATCACTTTTCTCGTTTTATTTTTGTCTTTTTATCCTTTTATCCATTTCTTCCATATGATTTTATTATTATGTTGTCTTTTACTGTTTTATTTCATTTGTTTGTAGTTTGTCTTTTTATCTTGCCTTGTCACCTTTTTACTATTTATTTTGTGCGTTTTTGAATATTATTTGCAAAAGAATGTTTCTCAAACACCGTCGAAAGAAGTATCTTATGTTGTTTATCGTTTGTAGGATTATAGTTTATTGTTTTACTACTTAAGTATATTAATTTTCATGCTTTCCTTTTGAAAGATTTATAATATTTTTTTTCTTATGCTTTCTGCTTTTTTTTTTCGGCTGAAGTCATTGATTTTGAAATGATTTCCGTCATTTACTTGCTTCTTTACTTCGCTTGCATTTTTCTTCTCTTTATATTGCGACAGAAGGATTTTTCCTTTTCGTGTTATCCTTCGTTTGTTTTTGGTTATTTACAAAAGTAAGGTTTACAGCCACCCCTTTAAGTGACTTCATCAAACACATACAATATTTTTGCTCCTGATTACAATCCCGCCCAAAGGATGCACAACAATGTATGCATTTGAACTTTCATGCACTCATCCGATATCCTTATTTTCCAGCCGCCTTCATGTTCCTTAGCCACCCCCACCCCGGAAAATGGTGCATCGTAAAAACAAAACCGAAAGAAAAGCAGATAAAAAGCAGCTTAAACCTGCAGTAACAATTTCGCAAGATCTGATTCGTCTATTAAACTGTACATACTGCACAGCATTTTTTCCCTTATCGGAAGTTTTGCTGCGGTAGCGAAGGAAAAAAAGGGAAAATTTAGTTTCGTTGTTACAGCCAAAAAAGCCGTAGCGCCAGATCAGTTCACTGTTTGCTTTCGCCGCGTGCCTGCGGGAGTGTAAGCTGGCACGCTAGGTCATATAAAGTTTTTATGCTCGTGCAATCATCCCGGCCCGAGCAATCTTGCGCTCCTGTTCCTTTTTTTTTTTTGGTGGCGATGCATCGCGTGAGTGACTGACGATTGACTGTGCCCTGTGCTTCATGTGATGGCCCGAGAAGCCGGGGTCATAGGTGAGTTTTCTTGTTTCATTCCGGTAGTCAAAGTTGAGCCCGCTTTCTTCGTGGAAAACTTCGTGGAAGGAAAGAAAGGAGCCGATGTAGCCGATGGAGAGGTTAAGTAAGTCTTTGCAGAAGGCGAGCGAGTAGTGTTCCATAGCTGCCGGTTGATGATTTGTAAAAGATGTCCGATTTTGCAGTCCCTTTTTGGTACTTCTGCACACAAGATCGTATTTTTCGAGAGGATCATAAAACCGGGCCGGTGGGGGAGAAAAGTGCTCAGGAACCATTCGCATATTGCTCGGATGATGATGATGCTTTCGCCGTGCGATGGGCGTGATTTTATTTTGGCCACCGTGTAACGTACACGATGAAGCAGTTCCGGTTCCGGTGTTTATCGGTCGTCCGGTGGAGTGCGGATGTGTGTTTTATACGAGCATCATCACAAGTGCTGTGAGTTGTGTTGCAGCACGAGTGTGTGTGTGTGTGTGTGTGTGTGTGTGTGTGTGTGTGTGTGTGTGTGTGTGTGTGTGTGTGTGTGTGTTTTACGACACTGTGAGCGATCTTTTTTCTCTTCTTACCAAACACTAAAAACACTTTAAAAAGAAGTGATTGCGCTTTCCTTTTTTGTCGAAACTCTTTTTAAATCGCACACACGTGTGGTCACATCCTTTCGCCATTGAAGGCGAGCGAATGAGGAGGACTTTTTCATTCGATTAAACTTACAGCAATAAATGTGTAATGATGTGGAAAAACGACACTGTACACTGGCACATTTTCTTGCCTAAACGGTAGCGCAAATTGGAATTTTGGATATGAATTTGTACCAAAAAAAAAAAAAAAAAAAATCAGCACCTCCTTTCTGGTTCTGTTTCCTTACCATAGAAGCAGGTGAACCTCATGACCCTTCTTTCCAATGTTCAAGCTTGTTTTAATCTAAATGTAACACTTTCTCGTTAAAAAGCAAATGGGCTCAAAATTAACACGTTATAGCAGGCCGGTTTCGCCAAAAGGTTCGGTTGGTTCGCTCAATTTGCATGCTTTAACTGGTTGAAACATTAATGTGCCGTTTCTTGCTAAAAGGAAGGCGGTAACTGGGCCTCGTGAGCCTTACCGGGATGTCCTCCTTTACCCCATTTTTATTTGCTCGCAGGCTTAGCAAAGAAAAAACGGGGCTTTAGCATATGTAAATTTTATCGATTTAAAAATACCCCCTGCTCCGGTGGGACTGGCATGGTGCCTTTGGTCGGGTTCGATTGTCTTACTAGAAGGCAAGCCTTGCTGGAATGTGTGGCCTTTAGGGGATGCACGTGGAAGGATTCGTTGTTAGCTTGTAGTAATCATGTTCGGTGAAATGTACACAAACAAACACACACAGACAAAAACGGAAAGGTACAATTAGTCGAGAATGTACAATATTACCTTAAATAAGAAAAAGAGAATCCGTGACAGAGGCTATAGCTGAGGACCGGATTTTACCCAGTTTGTACCAAGAATAATTGCTGTGAGGGTTGTCTGGTGACTGAGACGATTGTTGCTCTTCACATGGAAGGGTCGGGGTTCATATCCCTTCCGGCACACTCCCCCATTGACTTTTTTTTTACCTTTTGGATTGACTATTCAACCAAAAGGTATAGAAATCCGGATCCTTGGAGCTGGCAAAGCTCGGGCCTCCCGTAAAACCCAAAACCGCATCATCAACCCGTGGCTCCTACCCACAACTCACATAATCACCAAACGACTAATCGCAGCTGCAGCTCGGATCCTTGAGAAAGGACTAGACGCAATTGCAATCATAGCCAGAGCAAATGCAGAACTACAGACAGTCACCAACTAACAGTTACCATCGATCATCCAATCCACCCGCCGGGGAATTCGTCCCTGGTACCACCGTACATCTGCCATTGACTGGGAACTTAAAAGCTCCGGGGAACCGGAAAAAACAGCCAATAGTATCGGAAAAACACATCGCCAATAGTATCGTTAGCCACCTAATACAGACTTAATACAAACATTTCCATCATATCTTTACAGACGGCTCCGTTCATCTAGACTCAGCCGGCTGTAGGATCCACTCCTCCATTGATAACTGCGCCATCGAACTCCCTAACCACACTTCTATCTTCTCCGCCGAAGCAATAGCGATTCAATTAGCCACCAACGAAGAACTACTGACCGACCAACCGACCGTCATCTTCATTAACAGCGCCAGTGTTCTGGCTCCCCTGGACCACGGCGACTCCAAAGACCCCCACATCCAGCTCCTAGACTCCATACCTGCATCCCCGACAATCGTTTTATGTTGGATGCCGGGTCATTCCGGAATCAACGGAAACGGGAAAGCCGACCAACTTGCGAACGATGGTCGGCTCCGCCCTGATGAATCATACAACACCCTTTCACGCCGTGATGCTATCCGCTTCACCAACACCATCATCTTTCAACACTGGAGCACCTCCTGGCACAACGTAGACCTCAGCAATTAACTCCGTTCCATCAAGCACAACACTTCTTCATGGGAAGATACCGAACTGGGTGGCCCGGTGGTGTAGGCGACAGCGGCACCGGCCTTCAAACGGCGGGACCGTGGTTCAAATCCCATCCGGACCGTCCCCCCGTAGTGAGGATTGACTAACCAACTACGTGGTATCGGCAGTCTAGTAAGCTAGTTCGATGACCGGCATGACCTTAGAGGTCGTTAAGCCAAGAAGAAGAAGAACCTGAAATGTTATATCATCTGATGACATTAGACATCTTGAGATTTATTAATCTTACTCATAAATACTTCCTCATCAGGCGTTACAACATCTTCGTAGATTAAACCTGTGGCAGAACTCATCGATAGAGCTTAGCGGTATTTAGCGCAGAAGTTTGCGTATCCAATAACCAGACTATTCAGGTAAACGCTAAGTCGTCTCCACTCTCAGTTTGGAAGTACCAAGTATCTATCGATTATGATGCGTTCTGGTGATATATTGATATTAATAAATCCCACATAGTAATTTATAGTCCCAGTACTAACCATCGCATCTGAGACATGGACCCTGTCCAAAACGAATCCCTCTTAGCCGCGTTCGTGAGAAAGATGCTTAGAAGGATTTCTGGGCCCGTATGTGTGGAAGGACGAGCTGTATGATGAGCTCACCACCGTGCAGCGAATCAGGCTCACCAGGCTCCGTTGGGCTGGCCATGTTATATGCATGGCACCGTACGACCCAGCTCAGAAAGTCCTTTTAGGCCGTCCACACGGACAGAGGAGGCATGGCAGGCCCAAATTGAGGTGGAAGGATATCATCCGTAATCAAGGCCAGGATAACGGATTGGCGGACGACGGCACGTGACCGTGAGCGGTTCCGGCTTCTGCTGCGGCAGGTCATGACCGCAAAGCGGTTGTAGCGCCTAATAAGTTAGTAAGTAACTTATTTTACTAACAGCTGATCCTAAAATGATATGTGCTGCGATGGTGTAAAAAAAAGCTACATTGTAACTGCAATATTATATTTTCCTGTCTACAAAATTTGTGGTAGTAAAAATTTGTGGTATTAAAAATTTGTGGCTCTCCGCCGCATTGTCACGTGGTACTTCATTTCTAGTGCCGTAAAATTGACTTCCGAGAAGCCATTAAAACCTTCAAAAAGTAATTTTTTTTAGTTTTTGTTTAGAGGTGCTGTTCAACCCTTTTTTTTTGGGTTTATGCATCTGCCGGTAAATATTATTTATATTTACCGATTGTTTGCCTGCTGAAGTCAACCCTCAGTACATGTTTAAGTAATCAGTAGTAGGAATTAGCACGAACTCTTCAGATGATTGTAATCCGTACTTCCAGAAACAATTTTGGTAAAACTTTGGATGATATTCACTCTATTGACTCGATTTGATTTCTTGGTTTAGAACTCCCTGCGATCAGTTTATGGAGCCAATTTAGTCACTTAGTCAGCCTTTAGAGTCAGTATCAAATGGATCGTTTTTTTAGTGTTTAGAAAAAAGTTTAACAAATAGCGAATAGTATAATGAAATATTCGATGACTACTTACATACTGATACTACTTACTACATGCCTACTACTTACATAGTTATGTTACTAGGCCAGGGGCACACACAACCGAAACAGACCGAAACGAAACATCAAATTCGACAGTAAATACTGCTCTTCCTTGGTTGTGGTGCAAAACAATTAATTATTTTTCGATTTTACTGGATATTATTAAACTGATTTCTGTACAAGATCTTTAAATATTATTTTTGAATGGTCTGATTGTTACGGTCAAAGCCGTAAGAACCGCGAAACAAAGCAAAACAGTCAAAGAAGCGTTATGAAACGTTACATTTTGATGTTTCATTTCGGTCTGCTTTGGCTGTTTGTGGCCCCGGCCTTACTGTTACTACTTACAGACGTATGACATGCCTCAACCAATTTGTAATATTCCTCTTCCGAAATCTTCACAACCTCTTACTAGCATCGTCATCTACAAATCCAATATTCCGGCAATCCTGATGGTTTATACTAAAATAAATAAAGAATTTGATATCATCCATACAAAAAGCAACAGTATGAAAAATAATTAAACGAGATGACGACAGTGCCATCTGTGAGCGAATTTTAATTTTACTTTGTATCATTCCTCGTTTTACTCATTAAATATTCTTTTTTTTTATTTAACATTAGCAAACTCATTAGAACATCCATGCATATCAATATCCTTCCCCGCGCTAGAAGCTGTACAACATTCTGCATACGAAAACTACCATTTGGAGCCTTTCATCCTTCCTGGATCCGTCGGTATTATAATCGTGTCCCTGTTGCTAGCTAGTAAACTGGCAGAATGTTTCCCCGATTTAATCTACAAGCAAGCGCAACCAGCACATCCAGGGTCACTGTGAGCCTCCCCACTTCAGCTTGCAACCATTCTGTTGCCCACCGAAAGTGTCCAATATGAGCTCACTGGTCCCCTGATTCCTGATGACGCTCAGCGGGTGCGGGAAAAAGGTCGATGGGATGGGAAAACTGCCTGCAATCTAATGAAAATGTTGTTCACTTGGCTGCGCTACCTTTGCGGCCTTCCTTTTCAGTGGAAGTTTTTTTTTTTTTTTGCTAGTCTTGTCCAACGATACCCTGCTGAGTGAAAAACTGGGGATCCTGCCTTTTTTTTGTTGTTCCTATTAAGACTTTATCTCGCGGACAGTGTCTTTTTTTGTGTGTGTGTGTGCTCTTTTGTGCTGTCCTCGGGTGCACCTTCCAATTTTAGTCGCTTTGTTCGGTATTAATTTTCACCCTCGGTGTTGCGCAGTTTCCTCGAAAACGGTCACCGAGACTTGAAAGCCGGACCGTTGAGGGACACCACTTTGGGGGATGTATCAATTCCGGGGAAAATTTCGAGGAAACTTTCAAACGTACGGCTCTTGCCCGGATGCCAACGGGGAAACAGCGTGCAGGGAAAGTTTGCACCGCTACAATGGCACCAATATTGGCACCCAGTGTACAGGGATCGTTCGGAGTCCGCTGGGATGTCCAGCGCTGAAAATCAAACGACTTCCTTTGTGTAAGTGTGTTTGCATGAGAAAATAAACTTCCCAGGGTGTGAGCCTTTGTCTCACACGGTGGAGCATATAAATGGCGGCTCAACGCTGAACGTGGAGACCCCGATGGCGATAAATTAATTGAAAGTAAATGAAACTTTTCCCGTCCGAAGACTGCTGTTTCGATCGATCGTTGGATTTATATTTTTTTACTTTTTTGTTTCGGGCTAGTTCATTTGCTTTCAATTAAGCTGTATTTTTGTGTTTTTTGGAGAAATCAGTTATGAAACTTCATGTTTTATTGCAGATATACTTTTTATCTTTTATCAAGCTCAAGAGAGCAGAAGAAATGATAGCGAAATATAAGTTTAATTTTCGAAAAATTGTACTGTTTTACGATCAATAAAGTCAGTTAACTGTTCATGACAAATTGTCACTGAATCTAGTAAGAACGTTAGAAGAACCATTGAATTTTACTCACTTGATTGCTAGAGGTGTACAGCAATTTCGAACAATTGTAAAATGTAATGACAGTCATTAAAATAATTACCGTCTTCCTTCCCAAAAAGGTACCGGAATCAATGAAAGAGTTTCAATTTTTACCGTTTTCCGAGCGTATCAAAACTGTCATTAAAATGATCATCCCTTAACAAAAAACAATTCAAGAACGAAAGAAAGAGAGAAAGAGAGAGAGAGAGACAGAGAGAGAAAGAGAGAGAGAGAGAGAGAGAGAGAGTTCTTCTGCAATCCTAACGGTAGCGTTGATTGTCTGGTAAGTAATTCTTTGCCAGTCTAAAATCCATTAAAACAAGAATGCAATTAAATGTCTTTTTCTGGAGGATGAGGTTGATTAGATGGAAAAGACTACATGATGCCGATACGTTTTTGAGCTACGCTACTCACTTAATATACCTTAAATTTTGAAACAAAGAGAATTCAAAATTATCAGGTGAAACTCCTTTTTTTATGGAACTAAAAAGGGAGGCAAAAAAATATAAATTTTCTAATTGTTATTTCATACTTTCAGCAAACAAGCAGCAACATACCAAACCCTTTCCGAACGAGCTGCCTGCTAGATAGGAAAAAAAAGCCGTGAAGCATGCGAGGTATCGGCGCAAACATTAAATTTCTTCACGCACTGTAGCTACGGAAGTGGAAAATAAGTCGTATTAAAAGGATTGAACAAATTAATGGTTGATACTACACAACTCGTTTCGGTACGCTCACACCCATCCCAAGCAAGCTCCAGCCCAAAGTACAACTTTAGCAACTTTTCTTGCTTGTTTTTGCGGGGAATTTCCCCGGATTCACCCTTTTTGGGTCGTTTGGTGAAGAAAGGAAAACAGAGGAGTGTAATGAGCGCCCGATAGGCATTTCACCCAGGCACCCAGGCAATCTTCGAGCAAAGGAAACCTTGCATGACGACCTTCACCAGATGATGAGAATGAAGGCGCAACCGGCAGCATGGCTCTGGTAAGGATTGTGTGGGCCTTCCGTTACCGTCAAGGAAGCGCCCGCTGGAACAATTGAGCCCGCGCCTGAAGCCGTACGAATTACATATCTTTAATTTATCTTCCATCCTATATCGTCTTATCCATTCGGTCGCGTCCGTGTTCGTATTTCATGCCGGATAAAAGCTGCTTATGGTAATGGTGGCAGTGTGGCAGGGTTTTATGTGGGGTGGGGGAACGGGTGGATCACGTAGGACCCATGTGCGATTTGCCTTTCAGCGCTGAAGGACGCTGAGAACGAGGTGCACGTCATGAGGGCTTTTGCCGTAAGGGAAATCGTTTATCTTCTTTTATTTGATTACTTTTCCTTCGTCCCCCGTAAAGTCCATGCAGGAAGCCTGCTCGGGGTGGAGGAGAAGAAAGTTGGACGAAGTTGAAGTAAATGCTGCTTTAAGAGAAAGGAGTTAAAGAAGACAAGATTGTTTCCCGGGGATTGTGGGCTGGGGCTCGAATCGTTTGGAAGCAAATTGAGCTACTTTTTGTAGAATTTTGAGGAGCTTACCTTCGCTGTTGAAATTTTGGCGTCCATCATGAGATAGAGAGCCTTGAAGGTTCTCGTTTGATACAGTTTATAGGTTTTGTATTGATTAGAGAAAGATTATTGAGTATCAATTTTTATATTTTTGTTTCTTGGAGGACTTCTTGAAGGAGGATTGCTAGATTGACAAAATAAAATAATAAATTAATTTCCAGTCCCCATGGGATTTTGGCCGCCTCTATTCTAGCTCCAAGTATCAATTCCAATATCAATTGAAGAGAACATCAATTATGATTCTTTTTAGGATTATGACGCCAACAACTCATCAATGTCGGGGCGGCTCGGTGGTGTGGGCGACAACGGCGCCGGGATTTGCACGGAAGGACTCGGGTTTCAAATCCCATCCGGACCGTCCCCCCGAAGTGAGGACTGACTAATCAACTATGTAGTGTAAACAAGTCTAGTGACCTTCGAAGGTCGTTAAGCCAAGAAGAAGATGTCATCAAAATGGCGCCTTTGGTGAACATCCTCGACCTATAGCAGATTATGTATGGTAAGTTAAAGTCTACACTATTAAACTATGTATGCCTTTCATGAAACTATTGCTCTTTCTGTTAAGAATTCTTGTCAGATAGGCCTTGACTATGAGCCTTTTAGAGGGTTCTTAATTCTTGTGAAACCATATTATATCATTTCATCCTACCTTCCTGTGAGACACTTGCGCCCTTGCTCTTAATTGCGAACAATGCAGTTTTGTGTGAATGTGCCCAATTACCACTCGAACACATCATTAGAATAGTCAATGTAGTTGGTAGACTTCTAGAAAAAGAATTGTTAAAGGAACCACAGTTTGCAAAAACGAACATCTCACAGGACACAATATACCGAACATAGACGTGAAACTGAGCAGGAAGATGATGCCATCTCCAGAGCCAATGCATCTGTCTGGTTCAGACATATGGTAAAACAGAGTTGGTAAAACACGTGGATTACATCACCTTTGAGCCATCTCAAGAAAATCAAGCTGACAGCGGGACCTTGGACTAATCCTTCAAGCCACAAACATCAAAGAATGTTGTCAAGACTAAGAATTGATCATACACGTTTGATCTACACGCGTCGACTGAAGAGGAAATTACTGCTGGTATGTCAATACTGTGGCCTAGAGGTCACAGTGCAGCACCTCCTAACAGAATGCCGTGGATATTCCCGAGAAAGGCAGAAAAACGGACTAAGTCAGCACCTAGAGGTTGTGAGACACCTAGAGAAATTGATCCAAACGTCTGTTTACTCTTAAAGCAAAAGGAGAGGTAGGATTGTCAACGAAATTATGCAACATTCAATGATGCTGAATTTTGGGAACTGTCTTTAAATTATGACCACTCAAGTCAGCTTTTAGAAGACCAATGAAATGTTATAAAATAATTTTACTTTCCAATTTTTTTTTTCCTCTTCCAGCGAGGAATTCTAAATATAAGAAAAAAGATTACTAGCGTTGTAAAATCGTCCTTGGTGGTGAGTCAAATTCTTTCTTCGCACTCACCCACATAGGGTTACAAATTGTCAATTCAGGCTGGAGTCTGATAATAATGGGGTATCCCAGCACGTGCAATCACTTCCCTAGAGTCGTTAAAGCAAAAGGCCCGGTCCCAGCACTTGGAAACCCCTTTTTTTCCACTGCCCGAAACACGAAACGGTTCATGTGACAGTGACGAAAGCGGTTAAGCTGAGCTGGTCAAGGGAAATAAATTCCCGAACTGCCATATCTAAGCCCCGTCCATCTCCGGTTGCCTTGGGTGCGCCTTAAAGGATGCTCCCGTTGCTAGGACAATGTTCGGGATAAGGATTTTACGGGCGATTTCACAACTGTACGCATGTTCGTTGCGGAACTCGGAAGCATCCGGTTGCAGTTTTTTGTTATTTTATTTCTACTCACCAGATTGCCTTTCGCACTCCCCTGGAAGAGAAGGATACGATAAGGGACACACCATTTCTTGCTGGAACCGGAAAGTGGCTCCCAAAATCCCTACGGGCACACGGTAGTCGTAATAATCGATAATATATCGCTCGTGGTCAAGGAAAAGCCAATTTCCTGTAGGCATAAATTTAGACTGGACCCGGGGAATCGATAACGGATCCCTGGTTCATGGGAGGGTTATGGTTTCTCCGGGAGTGTCCCTGAAGATGATTCAGAGAAACTACTTAAAGGCTCGTTTCGGAAAAGTTCACCAGGCATCATCTGATGCTGTTTTTTCCGCTCGCCTATAGGTTGTCAATGTTAAACGTCCATGTTGATGTTTCTTTGTTCTCTCTATTGATGTACTTTTGCATTGGGATGGCTTTTAAAACAGCTCAAGTTGTAAGTAATAGTAGTATCATTTTTCATTGATATCTCCCCGATGCTATTCCCAGCCGACTAATCAAAAGCGATCTCACACCGGTCGAATAATGTGAGCGGTTGTCCGGCAGATGTTTCATGGCGTTGAGGATGGTAATGGCGTTCTAACCTTTTGACCGATGGTGGTATAATGTTCACCGAACCCTTTCTGTTTGCAAACAGCCAAGAAGGAAAACTTCCCCCCCACCCCCCCTCAGAACACCCAGTGTCACACCGGAGATGCGTTTCCAGCCGAAAGAGAAATGACTCTGCTGGGGATGGAAAAGTTTGGCAGCACTAAAAAGCCTACAATTCATCCATTTTCCTGTTCACAAACCACGCTAGTGGTGCTGAAAGTCCAAAATGTCACCCACACCCGGGGGATGGATATCTTTTCCGTGAGCGATACAATATTGGCATCTTGCTTAACTATCTCTCCCTATCTCGTGTTTGAAAAGGCGATTTCGAGGTGTAAAATTTAATTTATTTTAATGACTGCACGAAACTTTCTTCCCGAACCGTACCTTTAACCCCCTGTGCGCGACCTTCAAGCCCGCCCTTCGGCAGCCTTCTACCGGCTGAGATTTATGCTTCACGACGTCGAGTGCGTTCGACAAGTAGTCTTTTTCAATTAGATCATTAATTAACTTTACGTACGTTCTTTTTCGAAGGAAGGAGTGAAGGATTTACCCAGAACCGTGCAGGCTTCTTGGCTTGCTGCTGTGTTTCTCCGGACAGCTTCCGAAGGGGTTGGAAGCTTTCCGCTAGTATGCTTAGCTTTTATTTAATTTTCAAGTTAAACCTAACGAACCGCAAGCAATACGATGGACGAACGATGACGCTGTCGGTGTAGCAACGGGCGCACAGAAGTAATTGGTTTCACGAAATGTTTATCTTGTTTTGGAGTTTTGCTGTGCTGTGGAGTTTGCCGACGGCGGCTTTATCCCTACGGTTTGGGGGGTTTTCCGGTGCGATCGATCGGTTCCAGGGGTTGCTGGTTTATGGCGTTGATAGAATTAAAAGTACGCTGCCGTTCGGTGGAGGCCGTCGTCCATGCGAGCAATGCCCAGGGTGCGATGTACAATCGCACGTCCACACGCAGGGTGAAGGAATGGTCGAATCGATGTTCGGTTCGATAGTCCAGATTGAAGGTTAATCTAATATCTTTGCCAGATTGTTGGCAAGTGTGAACTGTGGGAGAGAGTTGGTGGTCAAAATCAAGAATTATTGTTATCAGTAAAAGCAGAAATTTACCACTGAAGTTGCAAGTACTAAAACTTCCATCAATACATCCAGTAAGTTTGAGTATGAATGATACTGAACGATACCAATAAAAGCCCTTCTTTTTTCTCACTGTCCACTAGCTCTGAAGTCAAAGTGGATAAGCTTCGGCAAAGTTTGCGTATTTGGTGAGATAACAAGAACTCGCTAGGAGTTGAATTCAAGGGCTAGAACTTTCACCAATTACTCCCCGGGATATAGACCAAACTAAACAAAAAAAGTCATCTTTAGCAGTACACTAAACACACTAGCCACTAGGCTCTTACCCAGACCTCTCTTACATAGTACGGAAGATACAATTCACTGCACAAAATCAATTACCAGGTTTTGATGGTGCTGAAGTTTTTGCTTGACCATTTCTGTTGGCATGCGATGTTAGAAAAACACACACTGCACGTTGGCTAATTAATTTTCCACACCGGATTTAGAGAGAATCTTTCTCTCTGGACAGTGAGTCGCACGGACAAGAGTGTCCGGATGAATGATTTTTCATCATCGACAGTACCGCTTCGAATTCCAGGGGGTTCTGGATGGTTGATAAGAGGGAAACTTGCTTTGCCTGGATGCTTGCTGAGATGAAATTCTCGGACGGAAGGCTCTAAGGGTGATTCCTGGATAGCATCTGATCAGTAACACAGGGTTATCCTGTTCGCTAGCGAGTAAGAATTGAACGAAAAGGGCGAAACACTAAACAAGACACACGAAAATGGCCACATGCTGTCTATTTATTTTCCCTCCAACGCAAACGTCATTTCCTAAACGTCAGAGAGAAGAGAAAGCAAAAGATGTGAAGAGTTTGTGCTAGTTTTGTTGGTGTAAATCCGTTTCGGTCGAAACCATGTGATCAAAGTGATTAGGGTGTCTTGTTGTTGGATTTTTGTTCTCTTCCTATGGGTCAGCCTACCATTTTCTACCACTGTATAACGCAAGGGAGAAAATCGTTATTTTTTGGTCCTCCATTTAGTAGATCAAACGCACCTCAATACCAACAAGCACTAGGCAAGTAAGGCCTGGTGTCTGTTAACGGCTTCATTTTTCTTGCCTTGGTGTGTATAAGTGATAAAAATTGCTTCTTAATCTACTCACGAAAGACATTGCCAGATACTGTTGTGGAAAATGGGCCTCCCCGCTCGACGAAAAAAAAAAAAAAACCAACGGCTTCAATAATCGTTAACAAACATCGCCCTCGGTTGGGTCAGCTCTGGTCAGCAATTGAAGTTTTGCATGCTGCTCCCGGCAACGGACGGCGGGCTGAATTAACAGTTTATCCTGGGTTTCTTTCCGTTTGAAGCTCATCACATCGTATTCTTTAACCGATGTAAGCTGATTGGGGAAGCGTTTTGTTATTTGTTTATCTTTCGCCCGTAGTTCGATCCGAGTTTCGGATTTCGGATTGTACCTCTCCGAGGCCCAATATGTTCTACGCTGGGTAGTTGCAGTAAACATCGAGCATGTGCAAGCAGCGAAAATGGATGGTTTTGCCCGCAGGCGAGGACAGTCCGTGAGTGGTTAATTTCCTGAGCCAGCGCTCACCCCCGCTACACCACTGCACACAAAATGAAAAATGTATCTTACCAGGGAAGGGCTAATAAAAGTTCGGGAAAATATTCCAATCGCAAGGGTTTTTGCAGTACAAAAAGAGGCATAAAACAACGACGCATCGTTTCATCTGGGGGTTTTTTTTTGGTCTATGATTGCTACAGCAACCGATTGCCAGGTAGCGAAAGAATGTTGATTGCAATGTGCCTCGTTTTTCGTTTAAGTCCATCAACGGGTTGCAAAAATGTGTCCCAAAAAAATTCACCACAACCATAGCTCGTTTTGGTATTTTTATGTATATTTTTGACACTTTATGCTCTCCTTTTCTACGATATCCAGCCATGTCGTGCAGAAAACGGCGCCGGTATCGCTTGTCTTGTTCTGTTTTGTTGTGTTTTAACAATGAAAATAATTTTTTTTTACGAATTTTTGTTTGTTTCGTTTATTTATTTAAAGTATGATGACTTACACCGTATTTTTCAATTTAATTATCTTAAAATTATTAATTTTCCTCTTGGCTTTCCTCATCGTTTTTTTTACTTATTTAAATTTAGATTTTTTGTATCACTTGCAAGTACTTCTTATAATTTATTAATGTTTTAGTTGCTTTTATGCAATTTATGGTTAACTAAGATTTTTCTTTTTTTATTTATTGTTTTCCATAATTATACTTTTCCTTTTGTCCTTTATGCTTTCCTTTTTTTGTTGTTTGATAGTTTAAAGTTTTTGACCAAATGTTTTTACAATATTTGATTTTTATCACACTCAAATAGTTGCCTCTTATAAAAAAATTTGAAGCCTCCAGTGATAATTTTCATAAAATTCTCAAAAAATGTAATAAACTTTTGTTTCACCGAATTGATGAAGTTATGTATCAATAGTACGTTGGGTACGGCAACATCAAACACCGTCAATTTAATTAACGAGAAAGTACAAACCGGGAAAATGATTTCCAGGTTTTCCATCCACTCACTCCGAAAAAAAAACGAAGCAATATAAAAAACTGATGTTTTTGTTCACTTGCAAACCTTATGCCTGTGGCAAGAACCAGATCCCGGTACTGGTTGAGAGGTTACAATAATAACTATTTCATGCTCAGCACATTGCTTTACAATTGCAACAGTAAGAAGAAAAAAAACTGAACAAAAGAGAAAAACTGAATTGAAAACAGATAAAATGCACAATGCGGTGCGATCGGTTTTCGGTGCCGCAAGCCTGGCTCGTCGGATTCGGTGCGCTCGATCGAACATTTTACAGCGAACCGTAGGCGGGGTATTCTTTCACTTCCATTTCGATTATTAATAACCAAGCGCAGTGTAGAACAAGGAGGGTGGAAAACGTATCAGGGAAGTTGCAGTTTTCACTTGCTTGGAATTTGATTATGCAGTTGAATCTGCGCTGCAAAAAAATAACGGAAAAAGAAAATTCGAATAAACGAATGAAAATTTCTACGAAAGCGAATTGATTACGGGTTGAATTTCCTTACCGCAGGGGTTTTCACTATCGGTATCCTTACGATTGGTGATGGTTCATTACGGTACCTAGCGAGGAGCGGGCTCAGCGAAGCGAAAAAGATGCTTCCCTGTTCAACCTTCAGCGAAACGGTTGGAACTTTTGTTACTGCGCCATTGGGTGGCAATTTATTTACTTAATTTATTTTTCCACACACTTTCCCCCCGCTCCCCTCGCACCCCTCACCAATCGATGATCTTGTTATGAATTCATTTTCAATTTGTTCTTTGTGGAGTGTTTTTTCTTCCACGGCAATAACATCAAGTTGCGGCGGTTCGTTCAATCAACTTCATTATGGTATCGGGACCCGGTTTGTCTGTGCTCTCTAAACAGGGAATGTACACTTTGTTAATCAATATTTATTTTACATCTGTTGTAGATATTTGCGTTACTGTTTGAGGTAAGAGCAAACAGTACAAAAAGATAAATTTTGTTCAATGGTTGACATGGAAAGAAAATATTGAACCAAATGGCTAGATGCGTAGAGTCAAATTGAGAAGCACTATATAGACTGTCGTTTTCGGGAAATGATCTTTAGAGAACAACGTAACAATTTTTAATAGGATAAATAGCTATTTGAATAAATAATTTATTTTTGATGTTTTTGTGCTTAGTAACATTTTATAATACAATTTAAATTGACCAAACATTGAGCTAGAACTTAGACTACAGTCCTCCATCCACGGCTGCATCCGATCTCCGAAAAGTTTGACTCCACTTGATCCAGCCAACGAGCTCACTGTGCTCCTCTACGCCTAACGGGTCGCTGACGAGTATCCTTTCGGCTTTGACTACCGTCAGGATATCAGCACCGCCAAACTAGGAGGAGCCTCCTGGAGTCTTCTGGATCGTAGGAGTTTGTGGACTTCGTAGTATTCACGATTTTACTGAACAATGCGCCTTCAGAATTCACTGCTTACGTTGTTTTCCGAAGTTACGATCGTACCAAAAGGTAGCAGAACTCCTCTACCACCTCGAGATCGTTGTCGGCAACTGATACTCTGCTTGCGAGTCGGGTTCTTTCACAGTCAGAGCCTCCGGCAAGCAGGTATTTTGTCTTCGTCACATTGACCCATTTTCCGAATCTTAGTGGCCTCGCGTATCAGTCGGGTGTATGCCTCGCACACCGCCACAGTTGTCCGTTCGATTATGTCGATGTTATCCGCGAAGCCAATAAACTGGAGAGATTGGGTGAAAATCGTGCCCCGGATGTCGAATTTCGCGCTTCGCATGACACCCTCCAGAGCGGTGTGGAACAACAAACAGAAGATTACGTCTCCTTGCCTCAAACCTCGGTGAGATTCGAACGATTCCGATAGCATGCTCGAAACTCTCACCTTGCACTGCGCCCCGTCCATAGTGGCCTTTAGCATCCGTACCAGCTTCCCAGGGAACCCGTACTGCTGCATGGTGTTCCATAGTTTGGTCCGTTCTATGGTATCGTAGGCCGCCTTGAAGTCAATGAACAGGTGGTGCGTATTGATATGGAGCTCTCCGCAGTTTTTGGAGGATCTACCGTAGAGTGAAGATTTGGTCGGTTGTCGATTTGTCTCCAGCAAATGCAGCTTGATAGCTTCCGACGAAATCTGTAGCAAGGGGCTCCAGTCTGCAGAAGAGTATTCAGGACAAGATCAGGATCATGATGGCCCGGAAGTTAGCATAGTCCATCCTGTTGCCGACCAGCCCATCGCTGCCAGCAGAATTGTTGCATTTCAGCTGTTTGATGGCACTGATGACTTCGTCCAGGGATGGCGGGGGTACCTCGTCGTGGTCCTGCTGGCTGTTGTAGTACTGCTCTCTTCCACTTCCTGCACCTGGTTCGGTTCTCTTGTATCCGCTCCGTTAAGGTGTCTGTCAAAGTAGCATTTCCACAGATCTACATACATACTCTGAGTAAAGGTTTTGGAAAGAACTCTAAAACTCATTGACTTTGCTGAAGATGATTGAGTGACTTTTCCGAAAATCAACAACCGACCGAGTGAGCACGAAAAACTCCGTTCGTTAAAGAGTGATCCAACGATTACAAGGGATGAAACAATTTCTTACGTTTTTGAGGTATCGTAGACTTTCGTAGATAGACTTTCTATGACTAACTAGCTAACAGGGGATTTAATAGAAGCTAGACTTGTGTTGACTTTGTTTAAGCTGTATCAAATTAGACCATTCTCTCTCATACTGTTCTACAGGTGCCAAATTGCACTTGATAACTCCTTTCAAAGCACCTTTAGTTCTCATACATTACAGAATTTGCTGGTTGAGCCAGGGTGTATTCCAAGATTTTTATTAAACTGCTCAAAAGAGAACTCAGAGGAAATCGCCTGGTTGAGATGACCATCGTACAGTGCTTCGATGCCTAGCGGATTTAGGAAACCAATTTATTGTTCTTAAAGAGCATTATTAGGCCATATGTTTTATGAAATTTCCAAGAATATCGCGTGGTAGAGTCCCTGGTAGATTCGAAATTCTTTGTTTTTCTTAGAAGAATATTTTTAATAGTTCCGTGGGAAAAAAAGTTGTGCGTTTTTTCGGAAAAGTATAGGAAAAAAGATCTTGAGTTTTTATATTTACTCTTCTATATACTCTCTCTACGACTATATAAGTCGTAATGGTACTATTGATCCATCCCTGACACCTCTTGTTCTTACTCTTTTGTACTCAATCTGGATTTGTGTTCAGTTACCTGATAAGAAAACGTAGATATCCGATAAAAAATCATACTTAACAACCTCTTTGACTGAATTAAATTTTGCGAATGACTAAACGGTGACAATTTCTTTACGGCATATTCTCTGAACTCACCCAAAGTTATATGGATCACTTTCTAGCGTTGCTATAATAAGATCTGCCATCCGGGTAAGATGCGGCCGATTCTTCCTCGGTTCCTAAAACCACACCAACCACAACAACCCGACGAGCGATGAAGAATCGGATGGTTTGCTGTGTTGCGGGTAAACCGATTGGCACATTCGTTTGCCACTACCGAGGGTTGTATAATGTCGTCTATGCGTTCGATCTGGTACATTCAGCCCCTCGGTGCTCACAAAGAACCATCCTACTGGGTTCCACCTGGAGCGAATGATGAGAAAAAGGGGTTTTTGCGTCAGAGCAAATGGCATTAATTTCAGCGCCAGCCGGAACAGCTACCCGAAAGCGAAGCAAAGCCCCATAACTCAGTTGCGGTTTTTGTGGCCATGACTTCCTGACCTCCGTCGTCACCTCTGGCCATCCTCCTTGTTCAACCCTCGGAAAGGAAAAACGGGAAATCCGATACGGTAAAGGAAATGGAGCACATACACACAGCCTACAGCCTACAGGCGGACGGTGTTGCGACCCGGTGTAGGATGTTTGTGTTCTGCGCAAAGTTAACGGAGAGATTTACTAATTTTATTCAATTAATCGAAACGGGATACTCGGTCCCGAGCACCGATCCGATTTGGTTTTTGTCAAGCTCTCGCTCACCAGGGTTTGGGTGAAGGTTTGAAATATGAATATTGACGCTGCTCGGCAAGGGAAAAGCCTGTTAGTTTTGAATCGTTGCAAGCCCGAGCCACAGAAACAGTAGCAGGCGTAAAGAGGGTGCACACCATTTTCGGTGGAAATAATAACACACCTACACCCACACATAGATTCCGTAGGTATGGCGGAATGGGTCGTAAAGAATCGGGTTTTCCTTCTCGCGAATACGGTCGTTCCCAGTATCGCGTTATTGATTCGGCTGGGTATGAAATTAAAACGCATAAATTTACCCGGAGGTTTTTACGAGCCTGCAGGTTAGGTAGTAAAGCGAAGTAAGACCATATGCATAAATGTGTTCTTCGTTTTTGGAACGCCCAAGAAGTAGCGTACCGAATTTTTCATTTTCCTTTTACGTGTGTTGGCGGATGTGTGATCGTAGTGCAAACAAAATAGGTGAATAAAATTAATGAAATATGTTACAATTGAGCTGATGCTTGAACAGAGTAAGGTTTGAGCTCAAAACAATTGAAATCAGTATTTATGATAATCGAAACAAAACAGTTCGAGCGATTTTATTATAAAGCGATATTTGTTAAAAAACATCATTTTCCGATGGAGGCGCCCAGTGTTTCACGGTACTGGTGCTGTGGAATTGAATTGACAGTACTACGATGTTAGATAAATCCATTATATGAAGAAAAATGAAGGAAATTAAGCAAGATATGAAGCAATAAAGGTATTTTTTGTGTAATTTTGCCTTTCTTCGTTATTTTACACCATGAAAAAGAGTTATGCAGAGAATTTTGACCCATTTATCCTCAAGCGTGTTGGTAGCTAACAATATAAATCCGCTTACAGTTGATTGATTTCCTCCCCCAAACTTTAACGATTATCATTCGTCAATCTTTCATTTGCTCAGGCTTGGAGAAGCCAATTTTCTGCTCACAAATTTGCTCGAGCCCTCGAGCTCACGCCGAGAGGTTTTTTGTATTGCACCAATTTCTGGGCAATAGTTTATGGATGATTTCACAAGAATTTTGATGCTGTCGGGCTCGGGATACGGGGAACTATTTAGGATGAAATATGATTTAGCGTTACGCAGAAATGTGTCAAATAAAATTGATATTTTGCAACCAATTTGAAAGGCTTTACCCAAAGGGAAAAAGTCAATTTCTATTGCGAGTTATTGATGGAATCAATTCCATGTATCTGGACAATTTTTAGTATTATCTGTGTAGGCTTTTAAGCAAACAAGGAATCAAGTTCGTGCAGATATGCAATGAACCGTCTCGATGCAATTGAATCGAGGGAGTGGGCTCAGCCTTCAAGGAAGCTGTTTTTTGCAATGCTTCTATTTGACGTAAGAAGTATTTTGATTCATATTCAATCTATTTTGCTGTGAAAGATTGTAAATGGAGTTGCTGCGTGGTTGATTGAGTACTGAGCAAAGAAAACTGGAAGGGTTTTTGGGAAGAAATATAATGATTTTTTGAGATTTTTGATTTACAGCAAAAAATGTAGCTTTAATAACCTTTTTCCGTTTTCAACTGCAAATATTTACGTTAGTTTATATTAAAAAAAAAAAAGATATGAAATGTGGAGAAAGGCGTGCATTTTCAATTAATCTACAATGCATAAAATAAAATTTGAAATTTGAAACTCATTTTTACATGTATAATTTTTTTTCTAGAGGTTCTATTCTCCTTATAGACTACATTTTTGCCGAAGAATACTTTTTATGGGTGAACATAAATAAATAAATGCATAACAGAACCAAAAAAACACCCACTTGCTTGCGGTTACCATTTTGAAGGACAATTTTCTCAATTTACCATCTCAGTTCGGTTCGGATTTTCCGGCTGAGCTTTCCATTTTCCCGATTTGGCAGTGAGCTATTTCTGCGTTTGATGAACGAAAAAACCTCGGGCACACTCATAATCCAATCAATTCCGATCAATCTTCTTTGCCAGGACCCACAGTAAGTGTGGCGTGTATGTGATGAGCATGAATAAAACATCCAAACCCTGCCGGGTATGCCGGTTTACTCGAATAGCGAGAAATAGGAAAGAAACCTACCGATAAGAACGGAAGCCAGGAACTAGCAGGACCATTCGGTGAGGCTTTCTATTTCTGGGCGAAAAAAATACAAACAATCCTTAGCTAAACGCACCATTCGCACCAGTCGCGCATGAGGAACGGTTTTATTTTTTCCCATAGCTTCAAGCCTATCCGTGTGGAAATGTTTCGTGTGAAAAAGTGAGCGTTTTGGAAAGAGGAAGGTGTTGAAGTAAAAATTAATTCAACCTCATGCGTTCCGGTTTCTAGTGGGCTTCAAGCAAAAGGGGGGGAAAAAACTTCAAGAGCTTTCCCTGGCAAGCGAACAAGAAAGAAAAACGAGAAAGAATAAAATAAATCAACCAAAGATCAATCGAGCCGGGTTTCGGAAGGAATAAAATTTTCTTTATTTATTTTACTTCTTTTTTTTCGTTCCCAATAAACACTCCGCCCCCTATTTGGGTGCCAGTTCGGGTGATGCTTCAAACGATGCTCTTGTTTTTCGCTTTCCTAATAACACCTCAATCATACTTACAAACAATCGTGATAAAACCACCCGTTGGGGGAAGGTTTTTGCGTTCTGCTAGCAGAAAGAATAAAAGAATTTTAACATCTTTTGGATAGCGATTGTTATGGTAATATTTGCGAGCTGGAGCTTTTCCTTTCTCTGATCAGAAAAACAACAGGAAACATCAAAATGTTGTAAAAACCACTAGAAAGTTGCACGCTTGGGGAAAATGTAGTGTAGTGTGAAACACTGGCAACATCGTTTTCGTAATCATCTTCATACCACTAGACTAGAGGGACTAGAAGAGAATCTGAATTCATTTTGTTCAGTGCTACGAGTAAAGCATAAATAAAAGTATAGAAAAAAAAAGTAATCCCACTTGTTTTTCCCCAGCATGCAATTTATTCGTTGCGTTTTCACCGTTTCACGTGCAGGTCCACAAGCCTAAAAGACACTCTTCCACTTAAATCAACGCCACATGACGCGTGGCGTTTGCTTCTTATGTTGACGTCTGGCGGACAGAAGAGACTGTCAAAATAAGGGACGTAAGGAATGAAGCAAAGTGAAACTAAACTTTACGATATGATAGTCCTTATCCACTACAAGTCAGCTCATATGAAGTGCCATAAGGTGTGGGATAGTTTGTTTTTCCGGGTTATTGTAGGAAGTTTTACGGACACGCTGAAAGCATGCAGTGCGATTTATGACCCATTGGTTTCTGTGCGGTAAAATAGTTGCAAAAAAGGGGATTACTTGAAGGAAGAGGAAGGACCTGCAGGAAAGGAAATTGTATTCATATTTTTTTGTACTCTGCACGAGTAGACTTTCCCAAATTTTTTCATATGAAAATGAAAATGGAGAACTGGGAGTCCTTGTGCCACTATAAAAGAAAATGATAAGACGTAAGCGAATACATCGGGCGAAATAATAAAGTAAAGCATCTTCTACCCCAACTGTCACAAGTGCTGAGCAAACATCATCCATTGCGTTCATGGCGTTCACTTTTGCATATCCAGTACATAGTAGGCTCGAGAAATTTGGTTTCCCTCACATTGCACTTTTGGACGCGTCAGCAAATTTTTGGCCAAGAGTGGCTGACGTTCGAACTTTCGCCAACCCCTTTTGTTCGTGAAGCATTGATTTGGTGCAAATTATAGTGCGGCAGACAAAGAAAGCCAAGGGGACAACCGATAGCTCGGTTGGGAAATGGTCGTGACATTGTACTGGACGGCGTCCTTCGTTGTCGTTCAGTTTCTAGTGGAACATGGTGAAACGAATGGCACGCAAGTCAAGAGGAATTTGTGTGATTTGATGTGCAAGCAGATTCGTTTGTTCGTGCAGAGGTACAGAGAAGCTTGCGAAGGACTCGGAGGAGTGAAAAAATAATATGCGTAATTTTTGTTGGGTTGTTTAGGAAGTTTGGCGCTTTTGATTATCCATCTGTTTTCGATCTGATAAAACATATCTCGATTTTCCAGTTGGAATCAAGACTGTGCAGTGCGTTTTGCTACACTATTTGGATGTGGATTTCAAAAGCTTTCCAAAGTTTTCCGTCAGATTATACATTAAAAATATAATAAAAATGAGAATGATGATCAGGAAATCTATGCATCAATTGATTAATTCATGCGTCAGCAAAACAACTGATGCATCCTCTATGTGTTCATTTCGTACATATAAAATAAATTTAAAAAATCTGTAAAAGATACGAAAGTAATAAAGCTAATTAAAAGTCATTGTTTCCAAAGACTGGTTCCAAGCAAATTATATAAATTAATGGGAAGAAATAAACCAAAAAAGCAAATAATTTTTATTCAATAAAATATTTTATTAAAATTAGAACCAAAGACAACGAAACCTATACAACAAAAGCATAATTCAAGCGTCAAAAAATAAACGACATGTACAACAAAATGTGTTCTTTTTGAATAAAAAAGAAGAAAATAAATTTAAAAATCGGCTTAAAGACAACAAAGTGATAAAAATGAATAAAAAATCATTATATTTTAAATATATAACTTGTTCTGAGCAAAACATTAAAAAGAAATTAATCAATTCTTCATAGTTTGAAGATTCGAAATAAAGTTGTTATGAATTTTAACTTATTAAAAGAAGGTGGAAAAAGACAGCTTATATTTTTATTTATTCCGGTAGGGCTGTCTGGCCGTATTGCTATAATGCTAATAACATTAATAATCGGAAATTAAAATAAAAATAAAAATACCAAATATTTACACACACCCAACAGTAAATATCCTGTCCTTATGCTTCTCTCACCAACTGGTCTTTGTTCGCAGCTTGGATACACAAGCGGCTTTAAGAAGGTTGGGCCAGATATGTAGCCACCCAACAATGGTTACCAATTGTTACCGTTGCGGATTTTCACTTTCTGCTTTTCTGCTGCCTGCTTCAAACTAACAACCGCACAGATAAGAACTCGTGTAGCTCGTAGTTTTTATTGTTGCGCTGTAGGAGCATTCTTCGATCCGTTCAGGAACACCGGATACATAAACGCCCAGGTTATCATTGTTGTCGCCACACATGCACACATGCATTGGCCCATAAACAATAGTATGGAGGCGCATGTGAGTCAGATCTAGCGTTAAGAACAGCAAGGACATCACCGACTATTTCGCCTTGTCGTGTTTATTATTTTTCGTGGTAAGTCGATATCAGTCGATTTATATTCCAAAAGGATCATAATTTGCTTCGTTTTGCTTCGTTTTGTTTTTGTTTCCTGAAGCTTTTTAGGAATGTTCATAACAAATATGGCTCATCCATTTTGCAACGTTGCTTATCTAGCAATTCACTTTTGTGAGCGTTAAAGGGCTTCCTAGTACTTCGTGTGACCTTGTGGCTTATTCTTTGTGAGGCTGTATCCCTCCCCGTCATACACATTTGGCTTCTTCACCTTAATGTAATGAATCAAACAGAAAAGCTCCTTTTTTCCGAATTCAACTCAACAAGAAAACAGGAAAATCCACAATTTTCCTATCCTTGTGAGCAACCGACACAATAAGCAGAAGTATTCGACCTTACGCGCTACTGCAAAGTGAATTATTTGTCTGAGTGGAAATAAAAAGCGAAAGTACTGTGCGTAACGATTTTGTTTCTCGCTGCTGCTACTGCTTGATGAAAGATTTGTGCCCCAAAATTCTGCTGAATAGCCATTTTTATGTAACAAGTCGATTTTTTTTTTACAAGCTGATACAGTTTAGGCAACTCGTGCCTTTCATCAACCTTCTCGGTCTTTACCAAATCTTTGTTCAAACAGTTCTGTACCGTTTGAAAGATTTCCCAGAATTTGGGTTAAGTAGAGAGATGAATATAGGAAGGAAATCATTGAAAAAAGAGAGCTGAAAACCTTACCAAGCGAGCAGAAATATGTTTTGTTGTGTGCAAAATCGAGATTGGATCTATGTTAAACATGGCCCTTAAAATTGTTTTCTGCAAAAAGAGCTTCTCGGAAACGTTTCTTTATGACTTTTTTTCCCCATTGCAGATAAGTGTGGAGTTTGCGAATAAGGCTGCTGTTTTCTTGGGAAAATTTTTCATGAAAGTTCGCTCGAAAGTGTCTAGAGATTGTTGGTGGAGCTTTTTTGTGGATTATGTTTTTGTTTTGTGTCAAAGATAAATGAAACAAAAATTATTTCAATTTTATTAAATTAGGTAAAAGAATTAACTGGTTCATAGAAATGATTGTAGAAGGTTTAATAAATCATTTAAATTTAAGATAGAAATTAAGAAAAAAAGAAACAAAAAAGAAACATTCCAAATCTCCTGCTTACAATCTCTTATTTTCTAATTAATAATTTAGAAAGCGTGCGCAATTGCTGGCAGTTGTTTTAACAAGATTGTAAGCAAACTTTAACAAGTTTTTCTTGTAATAATAAACTCATTACAAACATATCATTCCCATTTGAAAATGAAGTCCCTCTTTTTAACCAGCTCCATTGCAAAAGCTACCCATAATCATAGCGCTAAAATTGTTTCTGCTAACTTTTAAAATGTTTTTCAATTAGCCAGCAAATTACCATCCATTGTAGTTAGAAACTACTTTCCACCGCTCGGGGAAAACTTTCTCCTTCAGGCGCATGCATTTCATCATCATTGGCAGTACGGGCTCAGTAATACCGTACCGCGGTAGCATTCCACCGTACTGGCTGGTTTCCGTGACACCGAAAACAACCAAAACCCATCGCGGTGCATTCTACCGTGGCACGCTGTAGTTACGCCCGGGAAAACAACGTTTTGCTATTTCCAAGTTTAACCTTCGACCACCGACACAAACCGCGTTACTGCGCAGCGTTAGTGGCAGTGTTGTGTGTTGTTTTTTTTTCCATCCTGCCATAAACCCAGCAAACAATTCCCTTTATTCTCCTGGGAAGTTGCCCCAGAGCTTGCATCGAAATGGATGAGCGGATTTTTTTCGTTTTGTTTCGCTGTTGTACAATCGCACGGGAAAGGATTTTTCGCCCACCAGGTGCAGTAACGAATCTGAATTCTAATGCTAGCAAAGGATAAGGCAGAATAAGTAAAGACAGGGGGTAAAAACCGCTGATTCCGAGAGCTTGTAGGTGGCAAAAAGGCCACTTTTAGTTTCACCGTTTGCGATACGTACGTGTGTTGTTTGTGCCCACAGGAACATTGACCGCGTCGAAGGAATCGAGTTTATTGCTGGCTCACTTGGCGTATGCTCTTTCATTCCGTTTAGCTTGCGTTGTTTAACGGTTGCTGGCTTATCAACAGTCACGGGAAAATGCAAAGGAAAAATCATTTCACAACCAAATGTGCACAGGTCGAAAAAGAAGTGATTCTGGAGCGTGATTGGTCGATAAGGTGAATCGAAACAGCTCAGCTGAAAGCAAAATAGGTTTCACATTTGGCATGACTTTTTGTGTAAAAGTAAAAGGAATATTTTGCTTTCTTGTAATTGTTTTACTGTAACATTTCACTTACTTTTGTATATTTATTCTCTATGTAAAGTCACTTTTTAAATTATTAAAAAAAATCCACCAAACTTAATCACTGAAACGCGACGCCAATAGAATTGGATTGAGGATCCATGCGACGAAGACGAAATACCTGCTTGCCTACGGCTCTGACCATGATAGAACCCGTCTCGGAAGCAGAGTATCAGTTGACGGCGACGATCTCGACGTGGTAGAGGAGTTCTGCTACCTTTTGGTACGATCGTAACTTCGGACAACAACGTAAGCAGTGAAATCCGAAGGCGCATTGTTCAGGAGAATTGTACTCGCCTACGATTCCCACAAATTCTCCACAAATTCATGCGATTCAGAAGACTCCAACAACACATGAAATGAACGATTTACTGCAACTTGTTACGTCCGGTAGTCCTCTTCGGGTACGAGTCTTGAACTATACTGACGAAGGACGCCAATGCACTTGCCATTTTCGAACTTCGATTTTCGGCGGGCGCTTAGGACCATCTTTGGCAGTGTGTGCGAGCAGGGCGTGTGGTGAAGGAGAATGAACCACGAACTAGCTGAGCTGTTTGGTGGTGCTGATATCCTGACGGTAGTCAAAGCCGGAAGGATACGTGTCAGCGACCCGTTAGGCGTAGAGGAGCACAACGAGCTTGTTGGCTGGATCAAGTGGAGTCAAACCCGTGGAGATCAGATGCAGCCGTGGATGGCGGATTGCAGCCCAAGACCGAGCTATTCGAAAGCGGATTTTCGTCCTGGCCATGTCAACGCGACATGCTCAACCCAGAGCATGCCAAGTAGATGAAGTAACCATCATTGTACAGTGCAGAGGAGGTTTAAATTAAGAATAAGGCAAAGGTACGGAAAGAGTTTAAGGAGGTCTGGAAATTAAAAGCCTCGAAAAAGATATTGAAAAGAGAGACGAGAAATGGACTATTTCAGCCATATTTTGCACGCCTCGGAAGATCGGAGAAGAACGCACTAGGGTGTAAGAAGCGAGAGACTAGAAACTACTAGAAATTCTAATAACTTTCTTCGAGGCGACTTTCTTTCGAGAACCATACTGGCGTCTTACGGCGTGTAGCAAGGAAGCAAGCTTGGGCCACTTCTGTCCAACAGCTTCTGTTCAAACATCAATGATATCTCAACAATTCTACTAGCTAACAATCATCTATTTTACTCTGACGATGGAAAACTGTTTTGCACGATTCGCTGTTCTGCAGATCATGCTCTTCTCCGGCTGTTTAATTCCTGGTGCAAACGTAAGGCGTTAGTACTCTGAGTGGCGTATGGTAGCTTTGTTACGTTCAGCCGATCGCACGATCCGTCAATTTACACCTAAAATGTTGACGACCATGCTCTTGCACGCACGGAATGCGTTAAGGATCTTGGTGTCCTGCGTAACTTCAGGCTATCCTTCAAGGACCAGATCGAACGCGTTGTTGCCGAGGGCAATCGTCTTATTGGTTTGATCAGTAATCTAAGCCAGCTCCGTGACACGTTCTGCACGAAGACGTTGTATTGTTCCCTTGGTCGTTCGGTGCTTGAGTACGCAAACGTTGTTTGGTGGCCTCCCGCACGGCTTGAGTCCATTCAGCGAAAGTTTTCTCGCTTTCTTCTGCCTTTTTGTGACAATCATCCTGACTACCGGACCAGGTGCCTACTTCTTGGGATTCAGCCCCTTGAGGAAAGGATGCTGAACGCCAGGCCATTGTTCGTGGCGGGGCTGCTAAATGGCCACGTTGAATGTCCGGTGCTACACTTGGTTGTCAATCTTTACGCGCCTGTCCATGTTTTACGAGCCCGGTCCTTGCTCTTTGTGAATGATCGGTGCACAGCTTTCGGATATTCCGAAACGTTCCTCCGTAAGTGCCGTGACTTTAATTTTGCTTGTGATGCGGTCAAACCTGGCATGTCTAACATAGTGTTTGTGAACAATATAACTGTCCTGCGTGCGTTGCTGTCAAAGCTGTAATTTTATTTGTAATTCTAAACATACTTTTACGCTATCGAGTGAGCCTTTTGGTCTGTTGGTCAATAAACCAAATTATGAAATTATGAAATTATGATCATTTTATGACTTACGAGCGTCTTGGTGCAACGCAGTTGGAAATTCAGTCTTCCGTACGGAAGAATGTGTCAGAAGCAATAAGGACTCTAAAGGTGAAAACTCCTTCATGAAATTTATTCATATTTTCAATTCATACAATTCCTAAACAAACATTTCCAAAAAAGAAAATTATTCCTGTAGATTATTTAACCTATTAATTTATAATTTGTAAAAGTCCTCTACAGACATAAAAATAGCAAAATTGTATTTAAGTTGTTCATAAATAATTTATTTTCATTGATTTATTAAAGTATGATGGCTTGGGCCATATTGTATAATCAGAGGTTGCATTTTATTTAGTATTGAGTTACATCTTCAATTAATTTTTATTTTTAATTAAATTTATCAATTAAAACTCTTCTGATTGATGAATTCCTGGAAAGAAGACTCTGAAGCCCTGGACCCTGAGACTCTGAAATTTCTTCAATAAAATGCCCCTGTTTGTTGATCAACTATATTTTCTTCATGTAAATGGTTAATTAGTCTCTTTTTTTCGCATAAAAATAATACTTGGCTTCTAAAATGGCAAATTATGGAACATAAGTTCTGTGAAAATAAGCATTCTAAGTCCTAAATTTTTTTGCCTTTTATATTTGGAAAAAAAATCTTTGAAGCAAAACTATCAAGAAACATTATTGATCGCCTTGCATTCATCAAAGCTAAAAAACCTCCATCAATGACACTCGTTCTTAACCAACGAGTAGCTTCTCGATACACACACAATACCAACTCTTTGCATCCTTTCGGCTGTATATCCGTGGCTTTTGTATGCTATACAAAATTTTCCAAAGGTTGATGGATTCGGGGTTTTTTTTCTTTTTATGGCAACGTGAAAAGAAGATAAAAGCCGATCCCTGCTATTTGTCGCGCTTCGCAAACCGATTTGAAGGGGGTGCAGTCAAACAACAGTGAAAGTGGATGGACAGATGATGCACCGCAATCAAAGGAAGAGACAGCGTGAAGGAGCAACAAAAAAAAGAGGCTTTAACCATGAACCACCATACAGCACCAACCAACCGAGCCCACCGCTGACGATGGTCGACGTGTCAAGAAAAAGCTACGAGCTCATGTCTAGCGCACAATGGCCGACGGGTTATGATTGGTAACACCCAGCACGCTCTTAAGGAACCTGTCAGCCATTTCCCGAATGGCAGCGTACAGCATAAAAGGGGTCTCACTGCTTTTGTGCCTAGAAGCTTTCATTTAGATCCACATAAGAATCGTGAGAGCGTTTCTTTCACACACTTTTGTGAGTGGTTTGGTGTAAAATAATGCCTTGCTCGGAAGCTGGACGTTCTTTAAAACGAAGCAAACCCATGAGTGAGGGTGAAACTGTAGTTTCTAATGACACCCATTCCATTGCCAGGCTTACCTTTAATCCTTTCCTTAATACATCCTGTGCACATCCAGCACGTACCGTACCGAGTAGGTTGACGTAGTCGGTCAGCCAATTATGGAGCATCCCAATCCCTAGTCTTGCTTCCTGCGCAACGGAACGAACTGGTACGGAAGCGCAAAACCCTCAATTTGCACTGATCATGTGTCAATTGATGGCACATTGTTTGCCAATTTAAACCACCAAGCGTCCGAGGGTGTTGGGAGATTTGCGTGGAGGAGAGATCCTGGTTGCACATGCGAGGATGAACTGCTGCTCGATGCGGTGGGCTGATACGTTTTCCAGTGGTTGTGTTTCTGTTTCCTGTTTCCGGACTTGTCGGAAGTGAGTGCAAACTATAATGTGTGTTCCAGGAAGTGTCAACGGTGATGTGGTGTGATGGACGTTTAATGATATGCACTTGTTTGTAGCATATGCTGTAGGGATGTGAATTATTAAGTTGAATTACGCAATACCGTCTTGTTTGAAAGGAAATTCAAGCTTTGTCAGGAAAATGCTTTTCAAAATCTGGTAACACATTTCATGCAACAAAACTGGCGTATAAATGTGTTCTATTTAGAGCAGATCGGTCTAAAATTGTAGGAATACTTATGGAAATTGTAAAAATACCAAGTTTCTCTACTGGGATTGGTAAATTAACCAGTTTTCTTAATTTGTATATTACCTTAAAAAGATGTCTGTGGTCCAAGTAAAATATTCGATTGTCTCCGGTAAATAAAGTCTATCAAGAGCACGAAATGGCTGTTGACACGCAGAACCTCGATGGCTGAATGTTGATCTGTATAACTATGAATGTATGGGATATCTTTCTCACTGTTGTAGTTCTCTCGTGTGGCTCTGATACATGGACTCTGTAGAATACTGAAGTACTCCTAAAAACTGTAAGATGCTAACCCGTAGGAATAGATCAGATGTATTTATGTCCATCTTTTTAGACATGTCCTGCTTAAAAAAACAATCTATGAGTTATAGGATAATCTCTCAGTAGTGCAGCGAATAAATTTGATTGGTTCCGGTGTGACCAGCCTTCCGTCATGAGAATGACACCGGACGACCTAGCTCATAAAACCCTTTTAAGCTGTAGGTATTGACGGGAGAGAATCCAGATTTTTAGAAACCTGCTTCACTTGGCAGACCTCGATTGTTCATTAAGATGGTTTGGAGTTCCAGTCTTTCTATGTGAGCTGTAGAAGGGTATGAACAAGTAGGCCTAGTTAGTGGAAGATACTGATGTTTTACTGATACTGGGAGATACCAGAGCTTTGGTATACTGTAGTAGATGACAAATTCGATAGGGTCTACCTCAGGATCTACAGGTCAAAACTTCTCTCTGTGAGGCAGTTTTAACGGTAAGCTTTAACTCGATATTTACATTGCACTTTCAAGGACCTTACACGTTTCACTGCCTTACCGTTCTTCAATTTCCAATCCAACAAAAAACCTTCCTTCCATGCTTTCCAGGAACGCACCCATCTGCAAATCTGCAAACACATTGATTAAATTCCACAGAAATATCTCAACTGCATTATGAATAGCATTCGTTGAGTTAAAAGCCCGCCGACCTATTTCCATCCGCGCAAGTTTCGCTACAAGCCGATTCCTACCGTACGTACTACGCCGGTTCCTTCCCATTTCGGTTAAAAATACATCTTTCAAATCATCTTCCAAAATAACAGCCTCTTCCGCCTTTTTCTTTAGCAATCTCTCTGCCTGTACAATAAACAACCACGTCAGTTCCAACGAACAAGTGGAACTTTCCCGGTAGCAGCTGGCTATCGATCCCGCTGGCAGGCAACCTGCTTTGAATCGAAAGCCATTTTGCTTTTTCCGACCCTTAAATTCTTATTATTCCCCGCACACTCACACATCCGCCGGGGACGTTTTTTGTAAAGAGGCAAGTAAATGTGAAAAAACGGGCATCCCCATCCCCGGCCACAGCCAGCTTATCCACCCGTGAAACTGCGTGCGAGTATCCCAAAACCTTTGGGGTTGTACTCTCAATTTCTTGGCGAACGTAATTCCCGAAAAATCGCTTGCAAGTTAGCACTTATTTATTTTGATATACTTCCTTCGGGGCGATTTATTTCCCGAAACCCTTAGCCGGATAAGGTTGGCGGGAGAGTGTGAGGGATGGATTTGTAAAAAAAACTCGCCTTCCCGTTTTGCTCTTGGTCGGATTTGCTCTGGTGAGCCTTGGAAAACTGCACACGGCGCTCCAGCACGTACTAACTCTTCGATAACCAATTTCCGTCGTGTTCTAAATGGTGCTTTATGGCGTAAGCGTTAACTCACCACTCGCATACATCTACACACACACACACACACACACACACACACACACACACACACACACACACACACACACACACACACACACACACACATATCCAACACACACTCACATAAATATAGGGAAGGCGAAATGGCACCGTCAAGCCTATATACACGCACATACATTTTCCATGCATGTTTTTGTCGTCGCCATAATAGGAAACGTGATTTATTGGCTTAAAACACAACTCATTTATTTAATGTACTCTCCCGGCCGAAGGGGTGCCCATGGTACGCCAAAAACCTGACTCCAAGCCCGGAGACCACACCGAAAACCACAATTCTTCCTCATCCTCTTCCCTTTTAGGCACATTTTCCTTTGCGGACGCACAGTTTCTTCGCACAGATGTGTGCGGCTGCTTCTTCGAACAAGGAACAGCGAAGAAGGAAACGGTAGCTGGAGGCGAATAATTTGAGCATTGGGAACTCCAATCGGTCTTTAACGTCAGGGGGAGGAGGCGGAGGTGAGCCGGGCTAGTTCACGTTAACTTCTTCTGCTTAATCCTTATCCGGGGAGTTGCATGTTCTGGGTTTTTGCGGTTATCAGCGTGATTATGCGATACAACGGCTTTGGTTGGGAATTTATTTCCATCGAAGCAGAAGTGGGATTTTGGGTTCCTTTTTTCCGTGGCAAGATATGTCGTAAATGATACATTTGTTAAAGTAAGATATTCAACGAATGAATTCTTTTTAAGTGCAGGTTGTTTTGATGCGAAATATTAAGTAATTTTACTCCAACATTTGAGCATTTGATTATTTGGATAAACACCGTGTGTACAACGAATTTGACCCTTGGCCATTTCGTTAATAGTTCGTGATTGAGTTATCGTATCAAAACCAACGAAACTTCATTCGAAAGCTAGAAGTGTTAGGAAACATTGAAAAAAATGTCGAGTGAACTTAATAAGTGAAACAAGGTGCAGAAGACCTTGATACGTCCAAGACTCGTGCCCGTAGAGGACTTCCGGACGTATCCCGCCTGAACTATAGAAGCAAATCACGTGTATCATGATGATCCTCGCCGGACACACAATTCGGGACATCAAGACGGCGGTGCAGTGTGCATTAATCACGGTGAAGGATATTCGCAAGCAGATTGAAACCTACAACGGAGATTTTGAGGCTTTTTTACAACGGAAGGTTCATTCTAGGCGGTCGGATTGCTTACGGAACGACAAGTTATTCGACATTTCTTCGAGCAGGGTCTGAGGCTGAACGCAGACGGCTATGTGGAGCCTAGCTGGATTTCAAGTCGATGGACTATTTCGTTGAAAGGGACACCAACCGAACGTCCAGTAACACAAAAGCAGAATTAGCGCCAAAAATTAAGAACGTTTTGGCGGCCCTTCCTAGGCGCTTTGGTAGTCCGGGCTTGCTCCAGGTTCCGGTAGCGGATACAGACGGTCATCGATGCCGAGGGTGGTTACTTTGAGTAATTTATGCAGCCAACGTGGTAAGCTAAACTTTGTAGAAAAACATTTTTTTCTTATTTGCTTCATTAAAACAGAAAACAATTTTTCAATTCCCACAGGAACTGTCAAATTTATTTCTACCAAACTACAAATCATCTTGCAACGTAAATTCATTCATAAAATGCTTTTCTCTTAGGAAGTGCATCGAAAACCTCGGGTTCCGGTTGTTTATTTGTGCTTACTCAAGCATTTTCCCATCAGCGTTTACTGATGAAGAAATCGAAGAAAAATCTTTTTCCTTCCCCTTTAAGCAGCTACGTGTTTGTGCACACAGTTTTCTTAATACCCAGCTGTACATACACACATGCGATGGGTGTGTGCATTGAACAGGAAAACGGAATAAACGGCACAGCCAGAGATCCTTCACACCGAACGGAGGTAAAATAAAAACCCATCCGGCGAGTTGTCATGTTGGCACCGTTATCGTTTATCGGGATGTTTATATGCTCATGCGTTCACTTTTGCGTTTTTCCTTGCGTAGGGGGCTCTGCAATAATCGCTGACGGAAATATTCCTTCGATAAATGTTGCCCGGCCAGGGTTTGCAGACGGTCGTTAAGTAACAGCTGGCACTCACCACCCCCCACCTGTGCGTAAGGTTATATTATCGGAGCTCCGAATCCCGTGGTGTGAAAGAAATTGCAAGCAGTTGAATTTTTGGCACCCATGCTACCTTGGCTCACACCTCCCAGCCGAGCGCGTGGAAGTCACATCACGTTAAACCCATAATCATGCAGCAGAGGACTACTGCGCCCTGCGTAGACCGGATTGGGTTTGATGGAAATACTGGCTTTGCTAGCGTAGGAAAATATGATTAAAAAAGGCAAAAGCCCTGACGTTGACGTGTAGGGTCGTTTGGGTGGATGAAATGGTTGATGGAAATATTTGCGTTATTGGAAAAGGAAATACCACACGACGAAGCAGCAGGATAATCGGATGGCTGTGTCATGGCTGTATTTTGCGGAAAATATAAGTACATAACACAAAGCCTCACAAAGCTGTGCTCTACGCTGTATCCTCTGATGAAATGTTTGTCTCGTTAGTAAGTGAAAATGTGAAACTTTCTTGGAAAAACTACCACGAAAAAAAAGGTTGTAGAACACCGATACTTCCCTTCACGGTTAGGTTTATCTTCATTATTTGAGGATTTCTCGGTATCTGTGGTAGTCCTTTTCATTTGAAGCAAAACCTGTTGCTTATTTCGTGAACATGTACTTGGTATAGGAGTGATCGAGAACAAAACATCCATTAAGGAAGCAATTTTCGCATATGTAGTGTCCTAGATTGATTCCAGGCGTAGATACCTAGAAGCCATTTACAGCGAATGTATTACCTTTTATTCGTTGAAAAATAGTACATCTAATTGGGACTCAAAGGATCTACGTTTCATCACAATGTAACAAGGACGTCAAGGGCGAACGTAAGAGTGGATTTCTCCGAATTGAATGTAACACAATGTGAGATAGTGTTTCTCAGATATTAAATTATTTTTGTATGAAGTTTGTTATACGTTTTGGAGACGACTTAAGCTAATTTTGTCAATATTTTGTATTATTGAAACGAAACATTTTTTATTATTCTTAAATACTATTATGAAAAGCTTTACTTAAGCTCATCTTTTCGTACAGAATGCAAAACATCGTGTTAGATAGTATGTCTGCTGTTCATACTTCTAGGGTTGAGGTCCTGTTGGTAAAGGCAACAGCGGCACTAGCATTTACATGGCAGGGTCGGGGTTCAAACTCTATCTGGAGTCTAGAATTAGTTGTGGCTAAATTGAATTGAAATTCTTCAGCTCTTCCAATCTTCCGTGATACGGTGATACAACCTACATTGGTGCTTTCTCCAACGGCTCCAACGACTCCGGCTGCCAACTAGCGGCTCCGAACCGTTCCAAATGGCTCCGGACGGCTCCAGACGGCACTAATGGCTCTGGATGACATCGGACGATTTCAGACGGAACCGTGGTTTTGACTTAGCCGGAATCGAACCCGGAGTTACGATGTTCGAAAGCGCTTCGGAGCTGTGTATGCGGTTTCGAGAACCCATATCCATCACTACGGGTGCTGTAGGCGACCCGTAGTAAGGACTGACTTCCCAACTACATGATATCGGCTACTCTAGTAAGCCATTCGATGACAGGCGTGACCTTAGAGGTCGTTAATAGTGATGGGTACTCGGAACCGCAACCACGTCGTCCGTCAGGAACCGTCGGAGCCGTCCGGAGCCGTTCGGAGCCATTTCCGGGCTGGGCAGAATAAATAAATCAACTTACATGAACGTAACTTACGTGAAAATGTATTCATGTGATTGAATGTGACGAAAGATTATATAATTGTATAATGGACGATTTGAACGGTTATAGGTTATATCATGGACGATTTGAAGCGCTGCGAAATTTCAATTTATTTCAGCCACAACGATTCCGACGGTTTCGAAACATCCGACTAGCAGCTCCGGACGGCCCCGGAAGGCTCTGACGATTCCGGACGGTTCTGATTACGGAGTATTGCTCTTTCTTTTCGGAGCCGCTTCTAAAATTGGTGGAGTTATTGGGAAGCGATTCCGTTTATTTGTGGAATTTACCCATCACCAGTCGTTAAGCCAGGTTTCTAGAAGTACGTAATGCTCCTGAAAGTATTTTGCTAATGAATTATAAAGAAAAAACACTTCTTTAAGAATTATTTTCCTTAAAATTTTCAATATTTACACATGTTTAAATGTCATCTACAGAATTACGTGTTCGATACCGTTCATGTGCAAGGTACAAGCTTAAAAAGGGTTGCAAAAAAGGGGTTCGTCAAAATTGCACACGGACCCTTCCAACAGTCACAGCTCATTCTTGCGCAATAGTTCTGGATGAAAGTATTGGATGACATAATGTTTCGTACCCTTTTTATGTAGTTGTGTCTCCTAACGGCCAACAAGTTGATTACATAAATTGCTCACTCGCATTTACATACTTCACGCACGGTTGTATGTGTGATTTGAATGTTGGGTACTTGCGCTGGAAAAATTACACCACTGCCTTAAAGTCCTTTAATCTTTCTAATGATCAAACTGATGGCGCTAAACGCGGACGAAAATGGTGTCGAATTCATGTTTTGCTCCTTCTCAAGCTACGATTTTCCTTTTTAAAGGACCCCAGCATGAGGGGAAAAAGTTGTTGAAGTGGAACAAAAACCCTCGAACCCTGCTCGTATGCCGAGGACGAAAAAAGGATGGTTGACCAAATGTGATTACTTTGCGCTATTGGACGCAATACACATGCATGCACGTTTTCGCTCCTTCGAGGAAGTCGGCATTCTGGAACACTTTGATTGATGATTGTTCTTGTTTTGTGGACCAGTTTTTCGTTTTACTCGTACCGAGTGAGGCGTACGCAAACTGGTGATGGAATTGGAAAATTCCTACCATTCACCGAACATCATATTTGGGGACTGGTTTCCTTTCGTACACCACTAGCTGTTTGTTCCTTCGTCATGCAAAATCACAAATAGCGTACTGAAAGGCGTTTTGAGGTGCGTGAAGCCGCGGAAGGGTGGCTGTACATTCCAACCGGGGAAGGTGTGGTGTTCCACACCGCTCGAAATGGAAATTTCACATTCCAAAAATATTCATGAGCTTTTGTTGTTCAAGGACGGATTTGATTCTTCCCCTGGGTCGAAAAGAAGTTTTTCGGCTTTACGGAATCGATCCGGGTGTGATTTTGAGGATTGGCGTTTAACGGAGGTTCGTTTGATAGAGGAGAGAAATAATAAAACTGTTGAGAGAATGTGTTTTAGTAATTCTTGGTAAAAATTGAACAATATTTATTATCCACGAAAAGAAAAGGAAAACTCCGGTTGTGAAGATTTCCAGAAAATTTGTTTTTTTGTTATTTTATTTTATTGAACTCAACGGACCGTATGTGGCCCCCATGAAGCGATTTTTTGACGTTTTACATTTACAGTTAACATTTAACATATTTACATTCAACAAGTAAAGGGCTGCCCTGTGCGTATACAATTAAGGAACGCAGAGCGCGAAAGGTCCGGCTCAAAAAGATCACAAACGGCGTTGAATTCCAGTTAGCTGATTGCCCTTAGCGACGATGTGCTCTAGCTGGTCAGGGAAGCTCAACTAATCATCAAGGAGCACTCCTAGATCTCTCCTCTTACGCAGCTTTTGTGGTCAAGAGAAGAGAGCATTCTGGAGATGCAGCTGATCTTCATCCACGTAAAGCAGGTATCAGGAGCTATCAGGAGGAAGCACACGTGTGAGGTCGTGCAGGAGTACCACGAAGAGAAGCGGACCAAGGTTGCTGCCTTGTGGCATAACTGAAGAACCGTTGATACGTCAAGAGCTTTGGTCCTCCATCTTCACACGATACGGACGGTCGGTGAGAAGCTCGAAAATTTTATCACAATTGTAATATCTTTTCCAAATTATTATCACATCACGTGTAAAAGTGAAGATGTCCCAAGTGCATTGACTAGCTGAACCTCACCTCGCGCTTCATGGATATCACATGGACTCCCAGGAATAAAGAAGTATTTGGACGAACACTTTTACTTCTTTACACCAAGTCCTAGAGATTGTCCATATATGTAAATGAATGATACTAAATAAAACATGAAGAACCAAACCTAATAATTACCGCTAAAACCGGATAAAAGTCGAGAATCTATTTCCAAAACTCACAAGTCACACTGGTCACCCAGCACCACATATGGCACTTGGTAGGCCAGAAAACCGGCTGACACCGGCCCGAAACCAGCTGTCGGCTGGCACCAGGTTGCAGCACAGCGAGTGAACAAGAATGCGAATCCATCAGCTGCGAACCTTTTTGAGGCCGCTTTCGAAACGACATTTATCACCGAAATTTATTCAAATTGCACTACCACTAACCCTTTTTTTCGTGTTGTTGTTGAAGCTTTGTAACTAATGCAGCCAGCCAGCGCAAAGGGAGGGTGAAAAATTGTTTTGCCATTCTCGAAGCCGAAATAGGTGGAAAGAAGAAATATGCAAGAACCGGTTCCGTTCAGCACGCGTCCTTCCCGTTTTGTGCCGTTAAGGACACGCCAAAAAGGATACACGAGCCGGCCTGCAACCTTGAAAAGCGAATGCGAGACCGCCCGATGCAGATGCAGCGATGTGCACGCGAGTGGTGGTGCGATTACTGTATAGGTGTGCCTCGCGCGTGTTTCATGCGTTTCGGTGTGTTAAGTTTCTTTTTTAATTACACGCAGCCTTTTCAGCAGGATAATGATTATGATCGGGCAAAAAGGAACGGTTTGGAAAATGGGGCCCGCCTATTGTATCCCGAGGTGCAACCGAGTGCAACCCGTAACCATTTTTTTTTTTGGTTGTTGTGCCATGCCAAGCATGGAAAAGCCGCGTGATGGAAGTAGAGCACACGCAGCGTGTGGTTGGTGAACTGGTGGTCCAGCTCACCAAACACCATCAGATAACGCGCGCAGTGTGCAGTATGTTCGATATCGAAGGATTATTACTGCGTGTTCCGTTCCGGCCGTTTGTGTCCGTGCTGCTGCTGTTAATGCTGCGAGTTTGTATCCTTTTTGTGTGTAGCATGTTTCTTTATTAGTTGCTACTTGTTTTGTTTCGCTATTTCTCCTTCTTCTTCAACTTCGAACACAGCGTGCTGTTGTGCTGGGGCGTTCGTGAGGATGAAATTTTTCGTAAATACGCAGGATATACGCAAGTTCCTAAAGCGGAATCACCTTGGTAAGATGAACGAGTATGAGAAAAAACTGGGTGATGAAACAGTGACTCTCACTAAACGGCAGTAGCATATAGATTTTATTGTAAATTAAGAATAATTTAAAATATGGCAAGTATTTGAATTGGAAAGTTTGAGACAATGTGATTTTCACACAAAAAAAAGAGATATGCTACACAAAAACAAAATGTATTTTAGATCATTGTGTAATCTGAGCCAGAAATTCTGAAAAGAAAAATATCAAATATAAAAGGATTTGCCTCATCCAAAAATAGAACAACATAATCATATGAGGCAAGCTCCTTGTGGAAATTTTGCTGTCATCCTTTTGTACCTTCCACGCACGAGACCACTGAATTTCTGGAACAGAAGAAAGTGAAATACAGAATAAAACATAATTTCAATTTAAAAAAACATATTTTTTATTGTCAAAATTAATTGAAAATTGAACAAAATTATTTAGAATTGAAAAAATTGTGTTTCACGAAGCATTACCAACATAAAATGATAATTTTTGCTACTTTTGGGCCAAAAATATTTAAATATTAATTTTTTTCATATGTAACAAAGCATTAAAAGAAATAAAATTGTAAAAAATTACAAAACAATTAAAAATTGAAAAATAATGAAAAAATAGTATTTGTTTTAGATTGTTTGGATTGTTAACCATTTTGCTTATTTCAATTAAATTTGCATCAAAATAGTTTTGAATGGTTCAAATAAAACAAAGCAATATTTCTTAATGAGTTATGTTTTGTTTAATAATAAAATTTTTTTTAAGTTTAAAACGTAGTTTATTTTACACGTAGTTGAGTTTTACAAAATTTGGTTAAATTCTCGATTCCTATCAATTTTTTCACAGCTTCATCTGTTTTTAAATAAGTTTTTGTATGCGTCTATGAATGCTTTACTATTTTTTATTGTTATTTTAAAGTAAAATCACTTAGTTTAATTAAGATTGTCGCTTAATTTCTTGTATTGATTGTTTTCCAATATGTTTAAAAACTCCAAAGTTGTTTTTTCATTGTTGTTCATTGTGAACGTTTTGAGAAAGTTCTTAAATTTTATGTTACAGCATTGGTTAAATAGGGATAAATTTATAGAAGCAGCATGATTGTTCCAATTGACCGATAAATAATAGACAACTGTACAGACTAAAGTTCGTCCATCACTGTATAAAAACATAAAATCGAAATGATATCCCATCGAGAATCCGAGCCTTCAAGGACAATCGTTCCCGTTTGATCGACAGCCTGTTTCCTCGAATGTCCTTGCCAGTGCTCTCACCCTCCTCATCACATTCCTCACCGCAGGGATTCCAACGAACAGGAAAAAAAGGGGGAAAAAAAGCAATACAATTCCTTCCCCTTTGCCGTGCTGACACTATTTTTTTGCAAATGTACGCATATTTTGGTTAGTTTTGACGACAAAACAAAACAATTACCAAAAACTTTGCTACATAATCGTTCGTTTCTTTTTCTCCCTTCCATTGAGAGTCGAGTTTTAGAGGTGTAGTTTTCTGGCTCGTTCTTTTGTTTGTTTCGATAATTTTGGCTCCGGTTTTCTGGTGCGTCACCGAAAGGGGAAAATCATTCCCTTTTTGCATGTATCCTGCTGTACAGTATTTGTTGCAAAGTTGGCGAAAACCAAAAAAAAAGGGGGAAATCTTTCCTATTTCCCTCTTACAGGGCAACATCTCAAGTTCATCGGGTCGAACCGTATCGATAGTTGTCATTTTCGTTACGGTTCATTTGCACACGGAACGCCGGCGGACTACGGTCGTTCAGTTGTAACGGGTGTAAGGCACGGGAGCCATTGTCAAAGTACGAGTAGTTTTGCCGTCAATTGTTCAACGAAGGTTCAAGAGGGGTTCCAGAATTCTGATTAAAACGAAACACAGAGAATGGCAGCAGATAAAGAAAGTAAGAGCAGGAAAATTGCCAATAATGTCCTCTGTCCTGGTGCGTAACATGCGAAATGAAACCGATTCCTAAACCGCACACCAACACAATTGGTTGAGGTGCACTTTTTTTGTAGCAATTTTCCTCCAGGAGTATTTCTGTCACAGAATACAGTTGGAGTCCCAGCTTGAGGTTTGGGATTTTGCGATAAGAACTGCATAAAATACTTCTGATCCGATCGGGTGGTCATAAATTGTGAACTGTTCCTTTTTCAATGTGTGACAATGTGCAAATATCTGACGGTTGTGGTTATGATTGTAGCACACAATTGCAATTCAGACGTCGTTCATGTCGATACACAGCATGGGAGGTACGATACGATAGCAACAGAGCAGGGCAGCTGTAACTGTTTTGAGGAGTGCCAGTTGGTGATTTGTTTTATGGAAATGTGTATAGATTTGTTGAGTAAGCGGCTTTTTTATGTTGGATGAAAGATTTGCTAGCAAAATCATTTAGATTTAGAGAACGATAAAGGAACTTTGCTGTCATTGTATGAAAATCGTGCGGAACGAGAATTGGTTCTTGATCCTTGCCCAGCAGTACCAACGTTTCTGTTTTTAGGAAGCGATCAGACGTCCAAAGATGAAATGATGTGTGTTTTAATTTTTTAAGAGTTGAAGTGATTGGTTGTTGGTTAAAGGCCTGTATATGGTCAAGGATTTATAAATGATGATGATAGGTCCCACCTCTTACCCCTGTTTCTGCACTTAAACCAAGTGCAGAAACCAAACAAAAACTAAAGAAAACTTAAACTGAAACAAATTAACACTAAAACTAACACAGGTACTACACATTTAACAAATGAATCTTCAATTCACATTGCTTCTGACATACTTTAAGCATTTATGTTTAAATTCTGCTAGGGTTCGGGCACTCTTTACATCTGCAGACAAGGTGCCTTTGAAAAACAGGGATTTTTTTTGGGAACTATTGCTAAAATTTCTCTGTATAAGCGGCAGAAGCTTAAAAATCTAACGAGGGTGACCTAGAAGAATGCAGCCCAAGGGTAGAGGCGCCAGTAGCGCAGGCCCGGGGTTTAAATCCCATCCGGACCGTCCCCCTGTAGTGAGGACTGACTATCCAACTACGTAGTATCGGCAAGTCTAGTAAGCCATTCGATGGTCGGACTGACTTTAGAAGAACGTTGGATCAAGAAGAATACCTAGAAGATCGTTAAACAAAGAAGAAGAGATAAGACCCTGGTCTGGATGCCTTAACTTCCCAGGAACCGGTGTTTTGCTTGATGGGACGGAGTATGTTGCTGTGGTCCAGGTTGTGCCAGGTGGTTGTTGGTAAAGCGTATGGCATCTCGATGTGAAAGGATGTTATGTGCTTCTGCTGAACAAAACTGACCTTTGTTGTCTTGACGGTCAGCTTTCTCGTTTTCGTTGATTCCGAAATTTCCCAGAATCCAGCAGAAAACGATTCCGAGATCGCAGCTATGGACGAAACATTTGATCACAGTAATTAAGTTGAATTTCTTCCACATTACATCAAGTGACTCACTAGGGCGATCCAGTAGTTGAGACGACTACGACATCTTCATACTGCATATCCGTGGTTCAAATCCCATCCGGACCCTTCCTGAGTAGTGAGGACTGACTGTCCAACTACGGTGTTATCAAAAACTCCAGTGAGCATGGGGTTTCCTGGTGGTATGGGCGACAGCAGCGTCAGTCTTCAAACGGCAGAACCGGGGTTGAAATCCTATTTGGACCCGTCTACCCGTAGCTAGGACTCACTATCCAACTACGTAGTATCGGTGAGTTTAGTAAGCCATTCAATGGCCGGCGTGACCTTAGAAGATCGTTAGTCCAAGTAGTAGGAGAAGAAAGTCGTTAAGCTACGAAGAAGGGATAGGATTCGATGTTGGTGGGTGGATGCCTTATCTTCCCATGAAGCGATGTTTTGCTTGATGGGACGAAGCTGAGGTCTAGGTTGTGCCTGGTGGTGTTCCAATGTTGGGAGAATATGGTGTTGGTAAAGCGCGTTTGCTAAACGTTTGCTAAACAACTATTTTTTAGGAAATTGCTGCAAAATAAACAGTCTCAATAAAACTACAAAGCCAATTCTTGCTTTCACAAGCTTTATGCCATTCAACAACTGCTACTAAACAGAACTATAAAACAGCAGAAATTAGAAAAGAGCAGATGATCATCCCTAACACCATTAGACTGGATCATTAACAATTGATTGGTGCCCTGTTTTCGCCCCCAAAAACCAATCGCCCTGTAAACCATTTCAACCATCTAAACATGCTGCTTCCTGTCTGTAATCGATAGAGTTTTCGAACTAACGCCAATGAACGCACCAGCAACACACATTTGCCAAACATAGAAAACATACAGCCCACGAGAAAACACAGCTTTCCACAAACAAACAGAACACCGAAGAGAAGGGAGACATAAGTTGGCAAACCGGAAAAAAAAGCTACCAGGAAGCGACCGTGTATTTTGAAAATGGCACAAAAACGGGCACAAAACAGAGAAAGAAAAACGATCGGATATGCAACCAACCCCGGTGCGTGAAACATTCCATTTCTGTCCTTACGTTCGACTTCGTTCGCCAGGCCGATCGATAAAACGGTGCTGCGCCACGAGTCTCGTTCGCTCATTCTTTTCCACTCCCAAAAAAAAGTGCCCACTTTTCATCCATCTTTCCATCAATCAACGGGCTCAATCACTCTTGAGAACCTAATACAAACGTTACCGATGGACGCACTTCTAACGGCCAGAATCGGTATCGCAAATGCTGTTAACCTTTTCGGAAGGTTGTGTAGGATTTTTTGTTGTGCGCTCTCTCGCTTTGTGTTGCCTTTGCTCGCTCCAGAACAACGGACAGTCTAGTAATATCATTGAACGTTTGTGCAAAACTGGCGCTTAGCGGAGAACGGAAGGAAAAGAAAAAAAACCCAACCAGGACACACCAGGACTTGCCGACGAATTCGCACTATGCCGGGCTTGGCGCGTTGGCTTGTCGGCGAAACATCAGCGAAATGAGTGGCATCTGTTTCAATTACCGGAAGACAACATTCCGGAGGACTCTCGGTACGGTTTGTGGAACATGCCTGGATATTCCTGGAAGTTTTTTGCGTAGGAACGTGCGTTTGTGAAATTGAAAAGAAAACGGACCCTGCGAATGCTTCCGGCGCCTTCCTTTGAGTAGCGTGATCTATTGCGTAATATTTCCTTCCGCTCGTGGCCACATGGCTATGGGTTCAAACTGTTTATTTTTTATTTTCTATTCCATTCCCGTTCTTACTTGTTACAAGGGTATAGTTTTTTTTTCCCCGTAGCGAGTGCATATCCTGCCTGTGACGGTCATATGGTGCTGGCTTTTTTATGTTGCTGAGGGAACCTGCTGGTGTGTGAAAGAAAGTAGGAAGCGAAAGAAACATGCCCTTTCGGCAAGGACACCGCCTGCGCTCGATAGCACGAACTGCCAACTGCTTTCTTTTCTCGCGAGGCCCTCACCCTGTCATAAACCATCATAAGCTACCATCAGGGGACTCTAAGGATAAGCAAAACCATGATCCATGAAGTGGCTGCAGATGACAGACGAAAAATATCGATGGCTTTCCGTTACATCCTGGAACACACACACACGCTCGAAAGGATCTGCCGGTGGCGCTGTTCAGAAAACGCGCGTTTGAATATTTATTGCCTAAGCTTACGTTGTGTTACGTTGGCGAGGCGGCGAAACCATGTCCGGGTTTTCCAGAGGAGGACTTGCTGCTTAAGCTGGCGCGAGCTTCAGAGCTCATGTCTTTATTGATGATGTGTCACCACGATTTGCGGGCGTCATTTTTTCTTTTCATTTTCTTTTCGCTTTTCGTGTGAGCTCACCAGTTACGCGCTAGGGAAGGGCACTTTGCCACATACGGTAGAGCATGTAGAGCGATATGAATGAGTGGTTTTATGATTTCGTTGGAATTTGTTTGTGTGATGGGTTGGTGTAGAGGGATGTGTAAGATTGTTAGAAAAATTCTTTAAAATGTAAACAAGTGAATGATGAACCTGGAAACTCTTCTTAAAGACGGAAAAGTTTCGAAAACAAAAAAGAAAGAATATCGTGATCAAAGCCAGAAAGCTACAGAAGGAGAGAAAAACATTATAATATTCTGGAAAACAAACTGCAGCAATTGTAATGAATGCGAAAGAAGATTATTACAGTTTCAGAGATGATAATGCGAAAGCAAACAACAATAACTAATCTTAAATGTTGTAGTGTAAGAAATTTGAAAAAAAAAACATAGAAATGAAATGATGAAATGAAAAGTAAAGAAAAAATGCTCCAGAAAATAGTAAAGAAACAGATAAAAATAGAAAAAATGCCAGCAAAAAGAAAAAAAAAACAATTGACAATAAGGAGACCTCAAAATTTTTAAGTTTTATTCCCAAGTAACAGAGGATTCTATACCAATCAGTTGCAATAATAGCAGCACAATAATGTAATAAGAATAAATAAAAGATGAAGAGCCGTCATACTCAAATATCTTCTTCTTCTGGGCTTGCTCAGGGTTGAACATGTCGCGTAGACAAGGCCAGGTCACCAATCCGTTTCCAGGAAACTCGGTCTTGGGCTGCGGTCCTCCATCCACGGCCGCATCCGATCTCCGATTGGTTGGACATTGGTGTCCTCCGTCAGCATGGTCCAAGACTCGTATCTGTAGGGGACTACCGGAAGTATCAAAGAGCGGTAATTTGTACATTTCATGTGTTGTTGGAATCTTCTGGATCGCAGGAGTTTGTGGAGTCCGTAGCAGGCACGATTCCCCAGAAAAATGCACCTTCGGATTTCACTGCTTACGTTGTTGTCCGAAGTTACGATCGTACCAAAAGGTAGCAGAACACCTCTACCACCTCGAGATCCTTGCCGTCAACTCTTAATTCGTGTTTCAATTATTTTACCGGACGAATTCCAAATAACACTGGCATATTAAAATAAAGGACAAACCAGGCTCAGGCAGGCAGATGTCTGATTCAGGTATGACGAATCAGACATCTTGTGGGTGATTCGTTGGATCAGGTCAAGTGTCCTGCTCACCGTAATTTAGACTGTGACTAGACCTTTAGGAAAGACTTTACTTGCAATAATTTTGTTACTTTTGGTGTCAGATGAAATCCAAATGTAACCAGTAACAACTGCATTTGTCAAGAAAAGTTCTAAGACTTTTGTTTCAAACATTCTTTAACCGCAAATTCATCCTAGTCTGATCCATCCATCCTTTTTCTTGACCGAATGAAATTCCGTGAAGCAATTCTTTGGGCGTCATCTTTTTTGTCCATCCTTCCAAAGTTAATCCATAAGCGTAGAATGGTTGAAAAGTAATTAAAGTGACAAATAGTGTTCTTCAAATAAACGATCAAACGACAAATAGTGTTCTTCAAATAAACGATCAAAGAAAGAACTAGTTTCATTTCCAGATTATAAATAAAATAGGTTAAACTATTTGCACTATGCAAATAGTTTACGCACCTGCAACTTAGAAACAAAACCAAACAAAAGATTTTCACCTGTAAATCCAATTCGGAAAAGCTTTCATACGGCACGAAAATCGTATGCCCCAAAATAAAACACACACACACTCTCTCGCTCTCTTGGCACGTGCAAACCATTGATCCTACGTGCGAAAAAGCACGTAAAGCTTTGCGTTCTATTTTCCCTCCATCTGGGCTTAGGGTCTATCGCTGAGCGAGGGAAATTTGCAAACGCCTTTTTCCTTTCGTACCGCCGTCAGATGCAGATAGCAAACCCAGTTCCGCCGAGAAGAAGTGAAGGCAAAACGAAAAAAAAAAACCATCGGAAAAATACACCGACAACACAAACATACAACTGCCGAAAAGATGGCTGCCAGTGCCATCTCACATCCTTTGCAGGTGATTGATTTTACTTTCCACCAACATCATCCCGCTCGCTGTGTATGTTTGCTTTTCTCTCAGTCACCGGAATACATGCACACAAATATACGCACACCATTCCCTTCAATTCTTGTTTTTTTTTTCGTTCTAAAACATCCCAATAACACAAACAGAAAAAGAACGAAAATAAAACCTAACACAGTGCAAGAAAGATTCAAACTAATAATAATAGGAAAATCGGAATCTTCTCAGTACGGAAGACGTGCATCCGATACAGGTTGTTTGCTGCAGACGTTCAATTTCGATGGATTTCCCGGAAGCGAGAAGCCCCCTCGAAAGGGAAAATAGCACACTTTGAAGGCTTTTTTTCTTTTCTTGAATAAGAATACACGGAACTGCCAAAAAACGATAACAACATTCACCTGGAAATGAAGAAAAATATCCTCCTCGATGGATGTTTCGTGCCGGTTTTGAGAGGTGTTTTTGGATGGAAAATCATATTTTTCCACTTTTCAATTCGCGTCGATCCAAGAAAACACTCAGTGTTCTAGTGGTTGTGTTTGTGTCTTCAATCTGAAACAATTTCTCCCCCCATGTTTGCTGTTGTTGAAGGAACTATTTCTAAACCTATGGAAGAAACAGCTTGGTTCAAGATCGTTTTCCCACAACAGCAGATGATTAGTGTAATCGATATTAGATGGAGTCGGAAAATTGATACACCCTTTTTGAGCTTCTTTATCTTCCTGTTTTCATACGCAGTGTGTATGCTAGTGTGAGTGAGAGATGGTCAAAAGGAAACATCTTACTGGGCACTTTACGTAAGCGAAACACTAGGAAAAATGTGATTTTGCTTTATTTTTGCAAATGACAGTTCCGCTTTCTTGGAACGTGTCGAAAAAATCATTAATACTGCTAATGGGTGACCAACAGTGAAAGAGAATGGCCCTTCGCGTAAACCAAACAATATGACACACGCACACACCCTACCCCAAGATCCCCCCTTATAGGACTACGGCTTAGGGAAGGATGTGCCGGAACAATTGCAATCGATATTCATTCATTTCAGGGTAGTGGGGAGGGGGGGGGGGGTGTCAATTCTGGCAGCCCCTTATCCAGGGCACAATTTGTTTGTGATTTTTCCCGAACGAACGGAAAACAAAACACACAAAATGTGGGACGGAGTGGGAGCCGGCCTAGCCGCTGGCAACAACTTCCACCGCGGCAGAAAAGCCGCCACGATGAACTGATGTTTTGACAGCGCTCATTTGTAAATGGTTTTACGAAATCCACAAATCGGAGGTTTTTCGGCGAAAAGGAAATTGGTTTTCCACCAGCGGCGCTGCAGGCAATCGCACGCAGCAGCTCGCGCGGTGACGAGATTTATGCGCAATTGAAATCCTTTTAACGGTTGGCAAATAATTAATGATATTCCGCTCGAGGCACTCTGCAACCGAGCGTGGCTCGGTCTAATTGAACAATTCCGGTCGAATGTGACAGATAGTACCGGTTAAGAATGGTAAAGAACTCGATTTCCTGGCCAGTTTTAGGCCCAAAACAAAAAAAGCTTCAAACAGCTTGCCCTTTAACTAGCTCCGTAAACACGTCGACGCACTCGCCATCGACACGCACTCGCGTGTAATTTTGTGGATGGAAAAAGGTTATAAGGTGATATAAAAAAACACATAACCTCACTCACATTATTGATGGGTTTTGGTTCCTTTTTCTTGTGCCTCTAGCAACTGGGCGCTAGGGAAAACATAAAACACTTCGTTTAATGGGGTTTGGGCCTGGAGTTTGAGGGGTTATGGGCTTTCAGGTTTCACCTCCACCGCCGGCTAACGGTTGAAGGTGTTTAGTAGTGTTGATTTTGATATCTTTTAATGCCTACCCGTGGAGTGTGGTTCGAGAAGGTTTAATCGCGGCGAAAAGAATGTCACAAATGAGATGGCGCAAAACCGATGTGGAGCGTAGACAGTATTTTAGTTTGATCGTGGTTATTTGCTATCGAATATTCGATCTTGGAGTATATGGTAAATTCCTTGGCTTATACACCATCTGGACACTTTCTTTGTGATAAGGACTAACTATCCAAATGCATGGTTTCAATCTATTCAGCCATTTGACGTGCAGACCTAGTAGATTTCTAGGCCAAGCAAAAGAAAAAAATCATTGTTTTGACTCCATATTTGATGAAAACATACTAGTGTTGAATCACCTAAAGTCTTCGATACTGTTTGATGTCTGACAATTTCACTCCAATCTGCCTATTTACATGTATACAGCCTTTAAAGACTTCGCACGTTGGGTCTTCCGGTGTCATTCTCATGACATAATCGGACAACTGAAGCCTGGCGAGTCTAATTTGCTGCATGATGATGAGAACATCGTACTGCTTTTGTAGAGAGAGTTACATTGAACAGATTATGCAGTCTTTATTCATCAGTCCATCGCAACAGTTCTTCTTCTTATTGACTTAACGAACTCTAAGGTTATGCCGACCATCGAAATGGCTTTCTAGACTGCCGGTATCACGTAGTTGGTTAGTCAGGCCTCAACTACGGGGGGACGGTCCGGATGGGATTTGAACGCCGGTCCTGCCGTTTGAAGACCGGCGCCGCTGTCGCCTATACCACCGGGCCGCCCCATTTCGCAACAGTTATTTTGTGTGAAAAAGCGTTCTTAGACTGTAATTTGACCGGTTGGCTCCAAACTTTATTGGCACTTACGTTTGAACTCAATCAGCAGAAAATTTCGATGACTGCTAACATGCTTTCACCTTTCTATACACCATCTCTGCGTTTGTAAGCAGGGCTGCATGTGATGACACCTGTATTATTCTTTATTTAAAGAGGCTTTAAGGCTCTCTATCTGTGATGACACCTTCATTTGGGTTTTGTCTCGTTAGCCGCTTGCTTGATCATTCGGTAAGCATCTGCATGAGGGACTCACACCAACGATTTCTATGCCCTCAGAATTTGTCAAGATCTATATTTTAGAATCTTTACTTAAAGAAGATGATACACCGAAGTTCTCCCTTCTTGATCCCGGATGACCCTCTATATCATCCAGTTGATGAAAAGACAAGCTAACCTCACTCAAAGTAAAGAATCCAGAACGCTCAACATCTATTCCAATCTTAGGGCTTATCTCCATGCTCCTTCAAGAAATTGTAATTTTTTAGAAAGATAATAAACTACATAACTTTTTGGCTTGTCATTTATTTTAATCAACCACTCAAAATTTAATATGACCTATGTCCTTTGACGCTCTAAGCTTCCACTGTGTACCGAAAAGCACCCATATTGTTCGTTTTTCAAATTTTCTGTACTCTTGTGAACACACCTTCCCCTTTCAACTCGAATCTCCTCTCCACAAGTGAAGTGTCTGATTTTTCCAAACATACTCGCAAACACATTGCACCATTCGTTCGTTACCCGTCCGCAAAGGTAGCCTAAATTGTGCGTCTATCATGCCAGCGTTTTAATTACTTTGTTGATTCTACTACTGCGAACACATTCTGGTGGCACAAACGGAAAACCTTGTACCACCACCACCAGCGCGATCGGTAGTAGTTTCCTGTGCCACTTGGTATCGGGCTCGTTGGCAAGTTCGCTAGGGGGTGTTTTATTTTTCGGACGTTTAATTACCTTCATTTCACCTATCGCGTAATGGGGTTTTGGAGGAATGGCCCAAACAAAAAAAAGCCGTCAGTTTCGCTACAAAGTGGTTTCTATAAGGGTACGTACCGTGCGTGGGATCGCCACGCCATTGACTAAAATGATCGAGCGTTTTGGGAGATGACAGAACGTTTCAATTTTGTGTTGGTCTCATTTCGTGTCGGTGGTGGCGATTTTAAGGGTCGTTGAGAGCTTGAATACTGTTTTTGATCAATGTTTAGTTGTTTAGCATTTTTTATCTTTTGCTTCGTTTATTCTTATCAGTTTCTTTTTTCGAAAACAAAATTTCACAGGAAAAAAAAACGGAAATAGACCCCATCAGAGCAACAAAACAGGAATAATTAAAACACAAATGGGAACCCTACCCCAATAACACATAACAAAAATCACCTGCATGAACGACCCTAACCAAACAACTAGTCGAAGCGATCATTTATGAGCATTCGTATCTTTCCTAACCATTCTAAACGCCGCATCGTTTCACAACACGTTTGCTCACCGATGACAGGCTTCGCTTCGAACAGAGTGAGTACGCCAAGGCACATTTGGCTGCCTGCCTTTACTCGTTGTGTTAGTTGACGTTGACAAACAAACAGAGAAAAACGAAACGTATGCTGGAAAATTATCGCAACTGTCAACACGCTCGTCAGTGGGTAAGTTTTGAGGTGCTGGATTGCTTAGAAGAGGAACCTAACGAGAGAATAGATACAAGACTCACGAAAATAAAAGCAAGAACAAGAAGTAATGCACAGCTCGGGACTGACAGGTCTAATTAAAACGATACATTTTTAAAAAGTCTCTACGCTAAAGGGGGTTTCCCCGTTTCCTTCCAGGTGGTTATTTCAGTGAGTGTTTGCATATAAGGTTGATCAGAAGTTTTTTTGACGGTTCATTTGGTGAACATATACCATACTAGAAAAAGAAGGCTCATTTGAGAAGAGATAAAACATGCGCTAGTGAATTTTTACAAAAATTTAAAATTTAAGCATAAAAATCTTGGGGAATTTTTTTTTGTATTTTTGGTTCTTTTTTACATATTATTGGATAAAAATTTCTACGCCGAATCATTTATTTTACAAAGTTCTTAGTATAAAACTCTAAATCAATAGTGGGGTTAGTGAACCACTCATTTCGAGAATAGAGAAACTGCAATGATCATCTTTTAAGCTTCAAGAGATCATGAAAGTAGTCACATTGTGTCCTAGCAGAGAGGACTGACAATCCTACGTGAACTTCGTGGCATCAATAAGTCTCGTAAGTCATTAGCTATCCGACATGACCCCGGACGTCGTAAAGATAAAAACAAAAATATTCTAGGAAGAAATAAAAAAGCAATTATTAAAGGCGTTCCTGCTCATTCAAGATGAGATGCATCAAGGATATCTAATTTGTTTGGAGATCTCGTGTTCTTAACAATCCAGATGACCGCATAAGATTTCCAAGGTCACCTAAAGCGAATTATATTTTTTCAAAACATTGTCCCTTGTGTCCAGGACTCAAAGAGACGTCTGCTATGTTCGAGGTGGTTCACTTCATCGCCACGAGACGTTGCATGGATGTCCAGGTTAAAGAGGAGTCGAAGTCAAAACAGCTAGCGCAGTAGAACAGAAGCAATTTAGGTGATCCTTGCTAGTTATCTCCCTTTTAGTAAATCTTCATTTTTCCCGGAGTCTGATTAATCCGACTCTTATTGGTAAACATTCGACAGTATTGATTGGATGGTGTCCTGTGAAGATTTTTTCCTTAGATATGAAAACAATCATCAGATGACACTTGAACTTATCCGAAGACTATCGTCGGAGCTCTTGGACCCTCAGTGCTTCAGTACGCTGTATTGTGGCCTTGTTCAACCGATACTTGAATTTGCGAGCGTTGTATGAAGTCCATCAGGCACTGTCTCGACCCCCCGAGTGGCTTTTTACTCGCATTGCGATTAGGTGCATTCTTGGTCACTTCCTCGTTGAATTACCGCCCTACTCAACTCAGTGCCATATTTTGGAGCTCCCTTCATTGGAATCGAAACGCTCAAGCCACATTTATCGTTGGACTGATTCTTGTAATCTTCGACGATCCACTGCTAGTTTGTTTCTGCAATTTCAATGCTTTTTCTGACCGGTTCTGACTTTGGCATCTCGCTGTCTTCTTTCCGTTGTAGACTTTCGTCCTCTTTTACTTCTTAATGCTCTTTTATTCAATTTCTTTGCTCTTTTCTTCGATCTTGGCTCAGTTTTTAATCTGGCTCCTTCAGCTTACCATTGTTTTTAGTTTTAAAATTAATTCAAGTTTATGGTTGCATAGCCCGTGGGGCAAACATATAAAAGAACCTAAAAAATATTGGACGCAGGAAAAATCTTATTAAAACTTTAACAAAATTTAAACTTTAATCCATTTGTTTTAATTGTGTTCATTTGTGATGTATGTAACATCACTTTAATCATACAAAACACAACTAGATCTGACAGAAAGAAGTCATACGTCACCAAATACTTCAATTATTTTCGGGGTATAACAAACACGTTCCCTTGTACTTTTTCTTCAAGAAATATTATTTGAATGACTGGTGATGTGGTGATGTTAAATTATGCCTTTTTTTTACTACAGTTTCACTCTTTCAGTGCACGAAAAAGAGCTGAGCGCGAAGGACCATTAACGGTTTTAGTATTCAGTTAAACATAATTGAAAGCGCATTAAGTAGATTGGTTATGACAGTTTCATGTCGATGCTACGAATGAAGAAGACTAGACGTATAAATGTGTACATGTGTGTTTGTGTTCGTGCGAGTAATAATCATCGCATATTTACTATTAATATCCTGAATACTAAAAGCCGTCAACCGAACCTTCCTTTACATTGCAAGAACGAGCGCAAAACAAGGAAGCAAAGGCATATTGCTCCGTTGGGATGGGAACGAACAGATCCCGGGACTAATTGCAGCACCGTGGAAGGTGATAATGAGCAGTTTTATGCCAGCCCGGGGTGGGTAGCAAAGTGTGTGGGTAATAAAAGTTGCAATTGTACCTTCACCAGCCACAGCGTGCGAGACGCAACTCACCCACACCCAGCTTCGATTAGCCTCGTCATATTTACTTTTATTGCGCCATACACGTACGAAGATGAACCGTGTCATAAAACCATGGCCATAAATGACAGAACTCGCGGTCCGGCAGGACACTACCGGAGCTGTAGGGTTCTGTGGTCGTTGATTGGTGAATCCAGAGAAGCATGATCGCATCCGTCCGTCCGTTTGGCTCCTTGGCCAATAAAATCCAACCGTGTCCATGAACCGGACCCAGGTCTATGGGAACGATTTTTTGCAAGAGTTGCAGTACTGACAGGGTGCAGATGCAGTGGCAACAGCAATGACCATCTAATTGAATCCCTCTCATCATCACCAGCCCGTACGGTTCCCTTGCCCCGGCCACAGTGTGTAATATTGGGACAATTCCATTCCAGCTGACTGCGTGACGTTTTATGATGTGTGAAATATTCCAAATTTATCACCCCATGTGTAACAGGCCCCTCACCATTGCCACCAACCCAGGGAGATCCAGCGTTTAAGCGACGGAATGGACGGTTTTTGCGGTTGGCAATGTTTGCCTTTCCCTGTGGCAGGGTGAACACTTTTTCCTTCGGGTAAGCGAAGGGAAAACACACACACACACATTAGCTCACTTTAACCGCTGTGGAGAGATCGTTGCGGATGGTAAGCTTTGTGCCGGGCAATCGATACCGTCCAGGGGCCATCCGCCACAACACCTGGAATGTGTGCAAAAGGCCCAGCTGACGGTGACGATGAGATGACAGCGTCGAGGTGATCATTGCGCAACTGCCAAAATGGTTGGTGTGCTGTGGTGGTGTGCGAATTTTTATGACATTCATATGGTGTATGGTTGGTTTGGGATCGTGTTGCTAAGCATTTGGCCATTTAACCGGCAGTGTTGGGTAATGAAAAAGGACACCGGAATCGAATGGAAGAGCATGATAAAACGGGCGAATGTAATTCGATTTTAGATTATTTCTCCGTAGGATGTAATGCACTCAAATAAAAACCTTTTCCTTATCATGTCCATGCCGCAACTGAAACATCAGCTGATATTAGAAGAATGGGATGGACGTTCTTGACAAAATTAAAAAGAAAGAAATAAGGGATGATCGCTTTCTGTGTAGAGTAAGTGTCTGGTAGAATCGACCCGACCAGCTGATTGCAGCGTCAATAATAAACCCATGAAAACTTATTTATTTTTTTAATTGGTGACTACGGAATATCTATAAAATTACACCGAAAATTACTGCAAAATCTGTTGATTAATAGTTAAGTCCCTTCTTCACTTAAAATTTGAATAAATTTTTCTTTGTGTTATAAACAATTTGGTTTGCTTTTACCTTCAAACTTACTTGTATTTGAATATGTTTTATGTTTTTGTTTTTAACTATTTTTCTATATTTTTTGTGCGTAAAATGCTCTCCTTTCCCCTTCCCCCCCCCAAGCCCTCGACCAGACTTTCTGACGCCACGTTGTTACATAGTCAGTCTTTACTACGGAGGAATGCTCTGAATGGTATTCGACCCCAAGTGCAGAAGCTTCCCCAAGAGCTCGGGAAGCTCGCTCAGGTCCAGAAGCCGCTATCGTCACGAGCTCGTTCCGTACGGTGGCGTACGAAACGGCGGTAGTGCTGGCGAAGATTGTGCAGCTTCATCTGGTTGGGTCAAAGAGGACGCAAGGTGCCACCAACAGTGGCAGCCCCGATCCAACAGTGGCAGGGTTCCTGAGATCGGGCAGCCGGAAGATAATCGGCCAACCGGTACGCCGTGTGGGTTCACAGGATGATTCCTGACCGTCATGAATGGATGGAGAGGAAACACGACGAGGTAGATTTTCATCTACGTCACGGGACACGGATTCTTCCGCGAGTACCTGTGCACGTGTGTAAGTTCACTCCGTCTCCGGAATGCCCACGGTGTGAGGGAGTGGTCGAGCTGTTGGGCTGGGGGTCGAACGATCCGGTGCACGCCGACAACCTTGGCATGAAGCTACTGGAAAGTCCAGAACGGTGGAGGGACATCCAGGAAGCTGCCAGGTTGATCACTGATCAGTGTACTGCAACAACTCTGGCGCGAGGACGAGGCTGCCCTTAACGCGAGGACTAATCCTGCCTCAACCGAGGCAGTAGAGCTGGTGGCTGATTACAGAGCACGGCAGGAGGAGGAAAGCCGCGTTCAGAGCGTGCTGGGACGGTCCCGTCTCCCATTCCCTCACGCAGCAAAGGGAGACCACCTTCCCCCGAGACGCTGCGGCATAAGCATGAACGGCGATTGTGTATGCAAAGAATAAGGAGAGCCAGAGTTCAGGAAGGAACACTACCACTAGTTCCTCCCGGAAGAAGTCGTCGCAGACGGGCGCCAATCTCTGACGGGGACTTAGTACGGAGGCGGATACGTCGTCGTCTCATAGAACGTATGCGAAGGCAGGCGGCGAGAGACACCGGTCCCATTATTCACAGAGCAGATCGCGAGCTACTCACCGCAGCAGACCAGGCCTCAATAAGTGAGGCCACTACTTCAGGCCGTTGAAAGGGGAGTGTTGCAGTTAAACGGTGGATGTACGGAAGGGGAGGCAGGGGTACTGTGGATTGTGTGACAAAAATACAGCAACAAGCATCGTTTAGGTTTGGAATCATTCCCTCGCGGAAATATTCCATACGGAGAGTAGAGTAAGAAAATTATAGTCAAATTTTTAACTACAAATTGTTAAAAAAACCCGAAACAACCTCGGTTATTGTTTCGTTTTCACGTTGCACCTTTAACCTACAAATTATAATATTTTTCTTTTTAAAGGATTATATAAGGCTGCCCCTCAAGTAAATGAAAAATATTTAAAACTTGAAATGCAAAAATAAAAATTGTGTAATAATTTTAATGTTTTATGCATTGAAGTTTTGTTTTGAGGTTTTTCTAGTAATCTTATAAACAATAACTTCTTCTAAACTCATCATTATCAGCTCTATCAATGTTTATTGAAGTCACCAATACAAGATAATAAAAGTTAAATATGTAATTACATTAAATTCTGATTTTCCTACCTTCCCTTGTGTTGTTCTCCCCAGCTTCCTGGGTTTCTTTTCATCTCAACTAAAAAGGAAAATATGGCGAATAAAGTATTCCGTGCAACTGTTTCTATTTGACTCTTTTTTAAGATACATTCCCAGCGACCACTTGAGCTCCCGTTGTTCCGATCTATCAATTATTTCAACAGCTCGTTCCCAAACTTTTCCCCCTGCCAGCCAGCTGAGCTCTTTGTATTTCATTTGCAGGATTTTAGCACACAGATTAGAGCTTCCAATCTGTCACAAAAGGAAACAAAAGGTCCTTCACGCAAGCATCGTAAAGCAGAAAAGCGAAGAAAAACTACAGCCAAAGTAAACCCACTTTTTCGATAAAGTACAATAAAAAAAAAACCCCTCCACGAAGGTATGGGAAAATAGTTTCACTCCCCCCTGTGCTTACACCTAATGCTAATGCAACGGTTCTGGTCGGTCGCTGGGGTGGTGTGTAGTTATGAGTAATTAAGAACCCGCGACGCGTCCCCCTTGCAGCGCAAACCGATCGATCACGGCAACGGTTTCGAGTTGGTAGGACATTAATAAGTGTCGGTCATTTCATAGTTTCGAATACATAATAAGGGACCTTCACACACATACTAAAAAGGGGGAAAGGATACTTGAGCAGGCAAAATGGAAAACAATAGCAAAAACGCTAAGCAATGGGATACGATTACCCGTGAAGCATGCTCCGGAAGCACTTAATGGGATACGATTCGAAGGAAAGAGAAAAAAGGGGGCAACGAAAACGAACTGGTAAAAGGAAAACAGCAGAAACAGGAGAAAAAAGCAAAGAAGTAATGCCGTTTGAAGGTCATTTCCGGTGATAGAGTCCGTCCTTGTAGCGCTCCGAGTTGAAGTTGAATATGCAAAGCTTTTTTGACATAATTTTTATAGAAACTTCTTCTTCTTGGCTCAAAGACCTCTATAGTCACGCCCGGCCATCGTAATGCATTACTAGACTTCCCAATACCACGTAGTTGGCCCAGTCTTCATAGCCGGGACAAGTCCGGATGGGATTTGAACTCCGATCCTGACGTTTGAAGACCGGCATTGCTGTCACCTTAACCACCGGGCCACCAGAAACAGTGCAACGTTAATCTTAAATAACTTTACCAATGAGTACCATGACGGAGCGGTTTTTCCCACAAAGTATCGCCTTCAGGATTATTATAGCGAAATATGATCGCTTCGATCGCTCACGGCAAGTGACCTCCGCTGAGAATACTTTTAATGCTTCTTTTCTCACTGCTGCAGTCAACTTCTGGTAGGAAAATTCACCGGGAAAACCTCAAGAAAGACCCCTTTTTTTATCCCCTATTTCTACAATTTACAAGATTTAAGCAGCAGAAACAAAAGCGCGGCCCGTGATTTTTAACATTTTCCTTCGATTGACGTCATGTGGGTGGTGGTCATTTAAAATTTTCCTTCTGCGTGTTTACAGGAAACAAATCGGTACCGAAAATGCAGACCTCCAAGCAAGAAACCAACGGTAGAAAAGACGAAAAAGTGAGTATTTTCCTTGCACCATTCCTACCGAAGTGTGTTACTTTTATCTTCTTATTTTGGGACGCTCACTGGGAGAATTTCCACATGGCGATTGGTGGAAAACAACAACCGCACAGTTGTTGTGATGTTGCTTTCGTTATTTTTTATTTTTATTTTATTTTGCAAAAGTACCCACACTACAGCTGGCAACCGTTCCCCCCAACAGGGGAGCGAGGAAGCGTTATGGTGTGTCCGGTTGTTGACACGTTTCACATTTGTTTTTGACATTTTCACGAATGACGCCCGTGCCGGATGCCGAGATTGGGTGATGGGTTCGTTTTTTTCTTTACAGCGTACAGCAGTTTTGTTTTGCTCCTTTTCCTCTTACAAACCACCGCCTGCAGGAGTGGTGGTGCATGCGGTGGGTCGGCCATTTCTTGGCCATTGGCCCGAGATTTGTTTTCGCTTCCTCGCGTGCTAGAAGATGGCCGAGGAAAATGGGAATCTTGGTTTTTTGTTTGTGTTTTTCTTTTTCTTTAATTTTATTTTTACTTTAAAATTGCACACTCACACCCATTACGGCAGGAGGTGTGTGTGTGTACCCGCGCACACGGAGTTAAGGGGTGTGTTTGTGTGTACGTTATTCGTTGGTTGGTGTAGTTAAGGTGAAAATAGACTCATTAACGGTTGTTAATGGCGGGTAGGGTGGGATGCGATGACTTAGGGCAGGAAAGACGTAACGTGAGTTTGCAATTAATTGTTTCATAGCTGATCGGGGTTTCGGGACGGTCGCGAGCCACCCCGGTCAAAGATCACATTCACGATCGTTTGTTAGCAGAGAGGATGGCAAGAAACATGAAATAAGAACTCGATCAGGTCGTTGCATAAGTAAGAGGCGTTTTTCAGCACGATTTTTAAAAACTTTATATAAGTTTGTTCACAAGAAGTGGCTGGGTTGTTGATCCTTGTAACTTAGAAAATAATTGACTCAAAAACTGTTATTTTGCAGATATGTATTGAATTATTATGGGTTGTGTTTATCACTATTGAATTTTTAACGCTAAATACAAAATGATTGTTGTTTATGAAGTGTTTTTACTACTTCTTTCCAATGTCTTTGAGACTTTTCGTTTAGAGTGTTCAAATTTGTGTGTTTAATGTCATCTTTTACACTTGGTGAGGGAAATATTTTATTTTTACATTCGTTTTATGTTCTTTTTTGTTTTGTGTATTTTATAACGTTAATCTGTTGTCGTTCCCATACATTAGTCCTTACACAACAATAAATTTCCAAATTGTTATTTTAAAGTGTAAATGTATTAAATTAATTGTGGATTGATTTAATTTCTATTAATCAACCAAATATTTTTAACTTTAAATACATTATGTTTGTTGTTTATTTTGTGTTTTCATTAGTTTAATTTCGTATCTATCTGACTTTTCGTTTAGTGTCCTCAAATATGTGTATTTAATGTCATCTCTTACGCCTTTCAAATGATATCTTTTATTTTTCCTTTCGTTTTTTGTTCACATTTTGCATAAAAAAGCAAACAAAGCCAACAAAGGAAAAATGCTTATAATTCCTCATGTTGTTTATCGTTTGTTGCAAGTTTTGTAACCTTTTTTTGTTTTAATCATTTATTTTGGAATTCTTTAGTTGATTGGCATGTCATTCGATACAGATTTGTTACTCTATGTGTTGCTGCTACTTGAGCTTGTTTTTTTCCAATGAAGACGATACAATGGCAATTGAACGAAGATATATTATGTTTTGCCATTTAGTTTTTGGTAATTTTTAGCTGAAAATGATTTTTATAGCAAGCAACAAAAAGATGCTCATAAATGACCATGTTGTTTGTCATTTTTTTATGTTTTAAAATTTTTTTTTAATTATTTTTTAAATTTGTTATTTGTCGGCAAGCGCACAGCTTTTAATAAAAGCTTGTTAAATTATATTTTCTTATTTCTCGTCATTTTCTTAACGTCTCATTGTTAACATATCTTGGCCATTTACTAAATCCCCCAAGTTTTCACCAAAGTAACTTACGCAAACACCTCACCAACAAATCGTGCCTGATCGTCTTGCCAATCTCTTACATACTTTCTTGTTGACCGTGAAAATTCATCACCACCCGTATAGAAAATTACAATCACCTTGCGATCACTTCGTTCACTCACGCAGCAACAAATCGGATCATGACACCAGGGGAAATACGGGAATCGGAATGGTAAAAAAAAAAAGGTTGCTCGAAGCATGAATTTGCAAAAAAGTAAACTGCTGTATTGTAATAAATCTTACACAATAATGTTGACGTGATGTCAAGGACGATCACGTGCGAAAAAACTGAGGAAGAAATAAAAAAAAACTCCTCACAAGTCTTCCCCAACTCCTGAAATGTGCGTTGAATGGGTTTTGATGTTTGGGTAGTAAACAGTGCGAGATGGTTTTATTTTAATGGTAGAACTTTTATTTTTCCTCACCATTTTTAGCTTATCGTTCGCGATCAGAGAGATGAAAACCGTTTCTTGCACCTTTGGGTGATAAAAAAAAAAAAACAAAACCGACGCAGCAAAATATCAGCAATTGTTTATTTTGTAAGCGGAGAATAAATTATTAGCAGCCAGAGGCGTTTTAAGATCATTTCATAGCAACAGGAAGAGCGTTACCATCATCGTGTTGAAGTTTTTTTCCCCTTTTTCTTTCTCGATTGCTTAAACAATCATCTTCTGCGTTCCAGTGAGGCCTTCTGATGTGGTTTTGGTTTACTTCCCCCGAACGGGGATCTGGACTGGAGCTGTTTGTTAGTTGCTTGTTTTCATTTTTGCTTCACAATTTCTCTCGTATATACCCGTTTTATGATCTTGACGATCGCGATCTTGCATCACGCTGCTGCTGTCGCTGGCACTGCTGCTGCTGCTGCTTGTTTATCCAAAGTAGACGATAAAATGGCAATTAAACGACGATCGCTTCCATCTACTCGTCTCCGTGCCGGTGGTTCTCGCCTCTACAATGCTGCACCAATGGGTCTCGGGTCGATGGTTAAAGGCAATCAAACCTACCGAAAAAAAAAGAAAACTGTACAGGAAAACTGGTTTGGATGTGGATATCTGCATTCCCTTTTGCGACATACACACGTACGCAAGGGTTCCGGCTCAACCTCAAGGGAGACGTCAAAACATCCTCGACCGGTCGATGAAGTATGCTGTAAGATGATGCCTCCAAGAATCTCTTCTCTATCGCAGGGCGAGCGTTTCTAACACCCGACGAACCAATAGGATTTATCAAAATAAACATCCGCCACAGGCCTAGTCTCTGGTCGCTGGGTCGAGAAAGACGACGCGATCCGTCTTGTTCGATAGCGATCATAGTCCCCGGCAAGCGATAGATTGGCCAACGTCCAGCCGACGTGCAATAAAGATGGAGGTTGGAAATGTTCCAAAACAAAAAAGCAAAACTTAAAGAAATTTCTGCTCATGCACGAGCAAAAAAAACACAGAACAAGAATATTAACATCGTGAGGCAATCGACCGACACGTTGCATCCTGTTATGAAATGGGAATCTTCATTTCACCGACGCCCCGAAATCGTTACCAAAACTGAAAACTGGATGCAATTGCATGCGAATCCTGCATCCACGAGCATGCTTGCTTTAATTTTATTGCCGACCTAATTCACTGGCAGAGGATGTGGTAAAAAAAAAAAATGCAGATGAAGCTAGGGACAGGGGAAAAATCTTACATCCTCAGGTGAGTGACGTTACCAGTGTTCGCGTGCGAAGGTAGAGGAGAATTAATTTTAGCCCTAGTCAACATGTCAACTGAGATTGGTGAATGAAATGAACTCTGTGGTGGCAACGGTAAGCAACGGCGCGGAAAGGTTCGCGCATTTCACCTTTCATGATGAGTTGGTGTTCAGTTTGTTGAAGACCAACATAATAATATACTTCAAGCAGGAACTACTCAATTAAAACATTAATTTTACTGGTAAGAAAGCTACAGTTTAGAGTAGCTCCGCATCAGTAGAATGATGCATGTAACAGTCCTTTGATCTTAACGTTGGACGATGAAGTCTTAAGCGTTATCTAGTTTACGCTGTTTAGAGTCATTCTTTGTGTCGATGGGTCGTCCAAATGATTCTTTAAGAGACATGTTTCAACACGCTTACGAAGCCCTTTAAATTGAAATATCTTTGCTACGACTGGTGCTGCTGCCCTTCCTCATTGCAGTTGATGATGATGTATATGTGTTTCTATTTGTTTCTTTGTTCGCCTGAAGGCTTAACAAAAATTGACTAAAATGCTAATATACATCCGATCCTAAACCTTAAGAGATAAGGAGGAAAATAAACGGGAGCCGAAGGCAAATAACAAGAGGTAATAAAAAAGATGGGACAAGGAATTGAAGGTTCGAATCACGAGATGGAGTGGATCCCTTATTATCCACTGCTGTGCGGCGAGGGGATATGAAAATAGGAGGACTTGAACCGAGGAAACAAGAAGAAACATAGAGGGGAATCGTAGCTCGTAAGACGAGAGCATCTATGGCATTCAAAAGTACCGCAGCGATGTAGGATGACTGAGCTAGGGAACGGCAACCTTCTAGGGATTGCAAATTGAGTAGCCGGCATATATCCTCGTGGCAAGGCAGATCGGTGGACCAATCTCCCGAGGATTTGCGTATTGCAAATCTGGTGAAGGACCGTTGATCAACTCGATAGGATCAATGTGAGTCCTGGCGGTAGGGGACCAGATCACAGAGCCGTATTCCAACAGCGATCTGATCAAGGTGCAAAATAGCGCTTTGAAAAACCAAGGATTCTGCGAGTCCTGGACACTAAATAGTCCATGTGGTGGATGAAGGTGAGACCCGTGTCTAGTCAAATCCTTCACCACAGAAACAAGATTCACTGGGACACAGTTTAAGATGTAGGAGTACATCATTGGGTAGCGGGAACGTATAACATTACACTTTTCAGAATAGATATAAAGAAAGTAGATTAAAATTACACCAAGGAGAAAACAGTTAAAGATATTTTGGAGATTAACGCAGTCCCTAAAGCAGGAGGAAATATTTTCAGGTCATCGGCAAACAGTCATGAGACAACACAGAACTTACCTCATTTATAAACAGGACAAATAGGATGGGGCTCAGGACACTACCATGAGATAGGACTGCGCTGGAAAGAAATGGGTCGGAAAGGGTACAGCTGATTTTGAGACAATAACGACGATGGGACCAGAAGGAATGGAGTCAATAAATAAAGGACGGATACTATGGATGCCATTGCATCACTTGGAATGCCAGGGCAAGTTCAATTCCCAAAATGGCTTTTATAATTATTTGTCAGTGCGTTTTATAATGCTGAAAAAAGATCCCTCGGAACTAGAGCTGATATTCTTGTCACAGTTTTTGATTATTGACTAGGTTTTTCAAAATCTCTTTATTAAAGTCAGGCCTCCGTCTCTGCAAATTTGGATATCTGTGTGACCCTATCTAATATGCTGTTATATTAATTTACTTAAACTACTACGTAAAAAAATATCTGAGCAGTCACCAGTAGGATGTGCGTTCCGGTCCAGAAGTGTGGGCCCACTGGGCCGCCTTCAAAGAATATCCATTAAAACAATCAAACTTTATGAGAAAATGGGGTAAGAGGGAGGACTTCATATCATAAATTAGGTCCAAATCCTCCATTAACTTTGGAGTATTAATTTAAACCATCTTTTTATTGTTTAAGAAAAGTGATGGATCATCCCATTACTTCCCAGCTACGAACTTCAACATCTTTTCTTTTAGCATATTGCAAGAGCATTGAACACGTTTTCCGTTGGCAGCAGCATAGCATTCGAGAACATCCCCATGCTGCTCATCTTCTCTAGCAGGAGGAGCAAACGCTATTGACAAACCTCTTACCGTCTACGTACGAAATTATCAATTCTTAAACATCTTTAGAACACGTGTCTACCCAAGAGGATCAAGCTGAAAACCATCCAGAGTACGCTTCTCGGAACGAAAAGAAAAAGGGAAATCATAAGTACACTAAGGAAATGGTAAGAAAATCCGTTGTACCCACCTTCCCGTCCCAGAAGACACCGACCGATCAGCCGTTTACAGAGCAGCCAAGAAGCCAAGACGTGTGCCTACGTGCTCTCGTACATTTTGTACGTGGTTCCATAAGCCGTGTCCTGGTGGTGGGAAGATCTGGTGAAGTGAGGTAAAGGGCACACAGTCACACACACACACACCCGGTAACGAAATGGAACCGAGCGAAACAGCCACAAAGAAAACTACAACAGCCAGCACAAACAAACACGCTTGTGGACAAGAACCAGTTCCGAAGCCTCCAAACACTGCCTCCAACGCCTTTCTCTGCGCTTTGCTAGGCCTCGGTTGCTTTAGGCCCTTTTTCACAGTGCGAAAGACGTCGTCTTCCTTCCCAACACCGCAAGTTTGCCATCACATACAAAACGTTAAGCGATTTCGATTCCGAGATCGTGTCCTCACTTTCTTTTCAAATGCCCACTCCCCGGTGGTTCCATGCACCCCTCGCCGAACCACCCACCTTTACGGGGCAACTCTTCAGTTGCTTCGGTTGCAGCCCGCCGTTGCCCTGGGGCCAGAAAAGAAACCGAGATCTGAGGCGTGATCACAGCATGGAGAACCTCCAACAAATCCTCTGTGATGGGTACCACAAAAGACACACGAGGTAGCGAAGGGTGCAAGGGTGGTGGGAAGGGTGGATATATCATTTTTCCGTTTATGTTTATCCACTCACGCTTCTCGCACATCTGATTATTATTCTCGGGACGTTGCAATCAAAGCGCGAGAGACCCAACGCCCTCCCCCTCTTTTCGCCGACCATCGTGGGCCACCCCCTGCTATTGAGGGGCGGTGGTGGTGGACGGAAGGTAGGTGGTACGTTTTGGAGAGTGTGAGATGGGCGAAGAGGAGCAGCATCGAGACAAAAAAAAAGTAGAAACAGCCGAAGTGATGCTCACAGCTGGGGCATCGAGCAGTTTTGAGGCGGATGAAGAAAGTGGTCGACAGTCGGGACGGGAGCCCTTATGCTGCAAAAACCTGTTTTCTTGCCTGTGTGTGTGTGTGTGTGTGTGTGTGCTCTCCTTATGCTGTATGCTGCGGGTGCACCGGCAAGCAGGGTGTTACCAACCAACCAAGCACGGAGATAGCTTGGCCTATTCCGAGGAAGAACACTCGGCAAGTTAGTAAAGCCGTCGCTCATCCACCGGGCACGATTAAGTGTGCCTTTTTTCGTTTTTTTTTGCATGTATGTTTTTGCTTTTTCACCACATGTATGTGCAGATCGGTTTTTATTTTACAGTGTTTTGGTTTTTGTTTTTCGTTCGCCTGTTTTCTTTAAAGTTTTGGTGTATGTTTTCATATCATTCGTAGCATTTTGCACAGATTTTATTACTTCTCTTTTGCTTCCTTGTACTCTTATAGTTTTTTTTATGATCTTGATATTGGTTCACACTTTTATGCATTTCATATTTTTTGAACGAACGCATGGATCAAATGATTGTTTTATTATTTTTTTGTCTTTTTTTTATTTTTAATGGTTTTTAAGTTTTGTTTTGTTTTTTTTTTATTCACTTGCATTCAACATTGTATTGCTTTCAAAAGAAAAAAACACTCCACTTCATATTTTTGTGTTGATGTCTATTATTTTTGGGGTTAGATAAGAGCGTTTTCTTCGGAATTTATTTATTAATTGTCTAAAATGTAACACCTTTAATGCATTTATTTAGTTTTTCTGTTTGTTGATTTTATTTTTTTTTCATGAATTTTCTAGATTTTTGATTGATTTTCTTTTTCTTTGCACCCTTTTAAACTTAATTGATGCTTTTTATGTTTTTCATTATTCAATATTTTGTCTTTTTCCCCTTAAAACGTATTTTGTGCTCAATTTTCTCATTTTATAATTTTTTCCATACATTTTTCACAACCTTTATAAACACTAATACGCGCATGGTCGAGGATCCGATCGCAGCACCAGCGAAAAACAATCCGCCCTAATGTTTACAGTTAAACCACCTCACCGTTCTTGCTGGTCCTGCTCCTCCGGTTAGCGGTTTGTTTGTTTTAGTTGCTTGCATGCTCAACAACAAAACGCACTTCCATTTGCCATCAGCCGGGACCCTCATCTCAGCGCCACCGACTCCCTTCGATACTTCTAAGACTCATGAGCAAGAAGTGACACAACAGCAACAGCAAAAAATCCACCGGGCGTCAATCGGTAACTGCTACCAGCAGCTTCTGGGCTGACATACAGTGCGATGGTAACGCATAAAAATTTACAATCCATTCCCTGACCAGAATGCGTTAGCAGTACCAGCAGCTTTTCGGTCTTGTTTTTGTGCTGCCAGAAACTTTTTGCCGTTTATTCCCCCCCCCCCCCCCCCCCCTTCGTCTGTCTTCGTGTGTATTCCTTAACGCAGTGAATCTTTGATTTTATTCACACAAGGAAGAGAAGAAATACAACGAAAGACCTAAGGAAGGGTGCCAGAGCAGGCGAGTCATTGCATTGTGGTAAGTGATGCGAAATTTTCGTGTCACATGTCATGGACGAGATGTCACCGGCAAAAGGGCTGCTCAAGACGCTTTTAGGTGTTTCGTTTTTTTTTTGTTGTTGTCGGACAATTGGACACAGTTGAGCGCACAACATCAGAAAAATCAACCATATCAAGAGCATCTGAAACCGGGACATAAAAATGACAGGATGTTGTGTTTTGTCTTTCGTTTTTTTTAGAGGTTTTGTTAAAAGAAAGAGAAACATAATGGCGTGTGAAGAAAGAAAGTAATAACCAGCAATCGGATCGGCAAGGATGAACAGGGCAAGTTTGGCAATCGTTAAAATAATTTTCAGACCCTTTGAGTCTTTGTGCTTCTTTGCTGGTGTAAAAATTCTAAATGAAATAAAAAAATTTGTTATAACTATCGCTTGCTTTTCGTCCCGTTGTTTGACAGAGCACTAAGTTCTTCGGTTCGAAATGGGATAGTAAACACATCAGCCCTTGCGGAGGTAAATATTCAAACCGCAAACGTTGAGAAATGTTTAGCCATGCCCAATAGTTGCGTTCACAATACATTGGGGCACCCATGTTGGTCTCTTCCAATCGGTAAGATAAATAGACGAGTATGAAAACAAAAACATACGGTTTCGTATACTGGGTGCGTGTGTTTATGGGCATATTTGCGTATTAAAACGGTAAAGGTACTCTAAACAATGGATTCAAATGCAGGGAAAAAACGTTAACCATCTGTGCTTGTGGAAGCAAACGGTTGTATGAATTGTTGTACAAAAAAATATATCTAAATTGCATCTTAAGCTCGATTCGAATATATATATTAAAAGGCTTCTTTTTGGTTTGGATGAAAATGAGCTTAGTCTTTCATTTACGGATTTCAATTATGCCTTTTTGAAGAAGGAGAAATCATTTGAAACATGAAAAGACAACAGTTGATTTTTTCCAAAATATGCGATTTTGCTGTGTAACAAATCTCTAACAATAATTTTTGTATTTTTATATTTAATAACAGCACATCCAAAAAGAGATAAGTTAGGCAAAATAAAACAGTTTGACTCATTGTCGCCATTAAACGTTAAGGTCCTTATCCAGCCTGCCCTTTCCAAACTAAAGCTTATCAATGGCGATACACTAATGAATGTTCAAAGATAATTATTTTCTATATTAAATCGTTGGTGACTCGTTTTACACCTTAACATTTCAAATCTAATTCAGAGCAACGACGGCAACTTGGGGAGATCACAAATATTTCTTTTTGAGACTTAAGCAGTTCATTAGCAAGTTGTAGGCCCCTACTTAAGGTTGAGGAACTTCCGATGCTTATAGCCAGATCAAGTCAGCTAGACTTGAATATCCAGGATTTCGACACAACTCTTACATGGATGTAGGAGTATTGAGGCTTTTATCTAAGTTAAGGGTGAAAGGGAGACGATTTTAGAGCTCGTGTCCAGTCTAATTCGATAATTTCGTGTTCCTCGTTGTTTGATTAGTATCTGTGTCTTGGCGAAACGCTTCGTAAGCGTTTAAGCGTTACGATACTTAGGCGTTGATCGCACGAATGGACGCCAGAAGGACAATCATATCTTAAAGTTGAGGTTTAAATGCATAAGATTAGAAACAAGGAAATAGTAGTAGAAAGAAGAGTCAGTCGAAACGAAAAAGCACACAAAGCAGCACAAAAGGCAGTGTTTAAACGGAGATTTTTGCCTCGCAGAAAAATGGTTTGCGATTAGCGCGAAACAGTATCCTTACAGTAAATTTTTGTTCAATTATTTGTGGAAATTGTTTAGAGCCCATTAAACGATTCGTATGCTACAATATAAGATTGTCTGTTTAGCTGACCTGGTGGTAAGATCTAAACAGCCTCGCCCAAAGGATGTTTCGCTTCCAAAGAGCCCTCGAGAGACTACCAACAGCAAGAGGCAAGCATTTTTTGCATTACCATTATGTATTAAAATTTTCGATTAGCCTGCACATCAAACAATCGCCATCGATATGCTTGACGTTTCTGACACCTCAGTTTGCTTCCCAAAAGAAAAATATCCTACTACGTCCAGTGAGAATTGTTTACATCTCACACAATCGCTCGCGCACACGTATGTGATTGGAAAGCAAAGTTATTGAGCCAATGCCGCAAATATTGAGCGTCCCCTCGGGGGCTTGCTGGGGAAATTAAGTATTCTAAGCATAGCTTCCAGCCTTCGGTATTGAGGGGCATTTTTTCGCCTTTGTTTACAAAACTGTGCGCAACTGCCTGCAGATAGCAAAAACAAAATGCTTAATGTATTCATCTTTCTAATGCCGATTCTTCTTAGTTTCGTGCTTTGTGTATGCTTAAGATAAACAGTTTTTTTCCTGGTGGAGGAATTTTTTTTTCTTTGTAAGTAGGAAGTGAAGAGCATGATAGAGTCTTTAAAAGTCTAACTTTTCCCTGTGACTTCTTCGCAAGTAATGGCGGAAGGTGCGAGTGGACTGGTGAGTAGACCAAGGGATATTATGATTGAATATCCTGTCAAGGACAGATAGATAGATGGTTTTCACACCAACATCTCTACACAGCGAAATCTCTCTTTCCCCAAAATAATACAAAAAAAAAAAAAACCTCCCGAGTGGGCTAACGTGTGGATAATGAATGATCAAGAACTTTTAGCAGACGTCTCGACTGCTCCATGATAAATGAACTGCAGTTCGGGGAAGTAACGAGCAGTTTTGGTTTGCTTTTGGGAGGAGCTTTTCTTCTGCCGCATGCAAATGAGGTAGCGTTATTTGCGTACCGAAAGTTGTCCCGGCTTTGTTCTGAGATTTTCCATTCGATTGTTACGCGGAAATGCTACAAATCGCTTCCGCTACCCTTTGTAATATAGTACTAGGTGCGAATGTAAGAATCTCTTTCTGTGTGCGCCATTTTTCACGAATTGTAATTAATTCCATCGAAAAACCTTAACACACTTTTTGGCGACCAAATCCACCCCGAGCGAAGGGAAATTCGGCCAGAATATGCATGCGTAATTACATGCAGGATGAGGGTGAGCCAGGGAAAACCTGGTCGATTTCGTTCGCCAGTTTTACCGTGGTCGGTGGATACCTCATCAATCATAGGACCTGCTTCATTAATCTTCTCCCCCGGATTCACAAAAAAAAAAAAATGGTTGCCACTTGCTCGAGTAACACAGGGAAAAAAAAGAATCAATCCACGGCGAGTAGTTATCGCTTGGGTGTGGTGGCGGTTTGCACAGAAAATAATCAAAGTCTCAACCGCACACCGATGTGCGTGCGTTCGTGCGTGCCCACGCTTCAAGTACACTCCGAAATGTCCAGGAAGCTTATTTAGAGCGGTTTGGAAGCTTCAGTGGACCATTCCCGTTCTTCCTGTGCTACAGCAAAACATCGCAGCAGGTCAAATCAAGCATCAAAAACTCGCCACTCGTAGTGGGTGCAGCACAAAGCCGCTTAGTGAGGTCCGGCTCAGCGTTGAAGTTGGGGCACACCAACTCTAAGCCCGAAATAATGATAATTATCATCAATTTTTACAATAGCACCAGTCATCATTTTCTTGTGTGCGTGTGCCTCTGTGAGTTTCGGTGGAGAAGGCATTATTCCAATGCTCTGCATTGTTTGTGGCAAAGGCCACGCTTAAGATGGTTCCCGCCCGGTGATCGGTTTCCGAAGGCTTAGTTGCTGATGTTCTTTGGCGGGGGATAAAATCATAAAAGGCGTAGGAATCTGAAACATTAAAGTGTGTTATTACGACGCAAAAGATCAGCAAATCAAAGTGGTTGTTTTGTATAAGTGCAAAGATTGTTTCAAGAATGAAAATGCCGGAGAAGAATCAACTTATGTGATTCTTCAACTAATTTCCACTAAATAGTTAAAATTTGGTCTTGTATGAATATGTTGTCCGATACAATGTTGTCATCCTTAGAATCAGAAATATATAATTTTGCGTCTTTCTTTTGAGAAAACATTTTTTTTTTCATTTTTGACCAGCCTTTAACTGCAAACATTGATCGCCCTTCCTAATAAGCATTTGATGATTAATTATAAATGTATAAGAAGTTTGCAAATAATTAAAAAAAATCAAATTATTATAAAACTATGCTAAAAACAGCGAATACCCTTTACAAAAAACAATGCAAAAGAATACAAACAGAAAAAACTTAGAATTTTGATTCGAGAAATTGTTCTTCTCTGCTTAACATATTTATGTTCTATGTTGATAAATTTCGTGTCCTTACTTATGTTTTTTTATGTACATAATAAGTTTTTCTAAAATTTTAGTCTGCCAAGAAGAAGAAGAAGAACAATTAGAAAAAGGAAGAGGAGGAGGAGAAGAAGAATTATTAATTTTCAATGTGTTTTAAATCCAAAAAAAACTGCATTTTTATTGTTAATTTTTGTTTCTTTTTAATCTATCTTCTGTTTTATGTTGTTGAATCAATTATAATTTCTTTTGAAAATTATAGACTGCTTTTTAATTTTTTTTATTCTTTTAAGAAATGTTTGTTTTGGCAGTTGAGTTATATTGAATTCATGGACTTGTATTTGATCGAATTCTTAGTTTCCTTTTTCTATGAAGAAGCTCAAAATCAAGATGTATAGGAATTTATCTTCTAAGGACGAATAAACATTACTAATATTTCACATGATATTCTTGAAAGCAACAAATAAAAATTTAAAAGTATTTTAAAGCAATTGACGAAAGGGCGCCTGCCGTCATACTTAAAATAAATAAAAGCATTTTAAAACACAAGTTACGTGATGGTTTTTGAAGTCCGTTGCATGGAAATTGTTTTATTATTTAGGTTGTTAAACACAGATTGTAGCCACTAAAACATTTTACAAGTCATACTGATGAACCATTCAGCTCATTGTGTTGATACTTCACCAGCCCTGCACGTACAAACAAATGCCCTTACATGTCCCAAACAACAATAGAATATTGAAACAATTATTCCATTCCTCCTGGAGCATCCCCATCCGCGAAAGCCTCAGTATGATTCCTCATTCTCATTTTATTAGCGAATTTTTGATTTGCAATTTCTTCACTTCTCCTTTTTTCGCATTACTTACCCAGCTCGATTCGCTTTCGGTTCGGCTAACTACCATAATCACGCAATATGCGAAAACGTTTTATTTTCTTTCCCCGTTTCGCACCGAACTCCATTATACGTACGCCTGGGCATCTCCACAAACCACCCATTATGATGCAGCATTGGAACAGAATTATCCACATTAGCTACTCATCGGCACAAACGGCATCGGCTTTTGCTTCGCCCTTGATGCCGTCGTGTCCCCGGTTTGGATGATGGTTTCGACGTTGCCATTTTTATACGCTCGTGAGAGCGTCTTGCACCACCGGGGGACACCACCAGCAAATGCGTTCCTGGCGAGAAAAGGGGGTAGAACGGAAACTTATGCCACGGCACAAACGCCAGCACAAATCAACGGAGCAGATCGCACATAACAAACGGCGAACCTCGGCAAAGCCCCACGGTTACACGGAGCGACATTTACAAATTTATTACAAACCCTGGTGTGGTTTCTTTTTTCACCAAGAATGGTCCTAAGAATCGAAGATGTTTTTTTTTCTCGTTTTGCTTTTTGTTTATCGTTTGCAGTGGAAACCAAGGGTCTCAGTAATGAGCATGAAACACTTGCGGACGCGTCTTCACATACATTTCATGCTGGTAGAAAAGCAACTATTGGTAAAAAAAAAGGTTCGTCTAAGGGTGCACGAAGACTCTGGACGGCTGGTGGTTGTCTGCACCGGCCAAGCGCTGGTTGCATTATGCAATGAGCTAAACTTGTTTGCTTAAACGGAATCACGTTCTCGAGCTCTTCATCTCCGTTTTCCTTTCGCGCGCACTTCACCGACAGTTCTTGCAGTGAGGACTGGTTTATGTTGCCGCCTCATGTGCGTCTTTTAACGCACATAATCCATGCCATCGATGCCTGACCTTTTCTCATCGTATGGCTGTTTTCTCGTGTTCTTGTGTCCACCGTAGCAAAATAAGATTATTGTAGTTGGATTGTAATTGGAACTAAGCTTAATCTGCTTCATTAGCAGTCTCCATAGTTTGGGAAATTAATACGATTAATCCTTCTTCGTGAGGTTTTGTGTTTTTCATTATCACATGACAGCTAAAGTCACAGTGAGCTAAATCCCTAATTAACGATCATACACACAACATTCTACTAATATCGAAATTGCAAACATAATCTTAAGCATCTTTGAGCTTCACCAACAGCAGAAAAAAAGCCTTTAATGAGTGCGAGAGTCATTGCACTGGATCGTTTATCTAGTTTCCTTCCAAAAAACCAGGAAGGAAAAGCAAGCCCAGAAGAACCATTTGCCTTACCCAAATATCTTGCCCACATCGGGCCAAACTTCAATTAAATTTTAATTTCGTAATTTCGTGTTGTTTCTGGTTTTGCTCTCGTTAGGCTCGCGATCGTGTGCAATGGAGGTCTTATTACATGCTCATTTCGTAGTCGTCAAACGAGTTACGAATGGAAGTAGAAACCCAGCGCAGAAGCACACTGGGATGGGTAAATTAATGTCGAATTTGTTTCATGATTTCTTCATCTGTTTGTTTGTCTGTTCTCTTGTTTTCGGGTTTTCTGATTCTTTCCTTCAATGGTGATTGATTACCATCTCGTTCGCTGTGCTCCATCTAATCTGTTTAGCTCGTCCAATTTGTGCTTCAATTTACGACAATCGGCTAGTACACTTTTCAATGATGCGATTGTGTGCGCTTTGCTTTCTTTTTCTTTGCTTATGCTCTTGGACGGGTTTGGAGTTGCATCTGGGGGAAATACAAAGCAAACCTTTGAGGCTAGAACCCGTTCCAGCCAAGATTTTCCTGCCGGTGCCGATGTTCCCGGTGTAGAAATACATCCTCCGCTGGTCCCTATTTGCCCTATTGTTGTTTACCCATGTTATTGACGTCCTGTTTACGTGTGGAACACTTCACTTTGGTTCCTTTTCTTTCGGTGCGTGTAAAGCGCGTGTGTGTGTGTGTGTGTGTGTGTGTGTGTGTGTGTATGTGCATGCTCAATGTTTTCTTCAATCTTTCATAAAAGAGCAAAAGAAAGAGGGCATCGGAAAAGAAAAACGAAACATGAGCGAGAATGTAAGGAACAAAAATATGGATTGCTTGAGCAATAAACGGCAAACGAAACGGGGAAGAAAGCACCAGCAGAAGAACATGGGAATCGAAACCAAGCTAAAAGACAAGACGAGAAACAAAAAAACTCAAACCCCCATCTCGAGAGTGGGGTGGTCGAGTGGCTTCAGTTTTCCTCACGGTACTTCATCATCCACAAGCGTTCCCTTGCTAGCTGTTCCCCGGAATACAGTCCCGCTGGCACGAACGGGTCCTCCGGTTCGGTGTATGGTCTAAACCACGAAAATCTCGATACCGCAACGGGTCAAACTAACGAGCCACAAACCAAAAAAAAAACCCCTGAAACCGGGCATGAAAAGGCATGGAAAAATCAAAGTCCACCAGAACGATAGTTTCTCGATGGACCTGACGACGGTACGGCAGACAGGGAAAGCGCAAAAAAAGGGCTCACCTATGTAAAGGAGCACTGGCAGCACAGCACCCATCCCGGCATACGGGATGGAAACGCCTCCGGGCACGATAAATCAAGCCGAAAAGGTACGAGGAACGCTCGAGGGTCTCGCAAACAAGGCTGGCTTTTGGCCGTTTCTTTCCGTCAGGCGGTTGTGCAGAAGAAAGGTTGAAAATAGGAAGACAAGTGGCAGCGCGTAAAGTGCGCTCGCTTGGCCATGGATTTGGTGGATTAATGCTGAAGAGTGTAGAACGAAGCACAACAAAAAGACAATATTTATTGCAGTACTATTACATGCTCGCTTGATTAAATGTGATCGATTCCCGGGGGCGGCAGGGTGATAGAGTGTAAAACAAATGGTACTAATTATAGGGTTGCATTGGTTGAGTTTTTGGGAGTTTGTAAGTTAAAGATGCATTTAAAGCATGTGAAATGGGCTTGAAACTAAAGACTGTATTTAGGAATGGTTAATTAATTAAAAGTTCGTTTTGTTTTATGGTTCGATTCTCAGTAATAATTATAATGTGCTAACAACAAGATGCGCATTTGAAACATAATAAAAATGACAAATTAGTCAAAAATGATCAAAAAGCATATGATAATTAAGTGTGTGAAAAAAAAGACAATAAAAGAAAAAAGAAAATTCATTATAACAAGCGAATGAAAATACCTAAAACAACGATAATTGTCAAAAAATAAATAAAAAATAATAAACAGAAAATTTATAGCAGTTTTTAACAAGAAATTATACGTTTTAAATAAATCTACATGCAAATTTAACTTGCAAAATAAAAGAGAAAAACAAAAAACAAAAAAAGCAACGAAATAATCGCCTCAGTTGTACAACAAAATGAAAAAAAATACAATCAAACAAACGCAAGATGATTAAACCAAATATAATGTTTGACTGAATTAAAGCAAAAATACAAAATTGATAAACAAGCTCTAATCAAAACATTGGAATACAAAAAACAAGATATTTATTCAAACAATATTAAACTACAAAAAGGCATAAATTTCTGAAAATTTTAAAATATCAAACTACGTTTTTGATTAAAAGAAAATCCTGAAATATATATGATTGGAAATAAATTTTATAATTAAGTTAGAAAACCTCCTTTTTGTTAAAAAAAAAACAGCGATGCAAAGCAAATCTGTAAACCCAATGTGCTTATGCCACACCAGGAAGAACCATATCCTAAAGCCAATCATATGGCAAGAAAACAAGTACAACCGGTGACCTAGCTGAGATCATATGTAAAAAAGCACCCCTCGAAGCGATCAGATGATGCATGGCTCACCCAAACCAGAAGAAAGAAAAGAAAGAAATAAACAGAAACAAAACAGGACAAGACAGGCGAAAGAAAACGCGAAAAAGGGAGAAGAAAAACACACGAAGAAAGAGAAAATGGAACCAAAGCATCGGAACAAAACCGCACGAAAACTAAAGATCGAGGGAGTTAAGAAAAACGAAGAAGTTAAAAACGAAAAGTAAAAAGAAGCAACCAGTATTGGTAAAGAAAAACAAAAAGAGTTTGAGCTGAAGAGAGGACAAGACAACACAAAGAAAGTGGCTAAGATGAGTGGAGAACAAAATGAGCAAAAAAAAAAAAAAATCATGCGCTACAAAACCGGTTCCAGGGTTGGGGGTTCGTGCCGTGGTGAATCAAAACACTTACCCTGGGGGTGCATGGTCAGCAATAATAAACGATGACGACATGATCGGTCGGAGCGTGTGATGCGTGCGTGTGTAGGAGGGGGAGGGGTGACTGGTTGGAAAGAAAGTAGCCTCCGGCAACGTGAACGAGCCCCCGAGAGCAGAACCGGCTCTCGGAACCGGTCCCTTGTACACCCTCCAGGGACTAAACGCACACACAGTCTTCGTCACTATATGCGGCGTGTAAGCCAAGTAGCTTAATTCAAGCGTTTTACAAGCGTCGTCTTGCAACAGGCCGCTAGCCGGGACCAGAAGTGTCAGAGTCAACGTTGCTTTCGTTTGATTGTACCGAGAGTGTGCGTCAGAGGAAGCAAAAGACTCGTTAGAACAACGCCTTTGAGCCGATGAGCTTGTCGATGATGTGCTGTAGTCTCATTAATGTGCCTTGAAGAACCACCAGCTGGAAGAGCTGGCCGCCATGTTACCTCAGAATGCGTGTATCGTACAATCATTTGTCAACCGTACAACACTAGAGCGAATCAAAGTTTGGGGACCTCACGTCATAATTCGAACAATGGGAAAGCATCATTTCACGATTAATTTGTCAACGGGCGTTCGGGTTGTTCGGGGTGATTTGGCCCACTGCTTTTATCATGCTTCGTTTCGTTGCTGCATTGTGATGGAATTCTATGGCCAGAAACCACCTCATGCCGCCATTTGCATTTGGATAAGGGTTTGTTCTGCTTGTCGTATTTAAATGCTTTTTTTTCTGTTGTGCAGGTCCCCGAGCGGCAACATCATTAGTTTCGATTGATTACATTTCGGGAAAATGTATTTCACCTTGCTCCCGTTTACCACAACATCAACACAAAAGGGCTGTTTCTGTGGGGCTGTTTTATTTTCCGGGCAAAATAGAATATTCAAATAGATCGTTCCAAGCCCTTATTTCTCGTTTTGCGTTCCCTTCAATTTCGCCTATAAAAGACTAGAAAAATAATTTGTCAACGGGACGCATAAAATTTCAATTTAGATTAGCCGTTTTAGCCCGCAGGTCTTCTTTTGCTTCTTTTTTTTTGGTGGTACAAAGAAAAAGAAATAATAAAAGCAAACTACCAGCACACACCAGTATAAGCTTTGGACGGGAGTCCCAGCGGGCCCGGACTCGCCGATAGTGTGTGTGGTCATAAATTCAACGCCTCATAACGTTTCGTGGGCGCCTCCCGAAACGTAGAACAATGCGCTATTAACCGACAAAAATGTGACTGTTTTTGGATAAATAAATTCCGAAGGAATTCGAATGAAAAGAAAATAACAAAACACGGAATACAAAAAAAAAACGCTGAAAAGGAAAACCTACTGTTAAAGATGCGGGTCAAGTGAAGGGAGTGTATTACATTCTTCCTCTTTCGCCCCCGGATGGCCCGGAAGTTAACCGAAAAACCTTGAACGAAATCGAAATAGAAACAACAACAAAAAAATGGCTCTCGCGCTCTCGATTGTCGAACTGTTTTGGGCTGTCGAAATTTGAAGGCGTAGTGGAGGATCTGCGTCGCCACTATTTAGGGTGCAATGTTGTGGAAAATTGACATGTTTAGTCTTCACATCGACGTACCTCCGACCTATCACCGAAACACTTCCACATCTCCCCCGCAAAAGCTTCCACCGAAAGCATCTCCAACCGGTGGTTGGTGGTGGTGATGGTTTGTGGCTAAGGATTTCGCGAACCATACGAGCCTGGGCCTATCGAAATGTGAAGAAGTAATTGAATTTTGATGTAAACACATTTCCGTCGATGGCTTTCCGCTCGGTTGGTTACCGTTTTTTTTTTTTTTGTTTTCCCGGGTACTCCTGCGGGCTTCCGTGCGGATAAATTTCTTGGTAGTGTTTTATCGAGGGATTTTTTTTGTGTGTTTTTGTCCCCGCGGGCCGGCCAATTCCAAGCTTCTTGAGTGCTCGAGATTTCTCTGCTTATCATCTCGATCGGTGATGAGAGGTGCCATATTGTAGTTAGTTGTAGTACTGTTTATATGTAAGGAATCATCAAAGGAAGGTAGCTATTTTCTCCGAATCTTGTATTCTTTTCGGAAATTAATTTAATTTTGGTAAGCAAGATCGCTTACCACTGGGGCGACCCGGTAGTAGAGGCGACAACAATGATCTTCAAACGGGAAAACCGGGGTTCAAATCCCATCCGAACAGTCCCCACCGTAGTGAGGACTGACTACCCAACTAACTGATATTGGCAAGAAGCATTCGATTTACAGGGTTTACCTAGCCAATTAGGCATTTATTATTATTAAGATCATTGTTACCAATTAGGCATATATTTATTTGGCAACGTAAATTCTTATTCTGGCGTCGTAAACGTCAATTTGGCGTCTCAATTTGGGAATCGACCACTCTATTCGGGCGTCGTTAAGTTTAAGGCGTCGTACACATCACAAAATCAACACATTTTTGTAATGCTTTATGGATCAAACCACCGTTTTGATAGCTTGAAAAATCAAAACAATCGAGAGGCGGCCCAATTCAATCTTTGCAACGACGTATTTAAACTTGACTAAGCCCGAAAAGAAATGACGATGCCCAATTGAGAGTTTAAGGCGCCCGAAAAAGCATTTACGTTGCCCGATAATAGTTTGACGATGCCGAATTGGCTAGGTAAACCCTGTATTAGTATAGTTTGCGACAGTTTTCACATTCACTGACTGTGTATAAGCGGTGCTTGCTGCAGAACAACCAACCTTGGGTAGCTTGACTCAACAAAACTGTCTACATACACTAGAGTTTGTGTCACCGTGCTGTAAAAACTGTGACTCAAATCCAAATCTTTCTCACTCGAATCTTTCCCACTGCCCTTCTAATTCAACGATCGATCGTAATCGGTTCCTTTCCCCAATATATATAAAAAAATATTTACCTCAACATCTTTTTCAAAACCACCGCAAAAGCTTTCAAACCACTCCGTGAAGGGCACTTTAAAACTGATGAAGGGACTGTTGAGACTAGCTACAAAATGGTTGCTCAGTGGTTCCATTCGCACAACGCACGCACACCTAAAGCACCCTTTAAGGGACCTCATTTACGATGGCCGAATTGATTGAAAATTTCCGCCAAACAAAGCGCTTTATCATCACTGGAAACCGTGCGATCTTGACAGCCAGCGGCCGATGCTCATCCTAGAGGCTCCCTGTGCGGAGGCCCTTTTACACATTACATCACGTGCAGGTTTTAGACTGCTTAATTTTTCCCTTCAAATCACTTTAACACCACGCTAAAGATAAATCTTTTTTTTCGCGGATGTATTGGTGGTGGACTCATTATAATCATTATCATTATTCGGGGATACATTAGAAAGTGTGCGTTTGCCCATCAGCATCGGTACCAGTTTCTTGGTGCCCTTTGCTTTCTGTCTTGGCGAAAGAAAAATGGTGTAACATTTTTTTTTTTGCACCACCACCACACACGCACGCTTCTCCCTACTGCCCTTTCCGTGCCCCGCGTTGGATGGTTCACAAACACCAACGGGGTAATTTCGTTCCCGATGTCGAAAATTGCCGTTTTCCTACGTTCCGGCAGCCCGGCTATGCTATGGCTTTTTGGGGGTTTCGCTGGTTCACTTTAAGGGCTACAATTGCCCTCCATGCTCTCATTTGCTTCGCGTACGGCTGTGCCTATTTTGTGTTCATATGAATGCCGGGCGGTACACACCGGTACACGCTTCTCCGGAATCGGATCAGCCCCATTTGAGGGGGAGGCGGTTGGGGAGGTATAAGCGCCCTTTTGGATTGTGTATCTTTTCGCCCGTTTCGTTTGCTGCTGCCAACCGTCCAACTAGCCAATTCGAGCCAATTTTCCCTCCAAATGATTATTTTCTATTATCATCCACTTTTCAAACAAACAATAACTGCACGGTTGAATGACTGTTAGGTCGTCCCTTCTGACCCCCTAAACCTCTCCTCCCTCCCTTCCTCCCACCCTCTCACCATCCAAAACATGACGGATGTCGGACATTTACGCGAGGCACATACACACGCCTGCCGGGATCATGTGGTGTGCGATTATACCCTCTCCGAGGCACAAGACGCCATAGAATAAGACACAAATGAACCACTCATCAGCCACAAGCAATCGGTGTGGAAAGGCCCTTTTTGGTTTTTCTTCGAAGTGAAAGAGATGGTATGAGAGCTAAGCTTGAACACACTTTGCTTCTCGTGGTTCTCTTAACCTTAAGTGCGGACGAAGCCAGACGGGCCACTACCAGTCAAATCGTTCTGCGTTTCTGTACATTACAAACGTCAGTGCAATCATAACTTTGTCAAACAGTTCGCTCGATTTGTGATTTAGGAGGTAAGAATATTTTGGGTCTGGAAGGATCTTATGAAGTTAGTTGATAATACAGTGATAACACTTTATAAAGCTGTTCCTCATTTACTAGCTCACGTTATTTATTCCTCAATTATTTCATGTCAAATTCTTCATTTAACCGGATTTAACTACACAATTGAGCCCATAAATGATTAGTGATTTCTTGCTGGTAATCAGTTGTAGCTCCTCAATATAATCAATTTTAATCATCTTAAATCTGAATTCACAGTGACCAAAACCATCGATTCAACCTTCGAACCAATTTTGTGTTTTGAAGTTTTTGTAATTAAAGCTCCAGGTTTTCTGGAACTTATACGGGAACTGACCATTTTTCACAGAGTCTTGGACAATAACCAAAGAACATCTAAACCCCAAGAAAATTTCACACCTTAGGGAACATAAAAATCTCAGAACAATAGAAACTTCTTATTGACTTAACTACCTTCTAGGTCACGAAGGCCAACGAATAGTTTACTAGACTACCGATACCACGTAGTTGGATAGGCAGTCCTCACTACGGGGGGGACGGTTCGGATGGGATTTAAACCCCGGTCCTGCCGGTTGAAGACCGGTGTCGCTGTCGTCGAATAGAAAAAATAGAAACGCAAACTCACTAATATAGAAACAATTGATACACAGCAGTCCTAAACCTTCAAAACATACTGAAGGGAAAGGTAGCTCAAAATATAAAGACCTCAAAATAAAACAGAAAAATAAATTCCGAAGCGAAAACAGGAACGGAACAGTTTTTGGAAAAAAACAAACGAAAAGAAAGCAAAAACTGAAGAAAACTTTTCAAAAAATAGAAAATGAGCAGGAAAAAATCAATTCAAAAACATCAATAAAAATAAACCATAGAAAAAATTTAAGATAAAATTAACTAAAAAATATATAAATAAAAAAAAATTAAACCGCAATTAAATAAACCTCAAAAAGACAAGACTTTAAGCCATAGACTTGAAAACATAGACATAAAAACAAAAAAATAACAGAGTACAGAAAAACAGAGTGAAATGGACTTTCAGTCCTGTCTTTTCAAACAAAGCATACCTTTGATTATGAAGCCAAGCCTTTGGAAGATACAACCTGTACAGCAAAGACGAAGAGGAAGAAGAATCTTCGAGTCTCTGAAGCTTTATTCGGCTCGCCATGTCAACTTCAACGCAAAACACTTGAGTGAGATCCGATGAGTAGGGCGATAGGAAACACTTTGTCACTAACGTTTTGGAATTGTTGGATTTGTTATACTTCATCAAACGAGGAATCAAACTGATGTACAGGAGTATTACAAAAAAAAAATCATATGAATGGGATCACCAGGAAGAGCAGGTTTATATATAATTCTATAAGAGTGAAATTTTATAAAAGTCGAATCATTTATTACTTATTTTCCATCCTAAGCAACTAGAAACTGTCCTCATTGGAAGGAATAGAAATGGAGGTTTCGTGTGTTGTGGTTTTATTTGGATCCGTAGTTTCTAGGCAGCGACTACCCGCAGGGCACGATCAACGTCTCCAATCTCCAACCCCAGATGCACACGCTTCGTACGTCCACCAGGTTTTTGACATGGGCTGTGCTCCTCATCGCACAGCATGAAGTACCGGAGCTGGAAGATTTCACCACAAAAAAAGGTATCGCAAAAGGGCAAAGGCGATTCCCTCGCAACGACGAGCTTGACAGTCCCGCTACGAAAAGGTACCGTTTTGCTACGACAAAAAAAGAAGAAGAAATGATCACGCGATCACCATTCCCTTCTTGCTGTTCGGTTGCTGCTGTGACACATTGTTGCGGCAAATCATTATTGCCCTCCACCGGTCGGATGGTACACGGACCTTCGAGCAGGCGAGCAAAACCCAACCGCGGTACCGCGCTGGTATTAATTTCACATTGTGCCTCGAAGCAAATCACTTCAGCGTGTGTGTGTGTGTGTGCTGAGGGCGCGTGATCGGGCAGATTGGTACGCTACAATGTTCACGAGATGCTTCCATCGGGCTCACTGATGGGTGAGCGGAACCTACACACCAGGTTGATGAAGGCAATCCAGCAAACCCTTTAATCTTCCTCTCACTCTCCTAATGGTTCCGTCTCCATCTTGCGAGGAAGGCGTCGGGTTAGGCTTGACTCGGATTGCAATAAACACCCGCCGAAGACCGTTTCGCCTGGCGGCACACCCAGCTGGATGGAGGCGAAGTTTCGCGATCTTGACGCTATGATTAATTTAAATCGATTACAAATATCGAGCGTCGATATATTCATTACATCTTTGCTGATCTTCAAAGATCTGGCACAATGTACTCTGGCTGGCAGCTTGATGATATCTGCACACTTGACAATTAGCGAACGGTGTGTACCTGCGGGCTGAGCTTGCATCATGTTGTGCCAGCCAGAAGAAGACATCTATTAATCATCAGTTTTTCCCTCATTTCGAGCGTGTTGTTGGAATCGTTTTCTCGTCATGTTTCTGGACAAGTTTCTACGCGAGGATCTGCTCGGTGGGGCAATACTGTGTCTCGAAAGCTTCGCTAGCCAGCCAGTGTTCTCAAGAAAAATTGTGACCCTTCATGATGGGAAACACCGACCCGAAGGCAACTGTCTCTACTGAACCTAGGTCGTGATCTTCTTTCCTGGGGTCGATCATCATCATCATCAGCATGACTACGCTGCAAATGAAACAGACCTGCCACAGGCGTGCTCATTTGTGGTCTAATAGATGCGATCGTTAGGAAATAATGTTTTTTTCTTCTGCCCTTTTCTCCGCCTCGCTTCCCACCCCGCCAGGGCTCATGACGAATCACCCGAAACACTCAAAACAGCTGAGTGAAGAACTAGGCGCGCGCGAGCGCGTAAAGGTGGAAAAAAATGGAAAATAACGCTCCGGTCACGTACGCCATCATTGCCTGGAGGCGACGTGCACGATCACGAGCTGGAGCTTGCGTTCTGCAGGTTAGCCTGGGCCTCGGTATAGCCATTTTCCGTCACTCATCACCGTCTAAGACGCCCTAAAAATGGTGTACTTGTGAACTTCTTCACCTTGTCACCTTAGACGACTTTCGAATGTTGCATGCACCGGTTTCGATCGGTTCGCGAACAGGTTTTCGACGGTCGTTAGAAACCGCGGCTAGATGGGAAAAAGGTGTGTCCGAATGGTTTATGATGCAGTGGTTGGCTGTGGCTGTGTATAACTCGTCGGTTCATTATGGAACCGGACCCGAGGGACGGAGTTTTGCAGATCACCAACTCTTCCAATATTGGAGCGAGTGAAGTCGCGACTAGTTGTTTCTAGCACTAGCGTTCCTATTACCTCATTTATTACAATTTACAACATCCACCGTACCAGTGTGAACGAACATGGTGCAGAACCTGACACGGAGGGTGTAAACAGAGCGGTTTTGATGAAGGATATTGGAAAGGTGTGAAACCGTCGTTCGACCGGGATTGCTGTAAACAATATTTAAAATGCGTTCCCGAAACAGGCAAAAGACTATTTTTGGACGCATAATATTGAAATCAATGCTCAGTGCTGTAAGCTCTCCCGTCCACTCTACACGGCCCTGATGCTTGACCCTGCAGAGATACGGCAATCGGAAAGCAACAAAGCCGAATGCGTTCGGGAAGTACATGAATTATGCATACTCGAGAAGCATAATTGTACATTGCGCCCTCCTATTCGCAGCGAATCGAGTCCCTCGATTTTTTTTTTTTGGTAGTTTGCAACGTTACAGTCTGCCCTCTTCAGATCTTTGTTCTTGGCGAAATGGCAAAGAAGAGCGACTTAAGCTGTTCGCGACGCGGCTCTCTTGGAGGCTCCACTCTCCAGCTCGCACAGCTCCACGTGTTGAAGTGGCCCATTAACGGAGGGTTTTAAGGCTTTTGATTTGTTTCGATTTCACGATTTCAACAGACGCACTTGAAGGTGGGAGTATGTGTTTCTTTTCAGTATTCCACTTCCTATCGTATCCAGACTGAAGAAAGTGCAACTTTACGGGATATTAATACATCATAAATCGCTCGTTTTGGTTTGAGGAGTTTAACGTCGGAAAATGGGAAATTTCGGTCAGGTCACGAACGGGCCTCTCCCTCCCTAGTGTTACACGAATGCAAACATAAGTTTAGGTAAGAGTGCTTTCGCTTTGATGTTCGCTTAGTTGTGGATATAGCCCAAAAAACACACACCCTCGGTAGTCTGGTTGGAGTGATCAAGTCTCAAGAATCCCATCGCTTCTTATCGGGGGTTTTTTTTCTGTTTTGGAAAAGCTAAATTTATTATCTCAAAATAACCTCACCTTCTTCTTTGCACGTCGTTTTTTTCTCTTCCCCTTTGAGCTATAATACATTTGAGAAACGTCGATTCCTCCCAGGAGACGTTCGGCCGTATGCGGGAGAAACGACGTTAAGATTCTTTCCGTAAAGCATAATGGGCAGCAATACCCAGGCATTGGTTTTGGGTGAGTTTGCTTTTGCTGCCATCCTTCTGATCATTCTTCTTGTGGTGTGCTGTGATTTCTTTCTCTTGCTTGTGAGTGGTTTCCAGGGTTTCTTTCTTTTTGTTGGAGGTTGTTGAAGTAATTATAATAATTTTATTGTACCAACATACGTATATCATCACCGAAAGTTCCTAAGGAACTTCATGCAAAGAGGGAAATGTGTAGAAGTGCGAAGGAGGAACAGAGGTTAGCGATGTTTCAAAAAGAAAGAAAAAAACGTTGGAAAACATATGATCGAAAACTTCAGCTCGGATTCCAAAGCAGGTTGTGATTTGGTAGAAAGTCATCGGGCGAAAGAAGTAACACACAGCATCCACCACGCACACCAACACCGATGCTCTAGGCTGCATTCGGGAAAAAATGGAGGATAAAGAGACTGATGCTGCTGCTGCTGATGCTCAATGTCTTAAAACATGCTCGAAATGAACCAACCACAAGAGGGCCACGGGATGGGCGAGCAGAAAAGAACAATAAGCCTCCAGTTGGGTGCGTTAATCGATGTGTCAGAGACCGGGATGGGATAAGATGTACGGTACATAAATCAAAGCGTAGCGCTGCCTGAATGCCTCGGTGCGCTGTATACCGATGGCAATGCGCAACGCAGCACCGTAAGACGTTCCAGACTCTCGATTCCGCTGTGTTCTGTTTTCCTTATCGGCAAGCCGGGTACGCTTTCGAATCATGTTGTTCGGGCACCACAACCCTGCCCAGTGTTTGGCTACAGCAAGTACAGCTTGTAGTGGGCTCTTGTAGGGTTCGTTCGTTGTCTTTTCCTCATCCCCGGGGCCACCGATAAGAACGGCCGCTTAAGAACTGTGGCGGTTGATTATGCACGTCAGGGCTGTGGGGGCCCCACAACCGGTATAATCCCGTAAAGCTCTTTTGGTCGCCAGCTTAAGGCTTGATTTGTTAGCAAAACAGAGTTTTTCCCTCTGCTCTTGTTCTGCTGCTTTTCAACGAACGGCTCGGGTCCCTATTGACGGGGAGGTGTTTCCCTATTGAGATATCGTTTTAATGCATAGATGGTTTGTGATTTAGTAGCGTTTCTAATGGAGATGGGCGTGAGACGCGGGTGGACGGGATTGTGGTCCGCGCGGGGGAAACCGATGCATTAAGTGGAGCTTTCGCGTTCGATATGCATCCAATGGGATGAGTTTTTCTTTTTCTGGCGTGCGTTTTATTTACTTTTTATTTTGTTACTGTGATTCATTGTTATTAAAACAATTTTTAGATCGAATTTTAAGCAGTGGTGTCTATCGAATCGAATTCGAATTTTAAGCAGTGTCTAGTTTAACTTATTTCATTGATTTGGTTGTTGTTTCAAGTGTTCACTGTTCCGATTTTTATGTTAAAATGAGAATCTTTTACAATAAATTTACGTTACTTGCATGCTGCTTTTGTTGTTCGAGTCCAATCGCCAAATTAACATGTAACATGTCTAGTAATTAATTTACAAAATCATTGGAAAAGATTTATAACATTGTTTTCTCCAGAAATGTTCTCGTTATAGCCTCCGAGAATAAAATTATGAAGCTCTAAAATTTTGTTGACAGCATGTCATCATCATATATTCATTGACCACAGGAGCGCCCCGGTGGTGTAGGTGACAGCGGCACCAGTCTTCATACGGCAGGGCTGGGGTTCAAATCCCATCCGGACAGTTCCCACGTAGTGAGGGACTGAGCCATATTTGATGGCCGGCGTGACCTAGTAGGTCGTTAAGCCAACAAGAAGAAGTCTTCGACTACAGACCGGTGGATCGTACACCCGGTGACAGCGTAATCGCACAAAAAATACGAGCATTTTGTCGCTTTTAGTTATTGCGTACGGTTGTGTACAACGCTGAAAACTATTATTATTTAACATAAATTTATATACCTGTTCCTGAATTTAAAGAATAATTTTAGTTTTTCATTAATGATTAGTTTTATTAATCATTTTAAATTTCATGTCCTAATTTTTGTTTAAGTTTTAGCAATTGCTCAATTCAAATATAATTGCTTTGCTTGCTTATTCTATTTTCTTCTGGCTCATTCTTGAACTGGAGTAAAATCTTGTTCATTTTATTATGTTTTATAGTTTAATTTTACTTTTTTATCTTTTCAATAAAATGGCCTTGTCATTTTTATTTTATTTCATTTTTTAATTTATTGAACAATTTATATGTCGTTTGTTAGTGTTTAATTTTTTCCTGTAATATCCATTTTGATATTTATAGTAACTTCATAGTCTTTTTGTAACACTCAATCGGACTGCTAAGAGTCTTTAAAGCACATTTATTTTCCAAAAGTTTCCTTAATTTCGAACCATTTTTCAACTCTTCTCATTAAACACGCGTTTGCCTTCCATCAGCTGATTGATGGAGATACCCTGAAAAGCTGCTCGTCAAATGAGGCACACATTCGGTCTTGCTTTAACCACTATCCTCTCTGCCTTTGGTTGCCGTGTGATAAACGACGTCGAGGACGCCTAGGCTGTTAAGTTCCGATTCCCGATTTTCATCTTAACCTTTCTCGCGTCAACTCTCTCCACCATCCCTCACCAGCATCTGGTACTGGGTTTTTGTGCGTGAAATCCAATATTTTACACCCGCTCGCTGTTCAGCATCTACACCTTTTCTGATTAGACCTCCACCTATCTATCTTCACCAATTTGATTTTCATAACCACACCCACATACACACACACATATATATATACACATGTTACCCACGGGGACTATGGCTTCGGACGAAATAAAAGCTTGCAGGAGAAAAGCGATTCAAGATCTTTCGTAATAGGAGACGATTTTAATAGAAACCTCAGCAAATTCGGCGTGTAAAATAGATCCAATTCGGTCTATTGTAAAGGAGTGAGATGAAAAAAAAAACCGCACTGCAACTGGAAGCATTCAAATATGCTTCCATATTGGATGAATTTATGATCAAAAAGAGTTTTGGGAGCTTTTTTTTTAGCTGGTGGTTGGCATTTGTTGCGCTCTCTTGCTGTGGTTTTGAGGATTTGTTTTGGAAGAATACCAAGGAAGTAATGGGGTTTTTTTTTCTTTCTGTTGGTTGATTGTGCGGTTGCTTTCACATGAAAAAGGGAAATGAGTGCACATTTTTCATGCTCGATATGCTGTTGACCGCAGCGTGTTACGTTTGCCGTTGCTTTGTAAGGCTTGGAGTACGGGATGTGGAAGATGTATTCAAGATAGTGTAGGTCCAGGAACCAGGTAAATGGGGACGCTCCCGATAGGATTTGAACCCCGGTCATGCTGTGTGAAGATCGGCTCGCCCTACCTTACGTTATGACTCTCAAAATCGTGCACCATTCAATTTTGGAATTTAAATTTAAACGGATTAAATTAAAATATTTGCATACATTTCCTTTCACACTGTAGCTCGTATTACCCAGGGCTCATTTGTCACCTTGACAAGCTTCAGCGTTTGACGGCTCAGAAAAAGAACCCCAATTTTCACACAAAACACTGCACCGCATTGTGACTCTGTATTCCAATTTATACCTCTAATTGACTTCCCAAGACCTGCATGCAACCTTTGCTTGGGTCACACATCTGCACACGAACACGCACCGGTCAGCCAATTATTCGGTTATTCCGATTCCAATACCCTAGTGGCTGTGTGTTGTGTTAAATTAGCAAATCGCATACTTTTGTGGAAGAGTGGAAACAAATAGAACCTTTATGCTGCCTCTGCCGTTCTCTATTTGCTTTTGCCGGAACGTACCTTCGGCGGGGTGAAAAGGATCGCAGAGGATCACAAGTCAATTTTGGAAGCTGAGTCATCTGTTTGAGGCCTGCCTACCTGGACCGAAACGATGCAACACTACATTGAGACAAAAAAGGACAAAAGATTTCGTTGCACTGTGCAGAAGTGCAGCTTATGATTATTATTACGCCGTTCAGCCGAGTAAAGCCAAGCTGGCCCTTTTTCCCGATCAATCCTACTGTGTCTTCTTATCTTAAGTTTAACTTCCACCATTCCGCATCGTGTTAAAGATCTTCTAAGTAAGCTGACTGCTTTAAGAGCAACAAAAACTTCTTCAAACGGAAAGGCAGCAAGAAGTTAAAGAGTGGCGTGAGTGTGTTTGATTATCTCCGAGCTCTGAGCCTAGCTCGATTGAAAGACCGGGAACGATGGTGTAGACAGCAAGGTCTTAAGACCCGAAACAAGTGAGAGAGGAGCGGTTGTAATGCTTTTAAGTGGAATTGCATCGTGTAGATGAGTGTGTGTGTGAGATGACGTTGGTCGCTACGGTTGATCGATTCCATGTGATTCTCTTGCTGCACTTCGGGCTGATGCACTTGATGTGACGAGAAGAAAGAGAAGATCTTCAAATGAAATTGGGTCTGCTTGTGTTGGAGGTTGGTAGCATCTTTTGGAAGCTGTAAAGACATAGATGATGCAATTATCGTTAAGAGTTATATGACAATTGGCAGAAGAACAATGATTCTCTTTAAGTGAAGTTGGTGTTCGCTTACTACTGGTACCTCCATTGGATCGTGAAAATAGTTTCAGATGAAGTTTTAATTACTAGTGTTGAAAGTTAAAGCCAAGTGTAGAAAGTAAGACTAAAATTTCACAAGAGTTAAGTGATGTTTGGAGTAGAACGATGAAATAGTTCATCTTAATTTTGATTTATTCATCGAAATTAGAATTGCACAAGAGAAGGGAAGGGAATTGTTATCGGAATATTTACTTGGACTAAATGAAAACAAATCCAAATACAATCAGCCACCTCATAACAATGTTTACAGCTGTCAGTTCATTTCACACTGACACGACAATGACACTGTTAGTATGAAACTTAAGTTTCTTAGTAATATGGCTGTGAACCAAAAATAAATCTTAGTCACTGTAAAATTTTGTACACTTAAATTAATTTTTCAGTTTGCTGTGAATTACAAAAACTTCAAGGTCTGCTTCTTCTTTCAAGGCTATAGCCAAGATGTTGGCATCCAATTTTTTAAACTATGAATATTTGAGTTTATTTCACAACAAAATGATTTCCACAATTTGTTCTTACTTATTGTTTAAGCCCTGATGTTTTTGATTTCTGATTTCTTCATCTTTTTATTCCTCCTGTCTTGAAAACAGTCCTGTCACCTGAGATACTAAGGCAAACCCCTAGGCCATTAGACAGTAACTAGTCCACCGATTTCTTCTGTCTCTTTTCAAATGTAACTGTAACTTTTGTATCATTCAGTGGAAGAGTCCTTACATTTTGATTGGAAAGGTACTCAAAAAGCCTGAAATTTTATGATTCAAATGTTCCATTCCAAGGATGAAAACCCTTTCTGATGGCTTACGGGACTGGTTGATACTAAGTACTACTGTGACCGAAAAGTAGGGTTACATCCGATGTCAAATTTCGCGCGCCAAAAGAAGCCCCTTGTATTTATTTTTTGTTTATCAATATGAATGCTTTTGACAGTTCTGACACGTTTCAGGACACAACATCAACCTGGCTAGGAGTGACAATTTGCTTTCGGAGCTGCGCTAAGTGTTTTTGTCCACATTGACAATGTCCAGGTTTTTGGAGCAGAGCGCATGTGTCAAATTTTGTTTTCGCAATGAAATAAACGCTTCGGAAACATTGCGGGTGTTAGAAAAAGCTTTTGGAAATTCAAGAATGGCCGTGCGAAGGGACCATCCACCTCGACCGACGACGTCCCCGTTGGCCAAATCAAGGATTTGGTGGTCAACAATCGTCGGTTAACGATACGAGACCTTTTGGAACCTCCATCCCGCGAAAGCGGTCGGAATTGTAAGGGAGCGCCCTCTCATACGGCCATCAATTTGAGGCCGCAACAACTGGCACCCATATTGTTCCGCAACCGCCGTATTCGCCAGATTTGGTATCAGCCGACTTTTGGCTGTGGTAACAAGCTAAAGCGGCCGCTGCGGGGACACCGTTTTGACACTATCGAGGAGATATAAACCGCAGCGACGGCGGAACTAAAGGACATCTCAGCATCCGCCAGCTTCGATGAGTGGGAGAAGAGGTGGAAGAGGTGCACTGCATCGGAAGGGGATTACTTCGAAGGTATTTAGACGACATTCATTTCTGCAAATAAAAAAACCATCTAAGAAAAAAAAACGCAAAGTCACTCAATATTTCGGGCACAGTAGTAGTTCTCATTACGGGAGTCCAGAAGGGATTTAGTTCTCAATTATGCCGTCTGAAGGCCGGTATTGCTATCTCCTCGACTAATTTCTAGTCATATTAAAACTGTGAGATATTAATTGATTTTGACTTACCAAATTTTAATTAATCAAATTCAATTATTGGACTTATTGTAAAAGAAGCGTTAACAATAAAAATAAAAATAAAAATATAATTATACAATGCACAACTACAGAAAAATCATCAAATCATCAACCCTTTCTTCCCTTTTTTCTGAATAAAACAAGAGCAACGATAGAGTGTCTTAAGAGAAAAATGGCAAGAGAATAAAAAGCATTGATGAAATGAATCGTGCTGATGTTCAACTCTGCCCGCGTAAGCAAAAGCCGGTTTGTTGAGGATTTATGTTCCCATCTTCTCCTGCTGCACCAGAGGCACCTTCAACAGCAGCCACTCGTTTCGCCGCTGCCTACACACTGCCGCTGGCCGTTCGTAATAACAATTTTCCTTAACACCATTTATTAAGGCGTTCGCTGTTTTTGCATTTCTTTTCTTACTTACTGTTCTTTTATTGATCGCTTCTCTTCTGCGCCGAGCTGTATATCAGCTGTTTTTAATTTCAACATCTTAGCTACAGTGTGTCTCGGTTCCTGGTGGTGCTTTTGCTGCTATTAATTGACGTTTCCATACACCTCCAAGATCACGTGCGTTCAGGGGTCTTGTGTGGCTGCTCCCGAAGGGAGATTCGTTTTCTTTCTCTCATACCCGTTCGCACCATTAAGGGTGCGAGCTGGCTGGCGGGGTTGTTTTTTTTTGCATCTTCTCTGAAGCTGCTGGCGATTATAGCGATCTTCTATCGAAGATCGTCTTCAACGCGAGCATCCGGGATGTGTGCATGTAGCAGCCGGGAACTGGTGCTTCAACGGTCGCTCGGTAACTGATTTCTTGATCTCATATGTTTTGCCTTTTTGCCATCTCTTTTGCCAGCTACTGAAGGCGTGCTGCAGGATGTATTAATATCGTTCGATTTGGGATGGATCTACTCTCCCCCCTACAGAGAAGCTTGATCGATCGATCGATCGATGTTTCGACGATAATCCGATTCGCTACCGATGGGTGAAAGGCCATGCAGCTTTGCTCTTTTTTTTATGCCCACAAACTTGACCGTTCGACCATTTAATTACGGAAGCCTACACCACCGACACACGTTGCTACTACACGCCGCGTAAAACACGAACGTCGTCTACTGGTGACTCACCGGCGTGGCGTAATATAATCACGGTCTCCAGCGAAAGGGAGCGTTTGGGATTGTGCTGTGGCAAAGAAAGGCACAGCGCGGATTGAAAATCGTTCACTGGCCTCGATTCTTTTGCTGCGTTTGGAATTGGAAGGAACCTTTCCCTAGGACTCGGCGGGATTCAGTTTTAGTTGGATTTCGTAAATTGGATTAGGCTTAGGCTAACAAGCCACACATCTTCAGCTAAGGTGGTGCATGACATTCAATATCCCTTTTTGTCCCTCTCGCTCCCCAATGTAACACTACATGCGTTCCCGATCAGTGTTGTTTACCAACACTCTAACCATGGGCAGACCAATACGAAAACTCAAAGCGCACGTCAGCTGTCAAAGTTTGACAGGGTCCAAGATTTGAAGACCCTCAAAGTCGTCTCGGTCGTCGCGGAACGAGAGTTGGTGGTGTTGCACGGGTACGGGTCAACCTACGACTCCCAATCGCTTATCTGAGCGAACGCAAACGCGGCAAGGAAACGCTTAAATAAACAACATTTACGGTCCGTTGAAAAGCTGGCCTCCGAAGTTCCGGGTGTAAAGTGGGTGTGTGCTGACACTTACGAAATGGAGACGAAATCGAACGACCACACCTACTCCTGTAAGGGTCATTGCTTTTGAGACATTTTGACTGTTTAAGACTAACCTTGATTGGGCAATAGTTTGATGAAATTATAATAAAAGAAATTTACATGACCTTCGGCACAAGAATCATGCGCATCGTTGCGTTCGTGCCCTGTTGTATACAATTTACTTCCGGAGGTACTTCTTTCTGTTCTAAGGAGAATGATGAGATCCCCACATGATGGTGACTCAACGTGGGTGTGTTTGGTTCATGTTTTTAAAAGCCTTTAAATTTAGACTTCCTTTCAACAATAGTTTTCTTTGATTGTGGCCTCACGCTCATTGCTTTCGTAGAATTGGATGAAACCCAGTAAGAACATTGCACAGGTGGCTTCAATATCAGTCTGAGTCGAGTTGTTTCTGTATGAATAAAAAGAATTGTTGTTTTGTTTAGGTGTTTTGTTTCTTTCCCAGCTAAACGACCTTGTTTTGGGTGAAAGTTGGCAATAGATCATCACCAAAAACATCCGGGATGGGTTTAGATTCCCAAGCTCAGTAACTCAACTCGTACGACTTAACTCACTCTGTATGAGTTGTACGCTTGGAAGTGCTTCTCAACGTTTGTACACGCTTTTATCAGCATCCAATTAGCTTCCAAATCCATACCCCGATTGCATCAATCAAAATCGCCTGAACGATTGTCAACGATTGACACTTGCCATCACGTTAAAAGCGAGTAGACTACTTGGAGCAGAGTTCCTCGGATGGGTCATCAGGGTGCCTGATTTTGATGCAGGTGTTTCAGTTATAAGACGGTTGACGTTTTCTAATCAAAATGACCTTTTTTATTCCCTTTTCGTTTCTTGGGCGTCTGTTGAATCTAGAAGAAATTTTTTTCGTTTTTTTTAAGAAGTCACAAATTTATTACCACAAACGATGAACCTGCTAATGAATGGTGCTGCTTGCAGCACCTTGGTTTGCCATCAGTAGGAAAATGCGTGTGTACATTGTGTAAACGACTGGCGAAGGCACAACCGTCGCGGGGGCATAAATGCAGAAGTCGTAAAATTTAAATTACTCACTGCTGGTAGCTCCTCTGCTCTGGATGTCTCGGTGTCTCTGTTGTTTGGTTGCCTTTCACTGCCATCCGTTCCATCTGTTTGGTGTTCTGCTCCTCCTATTGCCTGCTGTGCTGTATCACCAAATACGTTCTTCAAACTGGGCCACCACAGTTGCCTTCTGGGTCATTATTTGAAGCTCCCTGGGTTTCTTAGCCAAACACAGCACCGCGAGCTGCTGTGCCTGACATTCTATTTTTGGTGGAGAGTTACTTGTCCAGTAGCATATGTGTGTGCGTGTGTGCTTGTCCCTCGAAATGCTTCGCAGTGACACAAAGCGAACAATTTAACATGTCGATGTCGATCATAAAAGTCGACCTTCATTAAACTTTACAAAGTCAAAATGCTATTTTGACGCGCTCCGCGATGGGGAGGGAGTTGCTCACGTCCAACACTGTTCTGTATTGGTAGGGAGACTGGGAAGAAATATGATCTTCTTTGGCTCATTATTTCTCCTTCGAATGAGGACGTTTTACACGCAGCATCGTTCCGTTTGGTGGAGAGTTGTGTGTTGTAATACATTATCGGATAAGGCGTTAATATGTGTGTTTGTGAGGTTGATATTGGAGTAGGAAAAGCATGGTTCCCCTGCGTGTTAAACATAAATTCGTACAGGTTGTAATGAGTGTTGTACTTAAGCAGTGATGATGAATAAGGGTTCCTGGTTAAGAACTCGTTGAGATACTTTCGGTCGAGAAAAATAGGATTTTTGAATTTCATTATAATAGATAGTTTAATTATGATTATGAAACTATTTATTATGCATTTCAATCTTGCTAAAGTACAATAGCATCATTTGTACTTTTATGCTCGGTTTTTTTTCCTTCCCCGAAACGATTCGGTTGATTAGCAAGCTCAGCAGACACGAACCATCATTATTACACGGCAGACTTCTAGAGAATTGATTGTTATAACAAATTGTTTTTCTTACATTACTTTCTCTTTGTTCCTCAACATCCCCGTCGCATCAAAAACAGCTCCAGCATCAATAGAAATCATTCATTCAAACCTCGCTAGGCAAGGGAAGAATGATAGCCATTTTTGTTCGCTTTCTTTCGCTCGGTACTTCTTCAACAAATCAACCTGCTGGTTCGTTGTACTATTTCAATCAGAAAACAGCAGAGAAGAGAAAACAAGACTTCCCTCTGATCGATCATACAATCAGCTTTCAGCAAACAAAACCGGGCACTGCACAAGAATCGAGTGGAAATTTGATATTTTTCCACCATTCCCTGACAGAAAATGTTTTCCCCGAACATGAATTGAGCGATGAAATATGAATTTTATATTCATTTTAAAGTTTCATTGAGAAAAAAAGGAAGGAAAAAGGGAACTGTTTTGTTGCATAAAGAGAGCAGATTGCAATAGCTTAAAATGTTTTTTATCTTTACTTTTATTTCCTTCACATTCCTTTGAACGAAGAAAAAAGCTTTTCAGAACTCGTTTACCCTCCGCCAAGTAATGCCGGTGTATGATGCACTGGGTAAATGAAAATTTTCCAACACGACACGAATGAAATGCAGAAAAAAAAGGAAAAAGGGAGGTCTTCTTTTTAGTGACGGAAATGTCTTTTTTACCTTCACGCTGCTGTCTCAATGTAGCAGAATTTTAATATTTTTCTCCGCCCTGGATCTGCATTCGATCGATCTTTACTGCATGATGCAAAACTTTTAATTCTCGACTCACGCTATTGCTTGTCGCTTCAGCTTTCCCTCTGCTCGGCCGAACGAGTGGATCAAAATATCTTGATTAATGATGATTACATGGATTTCGTCTTGCTTTTGCTTGCTGTTTGCCATCCTCACTAACTCACATCAACGATCAGTTTTACATGTTTCATCGAAAGAGTGTTCGTGATTTATACATTACTCCTTCGTTCAAAAAAAAAAAAAAATGTTTCGATTTTTTGGTTGTTTTCGTTGCTTAACTTCGTCTCCATCATCTCGCTCGCTTTCGTTTGAATATTAATCATGACCAGCAACAAAAAAAAAGGCCCCAAAACCCGTTCCTTCGTCCACGCATCGAATCGAAGCTGTGGTACGGTGTGTTTCTTTTTGCTGTTACACGGCACGGCAGAATGCACAAAGTAAACGAACCGAAGACGGATGCATAATAACTTGCGCATCGAATCGCGCGTGCATTCAATCAGTGGCAGAAGCAGACTTCTTCCCAAATGCACCCCCCTTCCCTCCCACAACCACCCACAAACACACACCACAAAAAAACCTGTTTTGAGTGCATCGGTTTTTGCATCTCAAATCGGTTCGTGATGACCCACGGTTTGCAGAGGGAAGACGAAAAAGAGAAACAGGAACACCGATACAAGCAACAACTCGCAAGTAATATTGGTGACTTTTCAATGACTTTCTTCGATTGCTGCTGGCACAAAAGGAGGTGGTTTTATGTGGTCTTTTGCTTCCTTTTTTTTGCGTTGGTTTGTTTTGATTTTTTATTTACTTATATACTTTATTTGAGGTCGTTTGTTTTACTAGTTTTTATTAAATGTTTTTTTTAAGTTTTGTTAACTTCTCTTATCACAAAATAAATTTCAATTAGTTCGTGATTTAAGCAAAATTTTATTTCTTTTATCTCACTTTCGTTTCATTTATTTCTTTTATTTTCTGTGTTTCTGCATAATGAGATGCTGAAAGGATGATGCGCATCCTTTTGTTTTATTTTATTTTATTTATTTTTAATTCTTTACGACGGACCAATGTCGTACTGTCAACACCGTTTGTGATGACTAAATTATATAAACATAATGATAAAGCAACTCCTCCTTATACTTTACCTCATTCCCGGCATAAACGGTTATATATGTGTTTTCTGTTGTTTGCTTTTAATTAAATTCTTCTTCTGTTTGCTTATTACTTCATGGCATTTGACTCACTTTTAGTTTTACTCTTTCTGTTTTGTTTCTTTTGTATTTTTCCTCGTCAATTTTCACTTCTGCAAATTTGAGGACTTTTTCTTATTGTTCTTAAGACAGTTTTAAGACGCTTGAGGGTGGCCTGGTGGTAATGCGACAACGGCGTTGGTGCCCACAGCAAGACCGAGGAACAACACCCTTCCGGACCTATGACCAGATCCGATGGTCGGATTCGATGGCCGGCGTGACCTAATAGGTCGTTAAACCAAGAAGAAGGAGGAATAGAAGAAGAAGAAGAAGAAGAAGAAAGATAAAGACAAAGTGTTTTTGATGAAGTATGGTAGGTTTGGATTTTTTTCTCATTTTTTTGCTTTATTTGTTTCGGATCGTTGTAAAGTCGTGTTCAGTAATTTTTTTTATAATTTTAATAATTTGTGCAATGCGTTTAAAAAAAGTGCGGCTTATTGACAGGGTGTTTTGATTGAAAATTAGTTTTTCGAGAATTATTCAAAATTTTAATCAGTTTTGCAAATTTCATTGTAGATAGTTCAATTTTCAAACATCCGTTTGCTGATGTTTGTTCACTTTTTTAATTTTTTATATTTTATTTTTATTTTTAATTTTATTCCAATTTGTTAAGATTGATCATCATTTCATAATGTATTAGAAATGCCAATTAGTTGAATTTCAACTTTTGAGGTAGCAAAATATCGTATACCCTTCAAACAAATGGGGCTGGTAAATTGTAACCTTTCTTTTTGGCACAATTCAATAACTGCGACTGCAAAATCAATGTTTTATGGAATTACGACACAAAATACTGAACACAAGACTAATGTTGCCAATAAAATATCAATGAATAGAAACCCTCAACCATTCGTTTGCTTCTTTTTCGATGCATTTTATCCAAGAAAGTATCAGTCTAAAGACTACAGTCATAGGAAACAGAAAAAAAAAACACGCAAGTTGAAAAGTGTTGCCAGCAGGGCGTATAAATTTTATGTGTTTACTTACTCGTTTACTGGAAGCAAAAACTACCACATACCCATGTAAGCAATCATATGGTGGGTGTGAGTGGTGTACGACACAGTAAACTGAACACACTGGCTGTGTTGGTGGGGTTGCAAAAAAATGCATAAAAATTGAAATCAAAGAAAAAAACCCGAAAACCCCCGGTCACGGTAGCATAAGCGCGACCGGGAATGATATAAAATAATGCCCATGGATTGCAACGTGAAGCAAAACTTAAAAAAAAAAGAAAAGCAAACGACATTACAGACTGTGTTGTTAAAAGAATAGAAAATCGAAATGATAAAGAAAGGAAAAATAACATAGAATAGTATGATGCACCAAACTAAGGCACTAAAAAAAACCAAACTGCCTTAACATTGTTTGAATTTAAGGTGGAAAGCATTTGTTTTTGGATGCGGTTTTGGTTTTCTTTTCTCTCTCTTTTATATTCCCTTCGCTGGATGCCCTTTTTGGATGAGGCCAAAGATTGGATATTTACCTTTGTGAATGTACTTTATATGAGTACACACACACACAGACCTACCCGTGTCTCGAGTTTCAGTGCAAACAGTAAAATAATACATAATCCTGCTCCCACACTGGCGGCAACCAGATCATGAAGGAAGTGTTTGTGTGTGATTGTGTTTGTTAAGATCTTTTTGCCAAAAACTTCAGTTGCCATTTTCATCGTACGAGGGTGAGGCTTTTCCGAAGATGCTCCCAAAACCGATTCTTTTCGAACCAAAAACTGGTACGGTGGTGGTGCCAAGAGATGAAGGCATGGTTCCATTTGTTTCATAAATCAAAACAAGGTCAACAAAAGCGAACGAACCAACCGATAAAGTAATGTTTAAAAGGGATGAATAACAGGTCACGAAAGAGGGGGCTGAGATGTAGAGGAGGTAAAGAAAGGTAGGAAAATGGAAGCATACTGTGAAGCAATAATTTTCTGCTAAATTCCGATCGAACACTATGCACTATCGTTTCGCTTCCAATACTCATTGACTGTGACGCAAAGGTTTCAAACTGTCTGTAAACTTTGGCACATTTTATTGCTTGGATAAAAATGAAATATGTACAGTCGAAGGGTGTAGAACAAAGCATCAGAAATAAGTGAATAAGTATAAAACACAACCACCTTAATTTATAAGAGTGTAAAAATTATCAGCATTCAAACCACCCTTCCCACCGGTTCATCCTGTCATTTTGGATGCAAAAATGGTATATTAAATCCGAAACAAATTTATTAGCACCGACTAAAACTTGTGAAGTTGTGTGATGTGTAACTAATTACCATAAATTACTTACATTACTTACATTAAAACTACAACCAACGCATTTTTGTAGAGCGTTATGGTTCATACACAACGGAGCCACCGATTTGACAGCAAGAAAATCAAAACAATCGAGAGGCGGTCCAATTCAATCGTTACAACGACGGATTTAAGCTTAACGACGCCCGAATAGAATAGAGAACCTAAATTGAGAGTTTACGAAGCCAGAATAAGCATTTACGTTGCCCGATAACAGTTTGACGATGCCGAATCGCCTTGGTAAACACTGTTACGATCGCTTTAGGTTACGTCGGCCATCAAATGGCTTACAAGCCTGCCGGATGCCACGTAGTTGGATAGCTAGTTCTCAACTACGGGATTAGTACTCAACATTTAGTACGGATTATTATTTAGTAATCTCAGCTTTCTATTCTATTTTAATAAAATGAGAAAAAGTATGGTTGGTGGTTCATTTATTAAATGTAATGGCATACGTACTCAAAAAAAAAAATTGCAATTTATTCCAAAACCATGTTCGACACTCATGGCACTTCCTTGAGGCAATTCTTTTCTCGACAAAAAAGGAAAACAAGCTCTCATACTTACACTTTATTCTCGGTCGGTCAGATAGTACGGCCAAATATATAACGCTCCTGATATCATTCCTATTACCGTGCACTTATTTGGTGAAAAACAGCTGCAAACAGCAGCAGGGGGTGTGTTAGTTTTGTCAATAAATTACATCCACAAAAAGCAATGAATCTTAGAGGATCTTAGAAAAAAGCGGTTCTTCCGATGCAGTGTAGAAGGTTCCAAAAATTAAAGAAAGCTGAGTTGCAGTCTTTTTGCTAGTAAAATGGTGTGAAGCCGAAAATTTTCGTCCTAGACAAGCCTCTTAAGTTTTCTTTCCAAGCACAATTCTTGCTGTCCAGAACCATTGCTGTCGTTGTTGTTATAATAATAAACTTCCCAAAACCATGCCTGCTTGCATGCCTGCCTGCCTGCCTGCCTGGTAGTCCAAAAGGCGTGTGCATGTTTTCCTTTCTCCAGAAATAGTCTTAGCACCCGCAGCAAAAATCGGCCCTGTATCACCAACACAATTGTCCGTAAATCTGCTTGCTGCTTGCTGCTATGTAACCATATTACACACTGCCGTGTGAGGTCGTCACACGTCTTATAAATAGTGCAGCGCTGCACTGTCGAGCGTACTGCAGGGCCTAGCCGTGCGAGGTCGTCTAAGCAGGGCACAAAAACGCATCCAAAGCAGCACCGGCTACCAGTTGAAGCAAGTGCGACCTACCGGACCTCCTAGAAATGCACCGCCGGGTGTACATATGCGTGGCTGGCATGCATTTTTACGACCGTGTAATGTGTGCCTTTTATTTGGTCATAAATTGTTCCTGTGGCGTAACACATGCTTACGCATCGTACGGCCAGCGCTTAAGGCAGGGTTTGGTTTAGCTCTTTCATTTCCATGCTGCGTCTTTCTGCGTTCACGTGCGCTTCACATTTGATAACGAGACCTCAATTCGGTGCTGCTTCGGGGGAGGGTGGTGGATCCATGAGCATCGGGGGAACTATTTTTAAGAACCCATGTTCATGAAGTTGGTAAGTTATTTAGGATGCACCATGGGACGATGGTTGCCTTCGACCTTTTCCATCGATGAGAAGATGATGCTTGGGAGACGGACCTCCTCTTGGCTAGCACATGGTGTAATTATGAGGTTTTATTTTTACTTTCAACTTTGTAAAATATGCACATCCTGTTCCTTATGGAGCGATCTTCCAAATAAAACTGCTACCAACCTCAGCTCACCGGATCCAGTTCCACCGGCCGGATTTGTGGTTTTTTTTTTTTCTTTTGGGGCAAGAGATTATTGCTATCGATTTTTCGGCAGCCCTCATTCTTCCGGCTTCTAGCTTTTTTTTTTGAGGTTACTCCTTTGCACCTACTAGCTCCCTGGATTAAGTTTTACTTACATAATCGATTTAGCTTAGAGTGCCAATTTTGGTGGTTAGGACTGTTCTATTATTTGTACTAACCTTGAAAATCCATCCACAAAAGTAACACCAGAAGCACCTGAAATCTACAATGCACAAGGTCACTTTGTGTGTGATGGGTGTGCGTGGATGGAAATTCGATCCTCTTCCTCCCTCTGTGCTCTGTGCTGTGTTAAAAATGCAGAAAATGCTGAAGAGCTTCTTGCACATGATTAAACATATTCATTACACCCCACCACCAGACGTGACCGATGGGATCTATCGGATCAAATGGTTTTCATTACCTTTTTCAAACATCAAAGTCCCATTTTTCACACAGAACGAACGAAACACTCTCACCGTTGAGGGTCTTCTGTTGTTCGTTTTTTGTGCTGCTTGCTTTGGTTAAAGATTTTTGTCTCCCGTTTGGATGTTAAATCAATTTCCGTGATCAATTGCTTCCAAACCGTATCAAATTGTTTGTGTCAGGTTAGGAAGGTAAACGAGGACGAGCGAAGAAATGGACAAAAATTTCGAAGATCCAATTTGTCAAACGCAAATCATTCGTTGATGAGAAACTTCAATCATTTTGGCGCGGATTGAGAAATACTTTAAAAATCGTTTGTATTTTTGAGTATCTTGTGGAGTTTGCCGTACCTAATTTTTATGCCTATTTTTTCTTCCATAGATTTTTCATATTTTGATATTTTCAGTTTTATTAAGGTTTTTTGAAAAAATAGGTTTTTGTGACTATTAATTTAATTTTAAACTAAATGACGTTATTCTATTTTGTTGTTTATAGTTTGTTTATCTTGTTATAATAATTGTTTATTATTAATTTATTTTATTGTCTATTTGAACTTTTTCCCACTTTTAACTTTCATTGGTTTAATCTATTTGGTTGAGAATTTAATGAAATTTAATTAGTTGTTGTTTGGCTTTACGATTTTTCGTTTTCATTTTTAAATGCAAAAAAAAATCAAAAAGTATTCAATATTTGACATTTTGTTGATCTGATTATTTAATGTCATTATACAATTATTTGCATGATTTTTTTATATCTTTTTTTCATTATTTTGATTGGCTGTTATGAAGCCGTTGTACTTCTTTATTATTTTATTTAAATTTTTCATTTTTTTCACGTTATTCTTTGTTTTTAATATGCTCTTTACTTATAAATTATTTCCTTCTTATTAATTTTTATCTTTTTTAGTAAGATAGAACCAAATCGAGTTTCTATTATTTCTAAAGCTTGTTTTTTAATTTATTTTCCAATTTTTCCATTTTAAAAATCTTTTTGAATGTTGAATTTTTTTCTGAATTTATGTTTAAAACAGAAGTTTGTTTAAGTAACGTTTCTTGCTTTCCATTCTCCCTTCTTTTGCATTCTTCCATCTTAAACAAACATCGCCCAAAACAAAGCTTCTTCTTTCATTGGTTTATCTCTCGCTTTGGGTGTTTGCTCCTTAACCTCCAGAACACGGCCACCTCCCCCAACAGTACACAACTTATGGATGCCAAGTGTTGTTTCCTACCGCTGCTCTAAGCCTACACAACTTGTTCGTTCCATCCGTTTCCCTTTCCAGCCCAACGAGCCACGAATGCATAAGTCTTCAGCAAAGATCGTTAACTATGAAACCCTTTCAAATAAACAAAAAAAAAGTGCCGGTATGGAATGTAAATTTGGTTAAATTAAACAATCTGAAGCCGGTGCCCGTTCGGTTCCCATCTTGCTGCGCCATTAGTTCTCCCCCCTCAGACCGTAGAAGTCATTACCTAAGTCAACATGTTTTCTCTTGCATTTCAAGAATTATGCCCCCTCTTTTAAATGAGCGATACGAAAACAATTCCACCCAGTTTTGAAAACATAAAAAATGAACATTTCTCACTTCCGAATCCGATGCCGGTTCTCTTTGGTTCGAAATTTAAAAGTTATACAATTGTGCAGCGTACCAAACCATTGTTGCGCCTTACCTTTACCCAAACGAAACAAACAACAATCTGCACGTACGGACGCATACGGTTGAGAGCTCATTTTCTTTGATAAGAAATCGCAAAAACCCTAGGCCGTCCGCGACCTTCACTTTGTGTGGGGGCGAGAAGGTAACAGCAAAACAACAAACATAATCCTACGCCACCCTCAGTCAGAATTGGCACGACAATAACATCAACAAGGGCCAGTTTGGTACGGGGTTTTGGTCGATTTCGTAGATCAGCTGATATCAGCACAGCACACAGAAATGTGGTGTGAAATTAGAATGTGTCGATAATGGTCGACTGTTTACGAAGGCACAACCTTCACTGAAGGTTAAAATTAATAAACTACCTTTTGTTTTTCTTTTCACTCACATCCAAACGTACGATCTTGGAAAATGCGTCGTTCTACTAAGATGGCCGTAAATCTTGCAATGGTACGTGATCCATCATGTGTATTGCCGGGCTTTTTTTTCCGGAACACTTGTCTGGGATGCTTTGGGGAGAATCCATTTATCATCTAATTAAAGTTCCTTTTCGGGCGGCTTGCAGCGACTGTGGCGCCAGATTCGTCGTAGTTTAGGATTAGTTTTCTCACAGGAGGATTATGTTTTGGTTTCGCCTTTTCCCTGCATAAAATATTTCCATAAATCACGCACCGTTTCACGGCAAAAGGGGTGTGCGAGTGTTTGGGAATTGGAAGAAATATGTAGAAGCTGCATAGTTTAGTCTTTGGTATTGTCGGGTTCGGCCGTTTGAAGGCGGCAGAGTTGAGATTAAGAGATGAGAAATGGTTATAATAACCTTTCTACTTATTAAAACATTTTGATAATCAAATAAAGTGTTGATGTTATGTGGGCATTGATAGTTTATAGGAAGTTTGTTCTGATTTTATAGTTTTTTTTTAACTTTGCTGTTTTCCATTTCAATTTGTGTTACATTCGTTTTCTAGCACAATACCATGGATGGTCATAAAAATTTGCTCCTTTATTTAGTCATCACAAGCGGTTTTGAAAACGCAGCTTTGAGCGGTCACAATTTTTATAAATAAGAACTAAAATTTAAATAAATTAATTTGAAATAAATATTTTGAGCCTATTTCACATCTTCAACGTACTCTTAACTCCTTTGTGAACTCTTATTCTTCAACAGCGCCATCTACCAGAATTATCTGGTTCTACCGTGCCAGAAAGAAACTTAGTGGTTTTGGTAATTATCTGTTTTTAATGCTTTTCTACGTTGAGTTTTTCCAAATGAAACTAAAACATTGAACATCCTGGATGATTAGTAAATAACCAGAGTAATAACAGCGCACAAATTGTTTGATATTTATGGATAGCTTTTTTACATTATAACAATTTTTCGATTAAAAACATTTCGTTACGAGATTCCTAGAGATACTTCTTGAGAAAGACTTGCATGTGAATAAATTTATTTATTTTCTGTTTTAATACTTATGTTTAACAACCTTGCTTTGTTTATAGAGATCAGATATATGAATAGATTTTTAACAAATTTACAGGGTTTTCTGAGTTTTAATTTGGTTAAGTATTTTTTAAGACATTTTAATCGTTTATTTACGTTTTCTTTTTTTGCTTTTACTGACATCTTTTTGTTTGTATCAACACTTGATAGTTGTTGATACAGTTAACTTTTTTTTTCTTATCTTACTATTTAAATTTTTCTTTCCAAAGCAAAGTTTAAATATATAAGGTTACCTTAAAGTACGACTGTTATATTTATTATTTTTTTATTTCTTCCAGTAGAAAAAATCTTCTGTTTATGAAGTTATTCGTTCTTCGATCTTAGAGGTCGTTAAGCCAAGAAGAAGCAGAAATACACAGGCCACCGGAATACGGCTTAACTAAACGCTTTTAAAAACAAAACATATATTAGACGCTATTTATACTTTAAAACAAATTGCAGACATTCCCTGAATGCGGTTCTTTTCTTATAAAAAAATAAAAACGCTCAGACATTCTGTTGAATTCCCCGGGCATTGATAATTCAGAGTAATTACAATCGAATTTCCAATTTCTAATTTTTTTAAATAAGCAGTTGATGTCGTGTAGCTGTTCTTGTAAAGTTTATGCTATTTTTTCTAATGTGTCAGAGTCATCACTAGTACCACTTAGAAAACCTGCTACAAACAATACTTGAGTATTTCTACCAATCTATCATATTAAATATATGGTTTGTACATATGATGCGTTAAGACAAATTCAAACTTTGTTCCGTCCGTCCCACGGTAGACACACTCATTAAATTAAAACATCACTTAGTATGACAAATTTCCTTAAAGCGGAAAATCTACTTCCTCAGCAGTGCTAGAAAAAAAAGCCCCGAAATGGTCCACATTCCGGCGCTCCTTATGCGGGCACATCCCGTTACCCGTTGGATGTGTATCGCGTATCGATCCCATTTCTGGATGGGAAAGAATTTATGTAAACGGAATGTAAATATAAAGCCATTCGACCAAGGGCGAGAAAGCAGGAAAGGTGATAGGACTTTTATGCGGGAACGCATTCGGTGGGACAAAGGAAAATCTTATTCCCTGTATTTACGAGGGAAACTCGTAACGGTACGAAAACCCACATTGACACTGGGACACTTTGCATGGGAAAATGTAAAGGGGACCATGTTTGCGCCGTCCAACGCGACAAGACAAAAGATTATTGTAAATTTATTGAAATTTATACCTTTTAATTTGACGGATTTTTTTTTGTTTTTTGAATGAAGAACAGTGAACAGCGGACAAATATTGCACCTTTTTAAATTTGAAGAAGTTGGTGGTTCCTTTTATGTTTTATTTTCTGGAGATTAGAATAGATTTTCTTTTTGGGATATCGAGTTTTGTTTTGTTTTTTTTATTTTTATTGCAAATTGACTGCTCAGCTGAACGCAATCAGTTCTATAAATAGGATAGAATTAGTTCATGCAATGGATCAACCTGTGGTAAGGTTTCTTACAAATTTTCTGTCGCGTTTTACCACCGACTGATCCACAAGTGTCGGCTTTATAATTTATTTCTAGCAGAAGATTAATTCCCTAAACTTAAATCTTCATTTTCTGCATGCAACGTTCAAAAGCCCTGGCTCTGTTTTAAACTGGTCCAACAATCTATGAACATTTATTAATCATTAAACCTTTTTTTGGCATAGTTTTAAGTACTTTTTACATTGGATCAATTCTGGAGGCGCTAAAGTAAAGCAACAAGAATACTATAGAAGCAGAAGTCTTCCAAACGACTCATCAAACTCGGGTGCACTTTTAGCACCGAAGGCAAAGGTATCACAAAAACGCAATGGAACTTTCTACTCCTGAGCTTCATTTTAACTGATGGAACACCTGGTAGATCGAGAGCAAAAAAACACGAACTTTCCCTTGGTACATCTCGAACAAGGCAACGACATAAAAACTCCCCAAAACACACCGTGCACCACAAAGCACCCACCCCCCACCCAGATAACCGAAAGAATTTTCTTTACCGAAATTTCAATTAAAAACCTAATAAATCACCATGACGGCCCAATACCCTGCCAACTTGCAAACGGCAAAGTAGAAATTGTAAAACCATCATCCTGCGGGATCCTAGCGCCACACAGCCCATCAAGCGCTAACGAACGAAGGGTGCGCACTAGAAGCCACACAAAAAAAAAATAGCATCCAAGCAACCAAAAATAGCTCACCATATTCTGGACGTAAAGCTTACACAGCGAGTGTTGCACGAAATTTCTTGCGGAAGGAGAACAAAATCAGCAAGAAAAAAATGTGGAAACACGAAAAGAAGTTAAAAAGTCCCTTCAAAAGTTTGCGAGGCAAATCGGTGCCCGATCGATTTCGATGGTGTGGCGTTGGATCGTAGGCTTGCTGTTCTTATCGATCAATCGCCCCAACTGACGGCCGACGTGGAAAAAAAAACACACTGCTTTTAAAACTTGATCTATTACTTTCTTATCGGATGGAAAACTGCAAAGAGAAACGTCCAATGGAGCGGTCCCGAAACGTCAGAACACCAGGAGCCATAAAGAAGTAGTCCACGTGCTTCATTTTCTGCCATCTAGAGGCAATCGTAGGAGCGTACTGGATGAAAGTAATGGTGAAGGTGTTCGAGCGTGTACTAGAACGAAAATGAACGTCAGAACGGCCCATCATCTCCATTTGAATGGGAGAGAGCCGTGGATGAAGTACGCCTGAGAGTTATTCCAGACCACAGAAACCGAGTTCCTCGTTGTTGGACTTAGGGAAAAGTAAGTGTTTATTTTCAGGAAGGCTCCCTGTTATCGCCAACAAACCTGACACGTTCGGCCTTGGTTAGTAACGCCTTTTGATGTGTGTATTAGCGCATTAGGATGTTTAGGTTTCGCAAGATAAAAAAGAAATCTGGTAGCTAAACTCTGCCATTCCACAATGCAGGGGGAACTTTGACAGCTTGTGGCTCTCAAGGACTCGCCATTTTCACCACAAGCTACCCCGCAAGTTTTGTTGAGCATTGTAAATAAATCAAACGCGTGATTTATTCCGGTGCCGAGCCAAACGTAATCGGGATCGAAACCGGGCAGCTAATTATACTTTTAATTCTGCCATTTTCGCCTTCAGGGACACGTGGCTTATGGAAGTAAAAGACATTTTCATTCCGGGACTGGTGTACCGATACTTGACCACCAGGAGGTAGTGTTAAATAGCGCTAAAATCTAACAAAATGACATTCCATGTATATTTATAACAGAAAACACATATCAATATGGCACACTTCCTCGTCTGCGGCTCGCTATCTTGTGGATGTGAAAATTAGCCAAAACCAGTACGGACCCGTTTCTGCAACCATTTCCAACCCAAGAAGTGTGCACCAGTGTCCAGATTGCACCAGTTTGTGGTGGTTCGTTGTTGCCCTAGAATCTTATCAATCCTGTCGTATGTTTACGGAGCTGATTAGATGCATCTTTTACTATCGCACCTTCAGTGCCGGTACAATGTTGTCCGCGACAAGTTCTCCACCGGAAAAGGCATGTCTGAAGATTTTGTGGCCCGTCGGAGAAAGAGGGCTCAGCAAAAGAGGGATGAAGATTGTGCGAGTGGATGATTGCCGTCGATAAGACGCTACCGCACCAAACATCGTGTACAAGTGTGACAGTTTTTAATCAATCTTTCACTCACTTCAAGTGTTTACCTGTCGAATGATGATGATTGGACGGGCGTGCGGTTGTTTGTAGACCGGTGGCTTGAGACCATCCCGGTACCTGTTTGCTTAAAATGGGGTAAACACGAAACCTCAGCTCATTATCGTGGTACCTGTGCCTCGTTAGGGAAAAAAGGGTGATAGTGTTTTTGTTTGTTTTTCCTCTTTCTCGATCTTTTTTTTTCCTTACAAGAAGAGAACGAAAGAAGACAAAATGGAGAAACTAGTTCTAGCTTATGCAACGCAGAAGGTGACTGTCAAATGGCTTACAAGTGTAATGTCTTTTTCTTCCAGTGCTTAAGTAGATTACATCTGATTGATGTGATTGATTGGTGATAAGTTAGTGATAGAAAAATGAGCTCTGTAAATTGACCTTTTCTTGTGCCTGTAACTAGGCTTCAGAAATTGGTTAGCGATAGCTTCAGTTTACGATAATTACTATCTAATTGCTTGGGTAAAGGTCGTGACGGGACTCAAACTAGGGACTGTACAATCAATCAACGAATCAATCAACCAACGGAGAGACAAGTGTGTAATTATGTTTTCGACTCTGACATCTGTATGATTTGTTAGTGTTGTATTGTATTTTCTTCGATCGACATTGAAACCGTAGCTTAAATTCTGGTTTATGAGACTTTCAAAATTTCATTTATTGTTTACAGATACAATTTATCAATCTATTACGTACAAGGAAACATTGACAAGTACACTCTTCAAACGATTAGTGCACAGTAGTGACTAGCGCCATCTGTTAGAAAACTAAAACTTTGCTGTAAAAATCGGAATAAACACATCTATTGAAGAACACATTCTACACATCGTTAAGCCCTCTAGCACAATGCTTCCCAACAGCAAATATTATTACACAGCCAAACAAACAACTGTCTCGCGGTAACCTTTCCTTCCAGAAGATGATTGCTTCGCCTAGCGTACGAGTCTCAAGTGGCTTTGCACGGTGTGCTATCAGTTGTAGGTTGTTGCATTAAAACAATTCTTCAACTCTCCACTGCTGCATTGCATAATTTTTGCCCTCTTTTGTGCCTGTCTCACCCAGACGGCCCGGGACGAAGGAAAAACTGACCTACCTATCTACTCGGATAACGTCTCCACCGTGCCGTAGCGTTGGGCCTTATCAGTTTTCCTGCCCGCTTGTAAGCGCCAAGGAAGTGGACAGTGCACTCGGGAACCTGCAACCACCGTGCAGCCACCACGGTGTGTAATCACCATGTGGACAGCACTCGGGAGGCTCTATCACCGGTCCAGTGTTTGCCGTCCCGGGACGTAAACAAACCGAAGTGTTTTTCAACCGATTACATGATGATAAGTGTAACGAACGGTACGATGGGCTAATCCTTTGCGCTGTGCTGTGTGTACCGGAACGTTGATCTCGGATCTCGGCGCTTTATGTCTCACCAATAGTGTATTTTGTGATGTTTTTGCTCGTTATTGTTGCGAATAGATAGTTAGTATTTGTCTAGCAATATCTTAGACGGAGTGAATAGATTGTTTCAGAATAAAAATTAACTTTATTACAATCTATATTGCATAATTATGATTCTGGTGACGATTTTGACTAGAAATAGTAAGATCTCTTCCCGAGAAAAACAAGGCACATACTCCTAATTATTGAGTAGATTTTTACTCGTATTCCGTATGCGTGAAAACACTGTACTGCAGTTTAGTTAGACCCTTTAAAGAGTATGATTTGATAGTTTGGTGCCCTTATGCCGCCACATGGGTTAATAGATTAGAGGCATTGCAACGCAAATTTTCACAATACGTCATTTCAAAATTAAACTGGAGGAATCGTACCAATCAGCAGCACTACAACGGACGCACAGATCACATTAGTAGTTTTGATACTAGGAACAATTGATGCACCATCACCACTTAACAATATCAGTCTGTTAGTCCCTCGCTTAACATCTCGTCAACAAAAAATGCTACATGAAACTCGGTATAACACGCAATATGGAGCTAACATACCTATGAGAGCAATTTAACGAGTATTCAAGTCACTTCGATTATTATTTGAACACTGCCACTAAGCCTGTATGGCGGACGGAACATGACACTCACACACATAGACACATAGAGCCTTGGTATGCTTGGCCTAATAGTATGCCGAGTGTCAAAGCCTCTAGTGTCAAAGATAAACTTAAACTTTATTTGCCACTCCTACAGATACTCTCAAGATTATTCAAACTAACCTACACATTCAAATCTCAAGGACTCTTCAAGGAGTAGCTGGAGTCAAGGAGCTGGAGGAGCGACTCTTTGAGGAGTGATTTGGAGTAGCTCTACAATATTCGTTCTTGATGGTGCCACTAAAGTTCTTGGAAAAGGATTAAGGATTAAGTATTAAGGATCGGGTTTAATGGTAATTGCTTGGTCTTCTTAAATACAACATGTAGTTAGAAGTTGTCCAACTATGTGCTTTCAATAAATTTATTCAGCCATTCGATAGTGGGTGTAAGTTAGTAGATTGTTGGGTCAAAAGAAATATTTAGAAGCTAAAGTATTAATAATGCTTCCTTCAGGAGAAAACGCTGTCGTCATCTGGAAGTCTTGCCATTGCGAAAAGAAACAATATAGCTTAGGATCCTCTTCCCTAAACTATGTTCAAAACTTGCAATATAAAAAGTTCTTGTCAAAGTAGAAGCAAAAGGGATTAGTCCTATCTTATGCTGATCGTATCTCTTAATCCTTGTAGGCCATAACTCAACTAATTTTATTGATTGGTGCCAATGGGTTGGAGTTTAAGATATATCAGACTGAAACTTTGGATCGATCATTATGCACTCAAGACGATTTAGATGGAATACGTCACAAAAAATCTTTTAAATTTACCACAAAAATCATTTCGCCAATTTAAGGACTTTTAAATCTCACAGTCTTTGATATCAAATGATCCTTAGTGCAAATTTCCTCTTTTGATCTATCTTAACCTTAACTTTCTTGGCTTAACGACCTACTTGATCGCGCCGGCCATTGAATGGCTTACTAGACTTGCTGATACCACGTAATTGAATAGTTAGAACTCACTACGCGGGAACAGTTTGGATGGGAATTGATCTCTGGTTACATTAAGCTTAAATATTTGACTAAAATTCACGAATTCTGATGTCATATTTGGTGCCAAATCAAAGAGAGCAATTAAGGATTGGTTCTCGTCTTGATCAAGCTTCCATACATCAATTATTTTTTTGTGTTATGTTTACTACTGAAGAATAATTTCTTAAAAAGCTTTTTTTCAGTAGTATTTCATCATCAAACTGAATGTAGCAAACCGGAAAAGGCATTACTTTAAATAGGAAACTCCTGAACCTTTTATTACATATTAAAGAACATGATTCTCTTAGAAGCATCTTACAGACTTCCCGTTCTGCTCTAGTTGAAAACATTGTCCATGGGCGTTCTTTGTTACCTTGTACGCCTGTACACAATGCATCACAGATACAATAGCCCCGAAATAGTCTTTATGACAGGATTTTGCAAAGAATAGATAGAACAGCAGAGGACACGAGAGCAAGAACGATAAAATGCTATAGTAATAATATGAAATCAACCTTACGAAAAAAAACGAGTCTGCACTCCCTCCTGGAGTGTTCCGGTACGTAATCTTTCGTGGTCCTGTCTGAGCTGCAATGTTCTGGTACTTCTTCCAACCACTTGCCCTGGAACGAAGACAAGCACCAATGATCTAGAAAAATCCTTTTTCGCCCAACGGTGAGAAAATTTATTTCTTGGAATGAAGCATTCCGGCCAGCGAGATGAATCGGGACGGCTGTTAGTCCTTGTCCATCGCAACAAAACGAGTTTGGGATTTTTTAATAGAAAAAGCATCAAAAAGATGTACAGAGAAGAGCAAAAAACCAGCAAATAGAAGCATTATTGTGCTGTATGCGTGAACGTGATAGGAAAGAAGACGAATAACACACATCCAATGAAATGGAAACAATCCTTCACGCTGTAGAACCGTGACGTGTCACTTGTTTTGCTCTCCTGTTTTCATAAGCGCATCAGTATGTCCCGTAGGCGATGGTTGCTGTGGACATAACCTTTGGTTCCATTTTTTTTTTTGGGAATGAGTCCTCCAAAAGCTAGAAATACAATGGCACAGGGACATTAAAAAAAATCAAATCAAACCCTGTACGGGATTATGAAGCTCAAAACGGTTCCCGTTTTATCGTCCCGAGGGACCTTTGGCACACAACGTAGAATATGGATTCTTGTCCCTCGTGAGTGAAGGTTCCCTTTTCCAACTCCTTGGTGCGATCAGCGAACTCGGATGTGTGAATAAGACAATGCACCAAAACACAAATCCTGCTCACACACCATATAGAAGAAATTAAAAAGCAACCTCCAGAAGAATAGTGAAGAAAAGGGAACATCTCTTCGCAGGTCGTTTGCCGGAGTGCCGAGTCCTGTTCACACCTGTGCCTGCGGTGCCCGTATCCCTTAAGGTTACCTTTTTCACCTTTCTGTTTCGCTTCATTCTTGATTGTTGAGATTGTCCGCTTTGCTGTTCGTATTGAAATAGAATGAGCATGGTTTCGGAACAACTTTAATTTATGTTTTCGTGCCTTTCGGGATCGGTTTTCTTCCCTTTTTTTTCTCGTCTGAAAGGGTCGAGAGGAGTCCCTTTTTTAATTCTTTTTTTTTGTGGCAACTCGATAAAGATTTTGGACCTCGATCGGATGCTACCGATAAGCTCCCGAAATGCTCAGGAGCAAGTGTTCGCTTGCTAAGCCAAAAAAGAGACGCAAAACGGATCGGATTTTTGTTTTATTTTTCCCCAGAGAGAGGGGATGCAAGTGCACGCGGTCGATCGATCATATATGCGAATAGTGGTGGGACACAGGTTATTTGAGGCCAAGATTTGACTACCTGGCTTCGATACAGGTTCTTTTTTTATCCCGAAACATCGACAGTTTCGATCACCGGGTTTCGTCCTTCATCAACCTGCACATCAAACTTTTTAGACCTTGCTGAAGCTGGAGGCCCTAAGCTTTTGGTAGCAAGTGAAAGTCCGATCGAACGGTTCGGTGGTGCCTAATTCCTCTCTCGGGGGCGCATTATGTTACGGTGGATTAAATTTCCTTTTGGTTATCGAAAACGGTTTAGTTAAATTCGTCAAATTCTTGCTTTATTGTTGAAGCGTGGCGAAATTCGGATCGCTTTTGTTTGGATATCACTTTTTTTGCAAAAAAATTCTTTTCTTTGGACCTGATAGGGCTTTTGTATTCTTGTACAATTTATTGTGATGGATTTTCTGAATGGTGTTTCTGTAAGTTATTTGATTGCCTTGGGACTCGTTAGGTATAGATATCGTGTCTAAAGTAGTATTACAAGGCTCTGAACTGTATCAATACCACGTTGTCGGATATAGTGATAGAAAAAGCGAAGCCTAATCAAACCTATGATATGGATTTGAATCATAGAAACTGAATCCGTCACGTTATGTTACGGATCCTTCACTTTTTCACGTCAATGAAGGGAAGGGATAGCGGTGATGGATTGCTTCAGGAAAATGTAAAAAAACCACGTAAATATCCCTTCCGAAATTTTCTCAATTGAATCCAAATACTTGTTGAATCCTTATCGCATTGAATCGGAATAAAATCACAATCGGATCGAATCCCAATCGAATCCTTGTTAAAACTTTCTAGTTAAATCTTCGAATATTCTTTTTCTTCTTCTTCTTGGCTTGCTCAGGATTCCCTATGCTCCTCTACACCCCGTACAGAACGTATCACTGACAAGCATTTTATTGATGGGGCATGAGTCCGGTAACCACATCGAGTGTCCCATCCATTGTATCCTTCCGGCTTTGACTATTGTCAGGATATCAGCAATACCAAACAGTTTGACTAGCTCGTGGTTCGTTTTCCTTCGCCACAAGCTCTACTCGCATACACCGCCTAAGATAGTCCTTAGCACTCATCACTCGAAAATGGCGAGTGCATTAGCGTCCTCCATCAGCATAGTCCAAGACTCGTACCCGTAGAGGACTACCGGACGTATCAAGGTGCGGTAAATCGTACATTTCGTGTGTTGTTGGAGTCTTCTGGATCGCAGGAGTTTGTGGAGTCCGTAGTAGACACGATCCCCCTGAACAATGCCCCTTCGGATATTGATGCTTACATTGTTGTCGGAAGTTACGATCGTACCAAGGTAACAGAAATCCTCTACCACGGGAAATCGGGCTTTATCACGGGCTCTATCACGGGCTTTATCACGGTCATCCGCGAAGCCAATGAATTGGAAAGAACAAGTGAAAATCGTGCCCAGAATGTCGAAGCCCTAGTTGTGGAGTCAGTCCTCACTAGGGTATGGGATCCTAATTCCGGTTCTGCCGTGCAAAGTTCGGTGTCTCTGTCGTCTTATCACAGAACCACCTTAATGGACTATGTTAAAGACTCCAATAACTTAAAAAAAAAATAACTCGTAATTCTCCTAAGCCTCACATCCTTGAGAAGATTTTGTCTGCCATTCATATATTCTTTGATTTTGTGTGATTCTTGGTTTAATATTCCTACTTAAAAGAGATGTTTCCAAATCATCCAAATAAATAAAAAGGACTTTTGTGTAACAAAATTCAGTTGCATGAATATGCTGCCGTTTTATAAAGAATTTTGTAATACATATATAAATTACGGGGGAAATATCAACTCTTTGCTTCGTTCTCTTGCGGTCTTTTCTTATCACTTAAGCCAAAAGTGCCAAAAAGAATTTATAGACCTTTTTTGTTTAAATATCGCATATTTCTTTAATTTAACCTTGGCTTTGACTACGAAATTATTTAGAGAGATTCTTTTCTTCACATTGATCAAGAAAATTTGCCATCAGATGGTGCTGGGGCACTTTAAGGTTGGCTACTTAGAATCCCCAGAATCCCCAAATGCTCTTTTTTCTCCAGGGCTCGCTTCGAGTAAATATTTTTTAATTGATGTGGCAATTATAGGGAGAAGCCTTTTGCTATAAATCATATTCGTAAATGCCATTCCAGGAGAAAATAAAACGGGATGTGAAATTCTTTTCATTGATTGTGAACCGCAGCTTCTGTTAAACTCACTACGCCGGGATGGTCTGGATCGTTGTCGCCTACTCCACCGGGCCACACTCGGTGGTTGCAGGCGGTTGGTGGTAGTACAATTAATTTTTTTTCGGTAAATTGCGTAGGGATAATTGAAAATTTATATTTGTAGGTCAGATTCTAGAAGTTAGTAAGGATTAAAGGAGTATATTTGAACCTTTAAATTTTAAAATTTCTAAATTTTTAAGTTATTGGAAATATGTGGGTTAATCTGATCGCTAGTTATGCAATGTTAATGAAAACATAAATATTTACTAACATTGAATAGCATATGCATCAACGCAATATACGCTTTTTCTAATTTCGTTAAAATTGAACCAATCGTGCTAGTGCAAAAGTTTCCGTAAGCAAGCATAGAAAAAAAAACCATTCGTTTTCATCTTTCAAATCAATGCTCCAAAGAACACAGACACCAAGAAGCCAAACAAACCACACCAAAAACCGCTCCAAACCCAAAGTAAGTCACTAAACTCAATTGGAAAGTTACAAATCGCCCTGGCCTTCGAGGATGTTCCTCCGTTTCATATTACAAAAGACAAAAAAAACCCACGGATGCCACTGGATGACCACATTCAAACGTTCAAAGGCATCTCTCGCTCTTTCTTTCTCGGCCACAATCTCAACCAGCAAGGCTCGTCGTTTGCGATTTGCGAAAAGCGTTTTAATCAAATTATAGCTTCCTGGGGAATTGGTAAGATTAACTTTCGCTGTAAAGGAAAAAAAAATGGAAAAATGCTGGATCCATCACACTGCTCCATGAAACGATTACAGATGATGAGCGCTGTGTGGGGTTATCCAAAGGGAGGGTACAAAAAGGGAAGAGGAAAATGGGAAAACTTTTTCTTCTCTTCCATTTCCTGTCTTCTTTCAGATCTTGCTGGAGTGTTTCCTGGTAGCGACGTTTGATGGGTATGTCTTGTGGTTGGTTCCTTGCAGGTTAACGCAGACAACCGGATGCGTCACACTATTTTCCATCACAAAGGTAGAAGCTAAATAGAGAGGATTATTTCCCCCCCGTGGAGAGGATAAGTGCCATAGGGCCAAAATGCTTTCTTGCAGCAGTAATGAAAATTATGATTTAACTCTCGATTGAAGCGATGAGCAACGCGCTAAACAGTAATCAAAAAGAAAATCCCAAATACTTCGCCGTGCCATAAAGCATAACCATATCCAAGCGAAAAAACAAAGGAAAAACTTATTCGCACACGCGGTGGTGAAGGTGAAGAAAACAAGCAACAGTCTTTTTTGCAATTTTCCCCGCAAAAGCAGCAGGCATCCTACTGGGAAATCTTTGCGCCTTTGCGTTGGTCGCGTTCGGGTGTTGTAAAAATGGCTTTCGGATCGTCGTATCAAACATCGTTGCAGCCGGCGGAGGTGTTAACTGTTTGGCGAAATGAATGGAAATGGAGTGAGAGAAACAAAGTAACAAAGGAAAACAAGTAATAGGCGATGGAAAAGATAGGAAATTTGATTAAAATTTAAATCATCTCCACTTGCTTCATCCGGTTGATGTAGGATGCAGTATGGAAAATGGATCCTATTTTCCTATTTAGAATAAAGAAAAAACGGGAGTGGAAAATAGGGAAAAGAAATTGTTAATTCACAAACCATCTTGTGCATATAACAGGATCCATTCCGCATCTTCGGTCAGTTGGAATTGTATTTTTCTTTCTTCTTAGTTTGTTCAAACGTGTGAAACGTGCCAGCAATTCTCCTGGCACGAAGCTGTAATGATTACTTGGGTAGAAAATTCGGAACGGAAATGGGTAACATTGTTGCAGCAGCGCAACCCAACGGACACTTCCATCGGGATTAAGTGCCTGATGAGTTCTGATGCCGTATCTGTTTAGGAGCTTCATTTTAGGCAGAATGAAAAACGTGGAAAACTCTACGTTTGAAGGTGTAATTTATTTTCTTTTCCCGCCCAATGTTAAGTACATAACTTTCCGCCAACCGACCAACTCGATTGGTTTAATCAGCGATGTTAAGTTTTCTTTTTTTTTTTTGGGATTCCGAATGTGCAATAAATTTATTCTTGAGATGAGTTGAAACCTCCTTAGTCACGCCTTGGTTTGTTGATTGGAACGAGAGCAGGGAGGTGGTTTTGCTATAAATTTTCCTCCTCTTTGTCTAAGCTATGACATTCTTAATTTAGGTGTAATGTTTTACTTGCAGTATCTAGTCGAATATTGCAAAATTTATCGATTTATTGATTGCGTTAGTGATCAAGTTAAGGAGGTCATTTCGACTCGTAATGGGGGATTGTGTCCTGATGTAGAAAACCTTTCATCAGTTTTTCAATGACTTCGTTTTGGAGGTAAATAATGATCACCAGATATCAAATACACTGAGGAGAAATTGAATTCTTCTACAACTCAGGTTTGTAGGGTTTTGAAACTGTTTTTTCGGTTGCCAGATTTTCTGGAACTGTATTAACTCTGACTTTTACCTCAATCCGCTCATCACCAGATTGGAAAGTATTTGCTGGAATCATGATGACCCAATAAACGCATATGCTGACTTCATCTCGGTGGTGACAACCTCTCTTCCCAAACTCGAGGAGGTGAAAACAACGTTTGGCAGAACAGCTGGAGCGAAGCTGAATGTGGAAAAAACAACGACACTGTACATAGGACACAAGAATTTGTTCCGTGGCTACCGGAAGAAGAAAGATTGCGCCTGCTTGGCATATTGTTCACTAACAATATACGGGATGCCAGGGGCCATGCATGACTGAGAAAACGCAATCCAACAGTTCCTTTCTTTTGGTAAGGTTGCACCGTTTAGGAGACCTCAATTTGGCACAAAGGTGGTTCTTTTAAGCACCTTCCTTCTGCCCAAGCTTTGGTTTGTTGCGTCGGTGTGAGGCACACGATCGATGGACATCGATTTGGCCTCCAAAACGGTGCGGTCTTACCCATTCACCCAATGGGCCCTTCCACGCAGTCGAAGTGGACTCAATCTTCACATTTCCCCCATTACCAGCAACAGCGCTGCTGGTGAATCGGTACGTTGCTAAACAGGGATGCCTAAAAATCAAGGCCCAGCACATTGATTGTGCTTGGAGTCCCCCGAATATAGGCTTCATTGTCACTACGTATGCGTGCCTTCAGACCAGTAATCTAGCACCTTGCATACCATCCGGTTTACAGTCTCAACCGAAATTTTGCGCAAATCATGGTCGACAGACTTCCAGACTCCAAAGTAGCTATGGAATCACCTTCCACGGAATGACTATTGGATCTGAAATAACGTCACCAGGTACAGACTTTCATCCGACCAACATTCGATGCTGTATTTTCTGGTGCACAACTAGATTTCACACGAACTGCTACACGACAGGATGAATCGGGCTCCTTCAGCCACATCAGTCTGCTCTCAGATAGAGACTCAGGAGCAAAGGCTTACCTGGTGCGGTAGGGTGTCTAGTGCTTGGAGCATACTGACGTAAGCTATGGAAGCCATCGTCGCAAACCACAATCTCAACTTCCATTCCCTGCTCTTACCTATTTTTTAGTAACATTAGCATAAGAAAGAGGGTTCCCATCCTACGTTTATAAGCAAACTACATCATCCACTTTGTTGGAAAAATTATTGCTGTGATTGATGAAAATATTCTTAAATGTTCTTTTTAAAACTTGTACATCGTCCCTACATGTGCCGCGCTTATCTTGCGTTATCTAGTTTTTAAGTTGTTTTAAATAAACAAATTAAAAAAATGCAGAATGTTCTATTTTGAGTTTTCATCATTAGGAGTCGCAGGGCAAAAAAGATTCTAGTTGAAACCCTTGGTTGAGCTCTTCGCCTAAAGAGTTACGGTTTTAGACTGGAGTCACTGCGTGGTAGTACGATTTTGGAAATACGATTAGTTTTTTGAAGTCTGTAGCAAGAAACAATTGTCAGATATTCCAAAGTTTTCATGAACGAAATCTGTTCGATTGGCGTTACTTTGTAGATCTATTTTTCTTTTGAAGATTCTTTATTGACGTTGTTTACCGGGCTACGAATCCGTTTTTAAGATCAAGTTCACTTCTTTTAAGTGACATTTCTGGTCGGTATCATTCACTGATCAATCCAAGCCCTGTATTTCCGTTCCGATCCAATCCAAGTTTCAAAGCACGACGAAATGATTTATCAAAGCACTAAGCTAAATCTTCTTCAAGCACTGCTCAAGGTCGAGCACGTCCCATAGACATCACAGTGTCGCCAATCCGTTTACAGGAAACTCGGAAAGCGAGCTAAGTAAACTATGGTTAATGGTCAGATATTCAAAATTCATCTTCTACTAGTTGTTTTCAGATAAATTTCGTTTTGAAGCCGTTTCATCGATCTGGATCATTGTTAAGTAGCTTAGTTTGCATCGAATAAATCTACTGGAAAATTCAATTGTTACATATTCAAATCACTCCCTTTCCTTCAAAACTTTAAAGAAAACGTAACCTTTCCATCGACAGGTCGTTGCTTTGCTTGACCTGAACCGACGATAATAAAAGGAAAACCCCGACACGTGTAACGAAAATCCCCAAACCGCTCATTACCGACCGCTTGGATTATGCATATAGAGCACACTTTGTATCGTTGTTCATCCCCTTCCAACAACTCCCACCTAAGGTTGCAGACGCGGCGAAGTAACGAACTTAATCGTCCTACAATTAAAGTCGCATAAAAGATCAGGCTCAGGTTCGGTCGGATGCTACCGCGATTGTGCAAAACTGCCCTGCAATGGTGCCCGCGGGAAACTGCTGTCCCATTATCGACTGCACCGGCGCCCATCCCCCGGTGCATCATGATAGAAGCAAATACAAATAAAAAAGCTAAGAATGTTCTACCTTTCCCATCGATTTAACACTGGTTGTGAGAAATTTTCCCACCCTGACAAGTGGGGGGAAAAAACAATCGCAACACGGAATGCAGCCAAAGGAGTGTGGATGTGGCAAAGGATGGACAAGAATTTTCTTTTCCGACCAACAAACGGTTGCCAGCATTTGCAGGCAGTGTTTATTTTACGTAATGGCCGCTACATTTCATGGAAGGTTAAGCAGCTTAAACTGTTGACATTGAGATGATTTGATTTCTTCTGCCGGACGATGATGATGATGGCATTGCACGACTTCGCAGGGACGTGTGTTCGAGTGTGGGCCGCGGTCTTTCCAGTCCAGTGCTCAGTTATTTTAACGATGCGGGCGTACTTGTTGAGCTGCGTATGTGGCCGTGCATGTGCACTTGGGTAAGTGTGCCGGAGTTGTTTGCATATATGGTGGAGAAAACATCGTTAATCATCAATTATGATGGGTGGCTGGTGTGACGTCGTGCTTATTACCTACAACGAGTTTCTTAATAACTCTTAATTTGATTTTGCTAACTTGCTTGCCACAGTGGAGGACTGGACATGGATTAAAAAAAAGGAAAATAATGTGAAGTCAAGTATTCTTATTACAATGAGGATTATGCGCAATTGCAGAACCAGTGAGCGTATGAAGTTGACAGAATGCTCTGATGAAAATTTAACTAATCGATAGTTTCAGATCCTTTGTAATCGTCTTTCAAGTCATAAATGATTGAGAACTAAGACAGAATAAGTTTATTCATTCTTTGGCTCTCTGTTTGCAAACCTCTAGAGGCTTGCCATTATTGTGGCTTTCATTAACTGTTTAATGCCTAAAAACGTCGACCGATCTCAGACGAGATTTGATATCCAAATCGAACAGTGTAAACACCGTCGCCGAAACCAGCTCGGCCACCGAACCTCCCAATTAGGCTTATGATTAAACGCTGTAAATAGCATTTTGGTCAGGAGCTAAAGTATAAAGGGTCTGGATGAATCTTTAAGAAATATACGACATTCGACATTCATTGGGCATTCGTTTTAACGCTCAGCATATAGATTTTCTCTCAAAACTCGCCTCAATACTTCTGCCTCTGACATTCCCGGATCACACGCCTCCCCGACCAAGTTGAGAAGAAGACACATGCGGATAAAAGGGTGACGCGAGCCAAACGTGGACCCGTAGTTTCCATTACTGAGAGCATTGTCCGAGACCAGAGCGACCTAGATGGAACGTTTAGGTCCACTGACGAAAGGAGCGTTGCACAATCGACGGTACTGTTGAGAAGTCCAACAATCAATGCATTCTTTTTCATGTTTTAAGTTGAATACTAATCACTTAATGATGTATTAAATGCAAAGTATATAAGCATCAGTAAATACGCAAATCGAACATGAGTTGTTCCATGCTCCAAACCTGGTAATGCAGTTTAAGCATTTTTGGCTTGGCTCAACGACCTGCTACTAGGTCGCCTACCATCGAATGGCTTAATAGACTTTTTATGTTCCTTTTTTGGGGTGGCCCAGTGGTGAATGCGACAACGACGCCGGTCTTCATATGGCAAGACCGAGGTTCAAATCTCATCCGGACCGTTCTCTCGTAGCTTTTAGGAGTGGATTGTTGAGTTTCTACGAGCAAGTTTATACTAAGCCATGGCCGGCGTGATCTTAGAAGGTATTTAAGCCAAGAAGAGGGAGAGAAAGAGACAGATATCCCGAAGTTGGATAGTCAGTCAGTAGGGCTTATCGCGGGAGAAGCAGTCCTAGTAGAATTTTTGAACCCTAGTATCGGAATTGCCCGCATCCAAAAAGAGATGTCTCTGGATATCAAATTTATTTGGGTATGTTTCATTTTTCAAGCAAGACAGTTCGTAACTTCTGCACCGGCTCAACCCAACCAACAGCTGGCTGCCAATCACTCGTGATATTTCCATATTTAATTCATCAAAATTGAGTTCCTTATGAGAATCCTCAACACTAGTCATGACATTCATTACACTGCTACACTTAACTTCCATTATCATTCCCACTGAGGAAGCAGTCGTCCTACAAAGTGCTCACACACGTTTCATACAAATCAACCCATCCCAGCTAATCCACAAAAAAAAGTACATATTGACCCTTTTTCCCTAGTTTGTGAGTTATTACATTGTATGATTTATTGAATTGTCGAACCGAGAATCACACAGCTCTCCCCATACGCTTCCGGCTCGTATGAAAACCCCCAAACTACGTATCCTCCCATATGTCCTGTTCGCGTACCGCGTCCAGCCCGACGTGTAACGCTCAATTTCGCCACAATGTTGTACGGGTTCGTCGTGCGGAAATTTAAATTACAAATTGCTCACCAATCGGTGTGATGGGTGCACTTGTCTTCTATCGCCCCACCGGCGGGCAATGTTGCGTTCAGTTTGTTTCGGTTTCGCGTTTTGATTTCCGACGTCGTGTTTTTGTGTGTGTGTGTGTGTGTTGCTACTATTTTGCGGTTTACTGCAGGAAAATGACGGATGGCGACGGATGTTCGGGGTGGAAGTAAATTCATGACAGAATCAGCAATTCAAAAGTCCTCTCCACCGTTGCGCCGGTGCGAGTTTTCTACCGTTCGACCCAGCAGTAGCACTGACAAGTGGACAACCACTTACGATTTCGTGCCCATAAACGTATGACGACGGCATCGGTCTGGCAGCTGTGTGTAGCAGTTTTCATCTAAAATTTTGATGTAATTTATTTAAGCTGCAGCGAACCGTTCCCCGATAGCGTGTTACAATGTTGCAAGCGAACGTATCGGAGTGGAATTGCATCGCATTGGTGGGAAGGCAGCCACGAGCAAAAGGGCAGCCAGTTGGGGGAGGTGGAATTTCGATCCAGAACGCGTTACTTCTCGTCACCCAACGCTACTTTGATTTTACGATGACGACGCACCGACGAATAAGGTACCGGCACTCGAGATCGAACTGCCTTCTGGTCGTTAAATTAACGGGTCCGCGCCCGTCAACCGTTCTTTGGCGTTTGCTGCATTATTGAATTAACTGACAGACACGGTTAAAATTACGGCACTGGAAGAAAATAGTCCATCTTTGTGGACCAGTGGTGCGCAAAGAAGCTCCACTGACAGCCGTGTGCGAAGGGTGGGAAAATATCATTCCAGGAAATGGGGGTGCACTGTGCTCGATTTTTTTCTACTTCCTTCGATTGACAAACGAACGTCTATTTTCAATTAGAGATTCACTACAGTGTACGGGTTTGGGCCGTTTTATCGTTACTGTGCCGAAGAGACTTTGTTTCAATTACGATTGAAACCATCTGTGCACAGAGTACGTGGGATTGTAATTTTGTGATGGTTTTTTATCTATCTATTTATTTGCCTCATTTCATTAGAAGAAGGTTGCGATTTAGTCGCAAGCTTTGTTTATGTTTTATTCATCGCGATTCGTATGCTGCCTTCTCAGTAAACGCCATCGTCAATCATACTCGATTAGTTTGTTGAGAGTCGTACCCTTGAAATTATGGATGCAATGCATATAAAATGGACGGACGTGCATTGCAAGCTCAGACAGTATTAATGTATTGACTATTTGGTTTTGAAATTGAATGGTTACTACAGACGACAACCTTACAGTCTTCAGTGAATTAATTTTATTACTTGAGCTTGCGAAGTTGGATGTACTTTGGGAGGCATATAGTACTAAAAAAATCGTTACTTGTATAAGGTCATTAGCCTTCGGATTAAGTTATGTAAAAAAAAAATTGGCTGAAGGTCAGTAATTTAATTGAGGAGGATCTGATCTTATTCGGCAATATTCTTGTCAGAACAACATGGTAGACCAAGTAATGTTCGTTCTCAGTAGTATCTTAACGACATTTTAAACGACAAATCGGCAACGAAGACCTTCTTTATGGGGCAAGGGTCCAGTACACTCATTCTAGCCTTGACTACCGTCAGGATATCAGCACCACCAAAAATTCGTGTGTTGTTGGAGTCTTCTTGATCCCAGGAGTATGTGGAGTCCGTAGTAGGCACGATTCCCCTGAACAATGCGTTTTTCGGATTTCGCTGCTTACGTTGTTGTCCGAAGTTACGATCGCACTAAGATAAAATAACTCCTCTCACACGTCGAGATCCTCCGTCAACAGATACTCTGCTTCTGAATCGGGCTCTATCACGGTCAGATCCTTCAGCAAACAGGCCTTCGTTGCCTTCGTCGCAATGATCTTCAATAGGACCCTCTGAAGATCTCAACACTAAAAATTCTGGATGATCGAAAGGTTGAAAAGTTAGAAAAGACAAATGTCTCTTTGAAAAATGGGGCTTCATTGTCTTCAGCTGATTTAACTTTAGGAATATTTGAAACGTTTAACGTTTTTTCGTAGGATCCTATCTCATGAAGAGGTTTGTTTCCTTAGAAAATTAGATAAGAATGCATAAGTTTATAATATTTAGAGCATATTTTTATCATGAGCAGTCATCTGCAGAAGTACTATATGTAACAGGCAACGGTTGCGAATCACCAGACGATTAAGCAATTGGAAATTGTTGATTGATTGTTTCCCATATTCTTAACCAACCGACTTGTCGCAGCTGTAGCTCGGATCCTTGAGAAAGGACTCGACGCAACTTCATTCATCGCCAGAGCAAATGCAGAACTACAGACAGTCTAACAGTTACCATCGATCATCCAATCCACCCGCCGGGGAATTCGTCCCTGGTACCACCGTACACCTGCCATAGACTGGGAACTTAAAATCTCTCTCCGGGGAACCGGAAAAAACAGCCACATGGTACCTTTACTCACTTAATTCAGACTAAATACAAACATTTTCATCATATCTTTACAGACGGCTCCGTTCATCTGGACTCAGCCGATTGTGGGATTCACTCCACCAATAATAACTGCGCCATCAAACTCCTCAACCAAACTTCCATTTTTTCCGCCGAAGCAATAGCAATTAAATTAGCCACCGACGAAGGACTACAGACCGACCAACCGAACGTCATCTTCAGTGACAGTGCCAGTATTCTAACTGCCTTGGAACACGGCACTTCCAAAGACCCGTACATCCAGCTCCTAGACTCCATACCTGCATCCCCGACAATCGTTTTATGTTGGATGCCAGGTCATTCCGGAATCAACGCCGACCAACTTGCCAACGATGGTCGGCTCCGCCCTGACGAACCACACAACACCCTTTCATGCCAAGATGCCATCCGCTTCACCAACACCATCATCTTCCAACACTGCACCTCCTGGCACAACAGGAGCCTCAGCAAGAAACTCCGTCCCATCAAGCACAACACCGCTTCATGGGAAGATACCGAATCCAGTCACATCCAACGAGTCATTTCCCGCCTTCGTATAGGTCATACGAAGGCCATTTATATTGAGAAATTTAAGAAATAGTTATAACTTATCCATTATCATATGCCATAATCGCAGAATAATATGTAAGATACACCTGCAATAGTTTTGTATCAGGTTATACCATTTATTTATACAGTAGAGAGGCGAATGTAGCCTCTAAGACTCAAAGCCTCTATAAATAAACGAAGTTTGCCATATGGATCCAATCAAAGTATTTACATCCAGCAGCAGAATAGTTATCGCCTTATGTGTATTTTAATAAAAGCTTTATTCTCTGGTTAGAATGAGACCTTCCAAGACCATGTGGTTTTGTCAGAAACTTTGCCTATTATGGCCAGAAAAAAAAGACTGTTAAAAAAAGCCATCCTTGTCTGAGTTTAAATAAATTCGAAAACAACGAACGCTTAACAAATCTCGTTTCATTTTAAGCTGTGTGCTATGGATCTCCAATTTCTCTGCAGGCATGTGATTAGAGTCTATATTACTGCATCTACATTGACTCGGATCATTCTTTGATTTGTTAGGTCGCTTTTTTAATTTTGATGGTTTGAGATTTAATTTGAAATGTAAATACTTACTTTTCTAGATGACAAATTTCTGAACCACAATTTTGATGTTTACGACGCTAACTGATAGGCCCCAACGATCATATTGATAGCAGTAACTTGAATAATAAAAGTAAATTTCAGTAGAAACTCATGGACAATATCAGTTTCTTTTGAAATGGGTTTTTAAGTTCACTTTTGACTCTGATGTCAATACAAAACAAACTTAATACAACAGAATTCTAGTAAAGTATCCTTTTTGTTGCCTAAATTAATGCAACTAAAAATGAGTTTCCCTTCCTTAAAATTCGAACCAAAATTCCAACTCAATTCGAAACGATTTCTGAAAAACGGAAACATTTGTTTTGCGAGTTTCGCAATCATTTAGTTGCCTACGATTCCGTCGAAAACGGAACACCATAAAAATGACGGCTTTAGTAGAAAGGATGTTTTGTTCTCCCTGCCCTTGCTATTTTTTCTCGTGCTCAGTTCACCATTTGTATGTGTCCGAGCCTTTCGCCCGTAGTATCCGTTACCCAACCAATATAATCCTACCAAACTTTTGCCCAACTCTCCGTGGAGCAAATTCGTTCAAACAGCTGACGTAGAACTTTCTGTGCAAACTTGTAGCGAATGCAATGTCCCGTACATCCCGTGCTTCCGGGGCGCACCGGGAGTAAAAAAAAATGCTACGTGCCTGCCGTGCCTTTGTTTTATGAACTTTTTAAGCATGTTTATTAAAAGTAAATTAAATTTTTCCTTTCCCTGTCACCGTGAGAGCTGCAGTGCCAACCAGGCTGGAAATTGGAATCGGTTTTGTCGGGAATGGTTGGGAAATCTAGCGTGTTGTGCGTGTTTGTGTGTACGCTGCTGTTCCCTTTTGGGAACGTGTTCAGCACGCAGGGAAGCTTTTACTTGTTCGGAAACATATTGCCAAGCCGCGGCTGGACCTTCCCTGACCCAATACGAAGCGACCAAGGCGATAACTATCTCTGCAAATGTGCTTCAAGCATCAGTTTGGCGTGCAAGCTTTTCCAGGAACAGTCCCGACACAAACATTTCCACACACACACACACGCGGTGGGAAGCATAAAATATGGTGAAACTTTCGTCCGACAGAATGTTTTGCTTCACCGTTCTCGGGGTTGATTTTTGTGTGTCCCTTTTTTTCTGTTTCCAAGCGCACACAGTTGCCGTTTGGTGTGTAGGGCACATGAAAATGACCTCCAGTTTTGGTGTCTGACCGCGGGAGCACGAACTCTATTCTGCGTTCGATTGTTTGCAGTGAAACATATCTAGTTTTTCCTCACAATGAGTGTGAATGTTTTTTTGCGAAACTCCCCACTGAAGGAATGCATTAGTCTCACACCGAGAACGGGACGGGGGAAAAAAAAGGGTGAAAAACATAACCGACGACATTCGCTTTTCCGATGTTGTCGCTCTCCTTCTGCAGTCTCCCTAAAATGTGACAGGAAACAGATGCACTTGCACTAGTTTTTCGGAACTTTCCAGTACGAGAGTACGAACCGCTTCTGGGGAGGGGAAAATCGTTGGTTTCGGGAAAAGTTTTGCACTGTGAAAATTCATTTGTTCATTCATTTCGCTCTTATCGTGTGCGCTACTGAGTAAGTGAAGACTTGTGCACTGTTAGAGTTTGGAAATGTGTGACTAAGTTGGTTTTGCTTTTGTTGTTTTGCTACTGCTGGTGACAATAATGAAGTGTCAAATGGGAACAAATAATAAAGTAATTTGATTTATACCGGTGCACCTGAACCCTTTTGATCTTACGTCTGAAGGTGCGAGTTGATGGTGAGTATTATGATCTCTTTTGAGCACTCAAAAGAGAAAAGATCAGTTCCTCAGTTCAGTTCTTCAGCATCAGTTCCTAATTTTTTCGATTATATTTATCAGCACTAATTTAGTTTTTAAGTTTTGAGGAGTTATCTTTATCGTGGGATATCAAATGAGGAATATATTCGTTTAGTTGGTTCCTTCCATTTCTAAAAAAAAAATGTTGTCTCAATTAGTCTTCCGAGAATGTGGTCTAAAGTGGTTTCCATAAATTACGTTTCGTTGAAATACGAATTTTTCGACTCTTTCTCCTCAAATCGAACCAAATCGTTACACCGGAAGAGACAACATTATGTCATTTTCTCTCTTCCAACAATTCTTTCAGGTATAATTTTGAAAAAATATATTAGTTTTGACGCAAATACCACACAATAGAAGGATGCTGTCGTGGCCGTGAAGTACTAATGGTGCATTAATAATGGTTCGATTTGAAAAAAAAAAATTCTTCGCATCGTTTGCTCTCATAAAATCAAGTCAAGGAAGCAAGAAATTGAACGCTGAATCTTGTTGAGATTGTTCCATGAGAAATTTGAACGTCTAAAGTTTTTTTTACAAAAGTTTCTTTTTTTGCTGTTTCCTAAGACAATAGCAAACCTGGCTCATCCTTTTATTGATATTGTTTATTATTTAAACGGTTTCAATGATAAAATCATTAACTTTAATTAATTTTAAAATTAAAAGCGATAATAACAGAGTCAAGACTGAGCCATGATCGAAGAAAAGCGTATAGAGTAAGAATAGAAGAACCTTAAGAAGAAAAAGAAAAAGGAAGTCTACAACGGAAACAACACAGAAAGATGTCAAATCCGTAATGGTCAGAAAAGGCGTTGAAATAAAGGAAAGAAACTAGCAGTGGAACGTTTGAGTCAAATACTGTGCTGCGCGCAGGAATTTTTGCGGCTTCTTGTTGCACATTTCTAATATTAGAAAAATAATTTATAGGTTATAATTTGCATAGTTTTTTATCCTAAAGGAATTCTGCATAAATTAATAAACATTTTCTACACTCCGAGCTTCGATTTTCACATGAAAGGATTCATCTCAGGCGGGTTTTGTTCTACAAAATTCATGCTGTCCTACATAACATTCATTTAAATAAAACATCAGAATTCCTAGCTAGTTATTAATTTTACGCTTGCTTGGTAAAGTGTCCAGCGTTGACTCAGTTCAACGTTTTAGCACTTGTCCTCTGCAAATTATTTTTCTCTTTCGCCAAAGATGCTCTAAATCAATCAATTATTCAATTTCGATATGACTGTAAAACAGGCATGATTATATTCATGGAACAAAGGATCATAAATTGAAATATTATGTATTTTGATGAACTGTACTTTAGCGTAAAGTACAGTAAAAGTTGTGAGCCACGGAGGGAGCCGTTCGCTAGAAAAAATGACGAAGAATAATTTGAACACATTTTACTTACCTGCAAAGGGTTCCCAATAATTCGTTTTCGGCATCAGCTTGGGAGCCGTAAAACCCCACGTGGCTGCTCAGTCGAAGGAAATTCCGGAATATTGGCCTACCATTATTAGCTCCTTTATTAGGCTTCTAGAAATTCCTGTATTAAAGGAGAAGTCCCGGACAGGATCCGATATCCGGTCCTGTTGTCTGAAGACCTGTGTTGCTTTCGATTCGGAAACCGGATGGCTCGTAGTTCCTGAAGGTCCAATCTATCCAATGTTTCTAATTACACTTCACCAAAAATGCTGGTTGAGCTGATTATGCGACAGTTAGTTTATTTTTATAAAATAATTTTATTATATCTTATTTCTTGCACCTTGCATCAAAGCTAGGTAGAGATTGAATCAAAATATTCCGTGGAGCCTAATAAATAAAAATGAAGAAATAAGTTTAACATTTAATTTTAACTGACTTGGAAATTGTAGAATATAAACGGATATTCGTTGGAAAATTTCCCTTTCTTTGTCCAAACATATTCCTAAGACCAGTTAGATTGATCCTTAAATTGAAAAAAAAAACATAAACGCTAGAACATATCCATTGTAAACTATTCCCCATTCAATGATCCTATCACATCCGATCGTAACTCTTGCTTATAACGATAATTGCAACTGATGGAGACAGATAGCTACCCAATTTCGTTACAGCTAATTTCCAAAACAGCAAACTATAGCAGCACAGCTGTACCAACAGCATTTGAATAGCGTTTCAACACCAAAAGAGATCAGCAGGGGAAAATTATTGCTATGGGAAAAATACGAAGCCCATTGCACCTTTCACAGTGTCAGTCACTATTTACTTTGGGCTTTGTTCAACGAAAGACGATTAGCACCCCAAAGATCGTACCACTGTGATCTCACAAAGAGCACAACGGATCAACCGAATTCTCCGCCTTTATGGCGTAGTTAAAAGAAGAAAAGCACATAAATCGGGTTTGCCATTCGTGTCATACGTATCAGGGGAGACCCGAAAAGGAAAAATTAAACCCAACAATGACAGCCTGTAGACCTCAAAACGTTCGCAAATAAATTGCACTTATCGACCTGACATATGCATCGCACCGCATCGTACTTCTCTATTCAGCGCTTCAGAAAGAGAAATTTGGAAAGAAAGGTTCATGGTTCATAAGAATCATAAGGATTCTATGTTGGCTACGCACTAGAAAGGCCATTCACCGTGCTGTCGTTTCGCTTTCATCTAATTGTATGTGTGTACGCTCATAAAGCCTCATGGGCTTTTTTTTCTTCGTTCCGAAATCGAGTATCCTTAGAACCTGTGCAAGGTTCAAACGTTCCAGGTGCGCCTCGAGAAAGGAAAGAAAAGGGCCGAATCGGTCCCGGCGCAATTGTTGTGGTGTTTGGGTATTATCTTTGCAGCAAGCGACAAATTACACCTGAAGGTAAATTTATGTCCTCTGTGCTGGAGATGAAACAAGAAAGGAGAAAAGTAAACGTACTTACAGCAAGATACGGTGATTCTGTTCGGATCCTTCAGATATTACGCCTCAGAATTGCTACTGATTGGAGACGCTTTCCTTTGACAATAAGAAGCCGCAAACAAAAAGAAACCGTAAGAGAGCCTCGTGTTTACTTCTCGAGTAAAAAAGGTGTTTCTAGAATAACATCTTCTCGAGTACCATTATCGCTTCTTATGATGCTCTTTAAAAAAACAAAATACTATCCCTGCTTCTGACTGGTGCATCGCTAGCAAAGGGACACGAAAGTGCGTCGAATTTGGCAAAGATAAAAAAACTGCCCAAAGATTCAGTTCCCTCTTGGTGGATCAAGGCAGAAATGCGTAGACAACGGCGACAAGCATGACGCGATCTAACATTTACCTCCCGGCGGCACTAGACGAGACAAGCATGTGAGCCTCTAACGAGCCGGTAAACGAGCGTCGTATATTATATCGGTTGCACGAACGGTTTTTCGCTCCAGCCAGTTGTCGAACCAATCCCGATAGATTCCTTTGCTGATCGATTCTTTCCCTTAGTCCTCACTGGGACGATAACGATGATGGAGCAATTCCCTCCAGGAGGTGTTCCTGTACTTTTCATGCCTAAGCCGAAACGAATGGTTGGTTTGGGGAATGTTGCTCCCTATTCGATTTTATTGGTAAGTTTTTGTTTTTGCACACATTTGATCAAACGATCTGGTGCTCGGTGCTTGTTGGTATGGTCGTATTTTGGTTGTACTTGTAGTAGCGATGGAAGATACTTCTTAATGGTACTGGTACGGGCGAGACTATTAAGTTATGAATTGTTATTAAGTAAAAAGGGAATAATTATTTCAGTTGGGTATAAATAAATATCCAATCTATGATAACTTGTTTGTCAACTCAGTAGTGGACACGGAAGATAATTCTATCGGCTGATTTCGGATTTATTCTGTCATTATAGACTTTTGACAGTATAATGCCTTACCCATTTGTCAAATTTCGTAGTCCGCTTTCAAAGTCTGAACGAAAAAATAGATACGAGACGTAGATATCCGAGCTCAAAAAATCACAGAACAAAAATTACATGCTTTCTTTTGCAGTTTGCCACCAATCCGGGACAAAAACAATTGCCTCGTATTCCATTTGACAGATACTACTGTGTCCGACATTGGACAGATACTAAGGTGACATTGGATGTCAAATTTCGCGCACCCCTTGTTTTTATTTTTACGTTTGTCAATATGTATGCTTTTGACAATTTGTTTTCTGAGCTGCGCCTAGTGTTCTTATCCATATCGATCATGTCCAAGTTTGTGGAGCAGCACGCATGTATCAAATTTTGTTTGCGGATGTTAGAAAAAGCTTTGGGGAAGTATTTATGTCGAAGAAAAGTGTGTACAAATGGTACAGTGATTTCAAGAATGGCTGTGAGAATGTCGAAGACAAGGACCGTCCGGGAAGAGGACCATCCACCTCGACCGACGACGCCCACGTGGTCCAAATCAAGGATTTGGTGGTCAACAGTCGTTGATTGGCGATACGAGACCTTTCGGAACCTCCATCCGGCGAAAGCGGCCGGAATTGTATGGGAGCGCCCTCCCATACGGCCATCATTTTGAGGCAGTATTTCGCATTAACTCGCACCCATATTGTTCTGCAACCACCGTATTCATCAGATTGGGCACCAAACGACTTCTGGCTGTTCAACAACTTCGGGAACACCGTTTTTAAACAATCGAGGAGATCGAGTAGCCGCAGCGACGGCGGAACTAAAGGACATCTCAGCATCCACGTTTTTCACCTGCTTCGAGGAGTGGGAGAAGAGGTAGAAGAGGTGTATTGCATGGGAAGGGGATTAATTCGAAGACCAAAACTTTATATTCATTTGGCCTAATAAAAAAACCATTTAAGAAAAAAAAGGTAAAGTCACTTAATTTTTCTGGCACAGTAGTAATTGCAACCAAAAACCAAATCGGGATTTTGCATGTGGAATACCGATTCCTCTGTCAAACCCGTTTTGAAGGATAGATGCCGAAACCATTCGTTTTCCATCGTGTGATGTGGGCCTAATATTCCAATAATATTTGAAATTTAAACATTGCGGTGAGGGTGTTTGCATTTGTAAAAATGATAAAAATCTCAAGACTCTAAAAACTCCAAAGATACATGATGTCGCTGGAATAATTCATTAAAATCTCACTCAAAATGCACAAGGAAGCCTTCATGAATTTCTCAAAGCTTAAAGAGCAGAATTATCAATCTCTGATGCTGATTTTAAATCAACAAAATGAACTTTGAATCAAGAAGAACATATGGAACTAGGAGTAACGAATATCAAGACAACTAACATAACTGAAGGAAATGACCCACATAAGAGAAAATGTAGGACTCTTGGTAAACTTGTGCTAACGGTGCTGCTAACTTGGGTTGAGTGCTAACACGAGAAAACTGTCGTTTCAACCCGAATGGACCTCTGTTCTTCCCTCTAGATCCACTTTCTTTCAAGGTCAGCGAAGTATAGCCATCAAATTGGAGATTCGTAAGAAACAGCTATCAACATCTACATTGCAACAATTCTAGTTCAAATAATAAACAGCCTCGTGAGATTTGATAGACAGATAATACTGCTGATGATGATGCTTCATCTTTTCTCAATGACCTTCTAGGTCATTTCGACCTTCAAATGGCTTACTTTACCTTCTGATACCACATAGTTAGAATCTTTTGGACTGCTTCATTTTTAGTAACTTTCTAACCTGCATATCAATAAATATTCATATACTCATTGGGTATATGGTTTATTTCGTAGTTAGTTCCTAAATGCGGCTTCCATCAAATGCTGCAATGCATTCTTCAATCCTGATGCCATCAACACAAATCAACTTTTTTACGACTCGTGTGTGTGTTTTTTCTCTGCTTTCCTCCGAATATAAATAGTGACGCTGGTGCGCATCTCATTTCCTTTGCCTCAGTTACATCAATTTGTCCTGCAATAAATTACATTCTAATGTTGCCATCAAAGAAAACAAAAAAAACCCTCCTGCGGTAGGCAGTTTCTACTCCCAACCGGAGAAAGAACCACACACACATACGTAGTCATTCTCGCATAGTAATTACAACATTTAAATGCAACATATTCCTGCACACTGCACACGTTTGCACAATAGCGACTCAGTTTTGAGACTAAATTTAAATGGATTATTGCAACCCACAACTGCAGCATGATCATCACTAGCGAGTCTTTGCTGCCGCTATAGTAGGAAGGTAAAAAAAGTTTATAGAAATGCCAGATATAAAATAAATTTAAATTGAACTGATGTGCGTAGCAGTGAAACAGGGCTCAACAAGAGAAGAAAAGATGCAAAAAAAAGGAAACCACCTCGAAACATACAACAAAATCACCGCAAAATGGCCAATGCAGCGAGAGTATGATGAGCCCTAGGGGCTTCATTTAAATTAATATCTTTTTCTACGGTGTGGCCCTTGCTGTGGCCCCTTGCATCTGCGTCGTGTTTCCTCACACCGAGTACTGTGTGTTTACTCGTCTCATCAGTAGGTAAATGGGGTGATAGAGTAAGGAATTCGTTTTGTGTCGCTTCCCCTTGGTTTTCCTTCCATCCCATCGCGCTTTTGTAGAATTCCTCATCAACCTTTTTTACTGGAGTTACTGTTTGAACATCGAAAACGGAATAAAATAGCCAACAAACAAAAAAGCCAAAAAGATCAAAACTGCACATCAAACCAAAATTCTGCTTGCACACATATGGATGCTAAAAGAAAGCTGCAATAAAAGAGGCAAAACCGAGAAAACCTCATATGGTGGAAATTTAAATACAAACCAGTACCGAAACGGGCCACAACCGGGTTCGATGCACAAAACGGCTCCCAAAAAAACAACAACACAAACCAAAAACACAAAACATCGGTAAGAAACAAAGGAGAGGAGGGATAGTAGGAGTGGGAACCTGGTAGGGTAGTAAGGAAGTACGAAGTACAACACCGATTCTACACAGACAAGCAATAATGCAGGGAGTAGGGAACCGTGGGTTCGTGGGTTCGTCCATACAAAATTTCCATGCACCACCGGCAGCACATAAATCCGTCTCACATGGTGTGCAGCCAGCGAACCGAAAATGCATCAAGTGACTTGAAATATTTATAGATCCTTTTGCCCAGACCTCCCCGGACCGGCGTTTCACCGGCCTGGGGCCCCTCTTGAAAATGTGCGTAAATATTTTTGGAAATTTATGAAAGGAAACCATCATTCTCATCATCGCCGTCGTTGCAGTCGTCGCCGTCATCGGCCGGATCTTATTTATATCGAAAGTGCATGCACACACATGCTGGTTAGGGTCGTAGATTTTTATTTATCGGCTCTGCCAAAGGGATGCGTTAACCGTTGCCGGTTGATGTTCTAAAGTTGGATTGGGTTTCATGTGATCTGTAAATTGTATGCGTTTGCATGAGGTTGATGAAGGACGGAGAATTCGACCGAGATACAACGCCGAGAGTGACGATAGTTTGAAACTTTCACTTGTGCTGAAAGTGAAGCGTTGTTTTAGACACTGTTTGGTGAAAATAAGTAAGTTATTGAATCACGAGAGAAGAGATTCATCCAGAACAGACGTTGAATAGTGATAAGACATTGAATTTTAATCATCTTAACTCATGAAGTCTCTAGAGTCTGTACGAAATATGCACGAAAGAAAGAAATGTACGATTTGCGAAAAATAGGATCAAAGAATAAATATCATCAGAAGGGCATCGCAAGCTTAAGGAGTGTATTGAATATTTGGAAATAAAATTTATCTCCTCCACCCTGCTGTATATTCAAAGTAGAAATTCCATCCTGGTAGCTTGAAGCAAATTATTAACCATTAAATTCCCGAGTCCCATAACAAAGCTATATTCCCAACATTGAAAGCTTCTAAGCCTCGCATTATGGGTCAGTGACAAACCTCCCCAGAAATCATGAACATCAATAGTTTGGTTTGGTTTCTATAGTTCAGATTTTACTCGCGATGCGTACACCCGACTCAACATGCGAGGCAAATAGGATCGGATTGAGGATCAATGCGATGAAGACAAAATATCTGCTTGCCGGAGGCACTGATCGTGATAGAACCCGATTCGGAAGCAGAGTATCAGTTGACAGCGACGATCTTGAGGTGGTAGAGGAGTTCTGCTCACCTTGGTACGATCGGAACTTCGGACAACAACTTAAGCAGCGAAATCCGAAGGCGCATTGTTCAGGGGAATCGTGCCTACTACGGACTCCACAAACTCCTGCGATCCAGAAGACTCCAACAACACACGAAATGTACGACTTACCGCACCTTGATACGTCCGGTAGTCCTCTACGGGTACGAGTCTTGGACTATGCTGACGGAGGACGCCAATGCACTCGCCATTTTCGAACGACGAGTGCTAAGGACGTTGGCTGGAACACATTATGAGGATACCGGACTCATGCCCCACCAAGAAGGTGCTCGTCAGCGACATACTCGGCACAATGCGTAGAGGAGCACAACGAGCTCGTTGGCTGGATCAAGTGGAGTCAAATCTATCGGAGATCGGATGCAGCCGTGGATGGAGATCTGCAGTCCAAGACCGAGTTTCGTAGGAACTAATAGGCGACTTGGCCATGTCGACGCAATGAGCTTAATCTTGAGCAGGTCAAGAAGAAGAACCGACGATTATTTCAAAAGAAGTTTTACTCTGTTGGGTCCAAATCTCAGCTCAGCTCAGAAAAGATGCATTCAAGTGTCCTTCGTTCTGATTGTCTTGACTAAAATGCGAAGCCGAATCGATCGTGCAGAATATCAATTGATGGTGACGATGTCAAAGTGGTAAATTAGTTCGACAAGCTTGAGACGATGGTAACTTCAAACAACGTAAGCATCATCCATTGTCGAACGGCGGGAGCTAAGACTTGTTTTTGATAGTATTTATAGCTGAAGAAGTATGACATTAGATAAGAGCTAGCTGAGCTGTCCGACGATGTGAGAATCCTGGTGGTAGTCAATGTTAGAAGGATACGTTTGTTGGGGCACGTGATGAGGATGAATCCTGTCGGAGTTCGGATGTAGCCGTGGGTACAGGACTGCATTTCTAAACCGAATTTCTTGAAAATGAATTGAAGACCTGGCCATGTTACCTACACATGTCTCCGAGCATGTCAAAAAGAAAAAGTTTTATTCTGATGCAGATTTCGATCTGAATGTGTAATTTGGTAGCTTCGATGCTTTTTTCCGTTTGTACCTTAGCGAAGCCTAATTTACATTGAACCACTTTCATAACCTCTCAACACGCAATACAATAACAAAAAAACATCTGTGATAAATCCTCATAATTCGTACGCAGCAAAACACGTTTTCAATCCTCAAAAAAATTCGTACGCTTCAATCGCTTCCGGGCAAAGAAAGGAAAAATTGCAAAAGCAAGCCTCCGTCACAATAGTAGCCATCAAAGTGAACATAAGCTTCTGAGCACGTACGAACGATTTCAGGTGAATTAATGCGTTGCCACTGTGTAGAAGAAGAAAAAAAACCCAGCAACAAACACGCAACATGGTTTATCTTCATTCCTTACCAATCCGTACCAGAAGGGAGCAATCGAGGAAGAAATATATTCGACTCCGGGTGCGTGCCGTGAACAAAGGAAGCAACAATTCGATCAACAACATTATTAGAGCAAAACGTTCTCTAATCGTGAGTTGGAATGCAGGCCTTTGAATTATGTGCGCTGAAAGATTGAACATCTTTCAAGAAAAGTTTGCTTTCGGCTCGAACCGTTTGGGAATATTCCTCCTTCCTAAATACACAGTGATTAGCATTGGGGTCTCCTTTTCCGAAGCGACTCATAATGTTTTGCAAACGCAACCCGGATGCTTATACGAATATTATTTAACTTCGTTTCCGAAAAAGGGATTATTTGGGAAAGGGTTTGCGAATTAAACCCGGGATCATGAGGCATAGCATCCTTTTGATGTATCATCTCTCATCTTTGGAAGGTAATCAATATTTAGTTCATTTATTGGGAAATTTCTGTGAACTGACCCTTGCGGATCCCGCACAAAGTTCCCTCGTAGTCAAATATTTTGGGATGGAATATTAAGTAATTATGATTTGTTGGCCACATATTTGCATTTTCCCTATCAGGAGTCCTTGCGGGAGTTATGGGTTTGGAAGGTTTCTTGGAATAGATAATGTATCTTTCTCATATCCCTAACAGCTTCTGGATCTTTGATATATAGCTGGAAGGAAAACTGGAATATTTCATTGAGGTGTCTTTACCCTCAATGCTAAGGAAATTCTTAATCTTATAATCTTTCACCTTACTAAAGAACTCAATGAAGAACTTCCTCTTACGCTACCCGATTATACACCAATTTAGTATCAAATCAATCGATTAGGTCCCCTTCTGTTTACGTGCCGCGTGGTTTGTAACGATTGCGATACGAACATGAATCACATGAATCAACTCATGCTCCGGTTGCTGACCACCGTACTAATTAGAGCAGTTTTTCCATACCAGATTTTCCTTTTTTCCCATTCTTATGCTGATTTCGTTCTACAATTCATCGGAAAAATAAAGGCGCCCACAAAAACGCGAAATGAAGAATAGAATGAATTATGTTGCTGGAGGATGGCTTGGCTCCATCAGCAAAAAAAAAGCGAATAAATTAAATCGCATTACAAACGGTCTCGCATCTAATTACAATCCACCGCATGGAGGTTGGGTTTTAGTTTTCCTCTCTCTCTCTCTCTCTCTCTCATTCTGCTATTGCTTTCCCTTGTCTTCCCTCCATCGAGGTATTCATCCATCGGAACTTACGTACGCCCGCAGCATAAAAATGCATAAATATTTGACGGATCATCTCCCGGTCGTCTCCACACATGCGAACAGGACCGTTTGTTTAAACAGCCACAAGTTACAGCAGTTTCTTCGTTGGTGGAGTGTAGCGTAGCTGGTAGGGAAATGCGTTAATGAATTTCCGTTCCACCGCATTTGGCCACGGTGTGCATTTGCTCTGTGCTAGGGAAACATTAGGGGTGCGAGGATAGCGTATTCAAATCGTGTGGTCTGCTTTTTTTGTTGTTGCCAAATAATTTGTCATGTGGAACAAACGTTTTCGGCCCAACAAAAAACCGAAAACAACAAAGGTACCTGCAACACACATTAGCAGTGGGTTTATGTATATGAGAGTATGAAATTGGTGTGAAACAGTTAAAATAAGAAACGAATGGCAGCTCCATTATGCTGAAAACGGAAATGAATGTCAGGCCACGAACGAAAAGCCTGACTTTATTTGTTCCTGTCAGGTGTCAGATCAATTTCTGATAAATCTGGTAAGGTACGAAGAATTTTTGCTATCAATTTTTAGTCATTTTATTTTTAAAAGGCTGGTATGTTCACTGAATTAACTTGTGGATGCTTCGATGCAGACAATATGGTCGTGTTATGCCCGTTAAAACGATCGTTGATAAAATGATGGAAAGCTAGTTAACTCGTGTAATCGACGAAATCAATTGCAAAACAGAAAATGTTTGCCCAAAGATTCAATCTAAATTGCAATGTTTAGCAATGATTCGTGCTTGAGTTTGAAGCGCACAGACTATTTTTAGTTTATTGTCTATTCAAGCTATGTTGGAATCATCGGAGCCGTACAAAGTCGTTTGGAGCCGTTTGGAGCCGTTTGGAGCCGCCCGGAGCCACCAGTCGGCAGTTCAGAAACCGTCAAATTAGTTGAGGTTGAAATGAATTGAAATTCCGCAGCACTTCAAATACCATGATACGGTGATATAACCTATTTTGGTGCTCTATCATCTATCCGGACGGCTCTGACACCTTCAACGGCTCCGGCTGCCGACTAGCTGCTCCGAACGGCTTCAAACGGCTCCAAACGGCTCCTGCTGTCAACTGGCAGCTCCGGACGGCTCCGGACGGCTCCGAACGGTTCAGGCGGAACCGTTTTGATTTGGTTTTGATTTTGACGGTATCGAAGCCGGAGTTACGATGCTCGGAAGCGTTTCGAAGCCGTGGGTGCGGTTCCGAGATCTCATCACTACTAGTTAGCCCGTCCTGACGACAAGGCCAGGTTGCCAGTCTCCAGGACAAGGCCAGAAAACTCGATTCAGAACTGCAGTCCTCCTGATCTGCAGACCTGATGCAGCTAACGAGTTCGAATTTCTCCTCTATGTCGAATTGGTCGCTGATAAACACCCTCTTGGAAGGTTATGATTACGACCTTCTCATTGATTGCCCGAACCATAGAGTCCTTCCGGCTTTGGTTGCCGTCAGGAAATCTACATCATCCAAATGCTCAGCTAGTTTGTGGTTCATATATCGTGTTATATTTTGCAAAAATCTTTAATACTATTGTTCTATGCGCTGGTCTTATTCCGTCTAGAATAGGAACATGCAAATCATTGAAGCTAAGTATTACATTGAGAATTACGGTTTTTATTGCCCTGCTGCATCATCATCCATGCCGGAGCGACCCTAGAACATGAGGCGAATTTATAGTCCAACCTATCTTCCAAAAGGACAGTACGCGCACTTCGGAGACAATATTCTTTGCGTGTCAAATAGATGAATGTGAAGTGTGAAGTGAATGATGTGTAATTTTTTTGTTTATGAGCAGGAACAGGCATGATCTTTGCTTGGAAGATAGTTTCTTGCAACTGATGTTTTTCCAAACCTTTTCCATGGTATTTCCACGGTCCAGGAGTTTCCAACGTAACCTTAGAATCGGGTAAACCTTTCGTTGCTTCAGCTATCAGAGCATTGGATGATGTTACTGTTCGATATTTGGTTGCATAGAAGGGCAGGTGCTTCAAGAGATGGAATTTGAAGATTCAACCCACCACGGGCTCGCGGAAGAGCCATCTGTTGTAGGAGTACTCTTATTCCTCCACTTGCATCCCAAAGGAAGCTGCCGATGAGTGAGGTGATCGTAGCGAAATCCATCAAGTGAGAACCACATATCGAAGGGTTATTTTTTGGCACAGGTTTCGGTTCCTAATCCTGTGGTAGCGTGTATTCGCGGTTCGAAAAAGGCGTTCCTCATTAGGATAGTCCAGGACCCGTACCCGAAGAGGACTACTGGATGTATCGTATTTAGACCTTCAAATACATTGAAGAGCTAAGCAAGCACGATGTAGCGTTAATATCTTCTAGATCGGAGGAGTTTGTGGCACGACGATTCAGTTAGATGTACGCCTCGCCCACCGCCATGTATGAATAAAATCACCAGAATAAAGATATGTCCGGGACAAATCTCATTGAAGCCTTGATTTCATGGTATCTCAGCAGATAGAACGTCATACGTATTATTCGTCCTAAAGCTTAACCTGGTTATATGATGGATGGATGTCTGAATTAACGGACAAATGACGGTTTTCAGATACTAAATAGAATTTAAAAGACAAAACTCGACTAAAGTCGACTCTTCCAAGCGTAAAAGAACTATATTAACAATATATTAATCTTTATTGGGTTACAGCAAGACATTGATGATACATATTGATGGAAATATTTGTAGACTTTTAGTATTCAAAGTTGCGTGAAAGTGGTATCTTTCATGAACCTAGCATATTTATTGTTATCTGTGTGCGTTATTATGTATTAATTTTATAAAAATAGCTCTCTTCTAATGCATAACGCTATTAAATCAATTGTTTTACGATTGCTTGTATTAATTTCACTTTCCAATTTAGCAATAATTATATGTTTATTTACTCACCTCAAAGACAGCTTTCCTTCTTGTTCCTGTTCTAAACGCCATGTCATCATCATCAACGCCATCACCATAATCATCATGATGTATTACGCTAATTAAACATCTTTCCAGCCGCCTGTTTGCCAGCTTCACATTCTCTCTCCGCACCACAGTATCAATAATGCTGCACGTTGAAGCTATTTCCATTTGTTTTCACTCTTCCTTTATCTCCTCGCTCGGAGAGTGTGCTGTTACATCAGCAAGATGACAAGATGCACACGACACAAAGCGCACCAGCGAGCTACCCTTATCAGTCTCACCCTCCCACCCGCCTTGTGGTGTAGCAAAACGCGTATGAATGCCGATTCAACCGTGGGTCAGCTTCACTTACAACTCATCCCTATCACACCATAAGCATAACCAGCACCTCCGTGTGCTGGGATATTGAATTCCGAGCCGACAAAATAAACAGCCCGATGCAAAACCATCGTATCCCGGTTCCCAGAACGAGGAAATACCAACGTTGGTTGGGTTTATGTTGGTTTTGCTCCATGCCGCCTTCCCATTGGAACCCTGTCCGCTATTGGATGCCCCTGTGAGGTGAGGTGATGGGGTAAAGGTGGGTTATTTATGTATGTTAGTATGTTTTGGTAAAATGCAATGCGTGAACCGAACCGTGGCCACCTTGTGCACATCGTGTGAAACAATTGTGTCCGGCGTGTAAAGTGTGTTTGTTCTCGAAAGCCGTGTGTGTGTTTGTGCGTATGTAACACGCATGGTTGACGATTGTGCATCGCGCGACAAATGCATCAAAATCCTCCCCATGCGCACACACACACGCACAAGCAGTCGGGTTCCCTACACATATATGTTTGCCGAACCCTTCTCGATGAAGATGATGCTTCACGGTTGCCAGAGTTTTTGCCGAAAAACAAGAAGTAAAACAGTGCCGAATAGAAAGAATTGAAGGGCACCGAAACGAAACATGAAAAGGGTTTTCTTTTTTTTCTTGCTTTTGTGCGGGCTAAGCCATGTGCGACGTAAATTTTTGTGTGCATATTATATGCCGCATGTTTTTGCTGTTAATATTTTGCACGGGTTTTATTAAACGTTTTTAAGCAAAGAAATTTTAACAGCTTTTTGAGAAATGTAATAGTTGCAAATAAATTGATTCAGGCATGTGATATTCTTCTTAAAGTTCAGTGGAGTTTACTTTAAGGACGTATACGGTATGATAACATTATTAATAGTAAAAAAAACGTACTCTAGACAGGCTTAACGAGAAGAATTATGTAAGAAAAACATACCACTAGCAGACATAATAATTTCCGCAAGTTTTTATAGAATTTATTAAAAGAAAAATTTAAACAAAACAAACGTAACACTCGTCATACAGCGCATCATAAAAATTAAAACTAATTAGCAGACACTGTGTCACATTAGCATACATTTACATTTTTCATATAAAAGGAGACAAAAGTTGTTCGTTTGTCAAAAAAAAAATGCAATCATTTTAGCATTAATTTAGAAAGTTGATTCAAATTATTTTGAAACTTAAAAAATGCTGCATGCTGCATATTGTTACACCTAAAACCTTACCCTAAAAAATATGTAAAAAAATTTATCTTAAAATTCTCATAAAGCAAAACATCTGGAAAAGGAGGTTTGGTCAGTTATACTTTATTCATTTATTTATTTTTAGTATGACGGCTAGATAACCAGGAAATTTTCTTCCCGTCAATGTATTTTATTTATTTTATTGTTTTTTAACTCCAATATGACAGTTCATAGTCGTATGATCAACACCGCGTGTTTTAACTGTTTTAAAAAATCACAAAGAATTTAAATCCTAGATTTTCCCTTATCCCGAGCATTGAAACAAGTCAAAAGAATAAACAAAAAGAATTAAAACACAACGGTTGCCACAAGCAGACATGCCCTTCATGTACTGGCCTGGCCGTTTGTTATGATTTAATTCATTTTTAAAACTTTCCTTTCAAAGTGTCAATTAGGAACACTAAAGTAAAAATTCGTTGCTGGATCTTTGCAATTTATAAGATAAAAATTAGGAAAGTTCTCTCAAGCTAAAAGATTCTTCAGATAGTGACAGAGGCTTGTGTTGAATGTTTCAGCTCAGTTTAAGACAAAAGTAAAATAAATAACTTGAAATAATTTTTAAAAACCATTCTCGAATACATTCTTAAACACTCATAAGTTCCTTCTTTCTTGATGTTTATGGGCGCATATTCATTTCAAAGTTGAACGAAACATACGCCTCTCAAAACTAGCAAGTAAGTCTAAAATTAAAAATTATCACATTTTGCTGAAGAATACAGGGCATCATTATCAGCGATGAGGAAAATTGATATGAAAATTATTCCTTATAGCATGTGCACTACATGTAGATGCTCCCGGCTCATCACCAAGGTTCCATGGTGTAATGGTTAGCACTTTGGACTCTGAATCCAACGATCCGAGTTCAAATCTCGGTGGAACCTGTGAACAAAGAAATTGATGTGGATGTTTTTGAGGAAGATAGAGAATAAATCTTCGTTTTTGAATTACTATTCCATCCTTTTATACGATTTGATACGTCACGAAACACAGTCCTTAAGTTAATTTATGTTAAACTACTAAGTGCTGTGCTAAGTAACTTAATTTATTAGAGTAACTTAAAACACTTGGGTTAAGTTATGGTCGGGATTAGGCAAAGAATAAGGAGGAAATGCCTTATCAATATGATTATAAAATTTATTCATCAAAAGCGGTGTTGACAATACAGTACTGGACCTTCATAATTAATTATAAATAAATAAATTAATTAAAACATTTGGCATTTAAAAACAAAAGAATATATACCTTAATAAAAAATTTTAAAAATTTAAAATAAAGACAAGAAAACAAAGAGAGTATTTTCCCAGTACATTTAAACGAAAAATGGGACTGTTATCAATTTTATTTTTTACTTCACGCCAAATACACAGCCACACATTTTCTACACAAAAATTGAATTTCTGTAGCTTCGATCGTTCAGTAGATATTTGTTTTTATTTTGTTGTTTCTTTCACTTTTACACCGTAAAACGTTTTGCCTGCCGGCAACAATGTTGCACAGTGCTGCTTGGTATCGAAAATTGCATTGATGGATGGCACCTATCGCGCGTTACATGCGCCTGTAGAATGGAACTGCATGGCTTTCTCGTACTAAAGTGGGACGACGAAAGGAAACACGACAAACAAAACAAAAAAAAAACTTCAATTGCACTCGGGGATGGGTTATTTGATAAGAGGTAACACATAACCACACAAAATGCATCACGTAAAAAAAACCCGTTGTTAACGCTTGTTCTGCTTGTCGTCTCCGAAATAAAAAAAAAAAAAAACGCATATGCATATTTACCTTTTGCCATGTTTCATTCTCACTTTTTGCAACAGTGGTTTTATTTTAATTTCTTCCCTTTTTAATGCAGACTTTTTCGATTTTTACCGCACTTCTTTGTTTGCGAGTGTTGGGCTGGTGACGAAAAAAGTGCATCCCAACAAGCAAAACCCCATTTTTAGCTTCGTTGCTTCCTTTGCTTTACTTTTCTCTTTCTTTCTTTTTTTTTTTGTTTACTGTTGTCCAGGTGATACAGGTGGAAAGGTAGCGGAAAACATGTGAAAACTCATGGTCGGCTCTTCAGAATGCTTAATGTGTACCGGGGGCTGACCGAAAATGTATGGCACTTTGTTCTTTTCCTTTTCTATATGCTCTTCACTTTTTTGTGTTTGATTTTCTTTGTTGTTTGCGTTTGTTACTTCTTGAGTAGAACATGCATGAAGAAGGTGCACCATGGGAGTGGAGAAAGTAACGAACAGAATTTAATTTGGTTTTGTGTAGAATTCAAAATGAATAATTATGAATAATAAAATTTAGTTCTCTTCTATTACATTTCTAATATTTTTAAACAACTAATATGATAATTTTGATGATATCTTTAATTAAGAAAGCGTGAATTTTTGTTGCTTGAATGAATTTCATTCTTCTAATCAAATTTTTAATATTCTTTCTATGTTTTCTTATTATATTATATTTATTTTCTTTTATGTTTTTCTTTTTCTTTATGTTTAAGATTATCTTATTCGCTTTATTTTGCTGTTTGAAATTTAGCATTTAGAAGCATTCATAATCAAATATGTAATTGTTTTACGTAGATTTTTCCGTTATCCCATTGTCTTAAGCCTTTTTGCTGCACTTAAATTGTTAATATTTATTTCCATCTTGTACACATGGAAAGCAGCCTGTAAACGAAAAAAATCCCCCTACCTTTTGCTTGAAAGGGAATGAAACAGCATATATAAACGATAAGGCTCAATATGTGCATACGTACCACCGGAACGTAAAACATATTAGCCCAAATGCATCACAGCATACAAAAAAACGAGCCAAAGAGATAAAAAAAGCAACCAATATGCTGTTCTCAATATAGCAAAAACTTATTTTTTTTGTCGGATTCCCATAGTTGCCGGTTTCGGCCGGTGCACAGAAACATAATGAAATTTGTTTTCGTTTGCATTCTCCGTTGAGCTTCGTTCGCTTCTCTTTGGGCCTCCCGGTGGCCATATTTGGAGGAGAGCTCATACAATTCATGCTCAAAAAAAGAAAGAAACACGAAATGTAACATGGAAATTGGAAGCATCGTGTGGATCGAGTGGAACGATCGTCAGCAACAACCAAATAGTTCTACTTTTTTTGTTTTCTTTCCTGCTTGTGTAGTGTAGAATGACTTGTTTTTATTAGTGGTTGGATATTCGTTTTGTAACAGGCGCCCAGTAGGAACTGTTAATGCACCCGGTAATTAATAGTTTCCTGCTGTTTTGTTGTAATGCACCGTTGCGAGGGCATCCGGTCATCGTTTAGAGACGATAATGAAGGCAAAAGGCTTCTGCCAATGATAATTGTGCCCTTATCATCTGTTTGATAACGATCATTTCGAGCTGGTGGTGGGTAAAATATTCTCTTTGCTCATCAAAAAATAGGAAACTAACTATCGTACCAGTTGCCGGTCACTTTGCCAAACGGTTCCCTCATCCAAAAATATCATCCCTATTCCCACCCCAATTTTCTGCCTCACGCCAAAACATGAGATGAGATTGAACGAGAAGCTCGTGAAAAAGTGAGAGTGCGCTTTTTGCAAGGACAGATGGACGCAATAGGTGAATGCCAACACATCCCCCGCTCACCGAGCGTTCGTGGTCGACCTGCATTAGACTCGACTGTGGGGAGACTGTGTTTGTTGTGTTTCAAAAATAGTTTTGCAAAACAAACCTGGGTAACGGGCGTACCGGCCAAACGACTCTCACCCCCTGAGACTGTGGTCGACTGAGCTTGAACTGGTGCCGGTGGTTGGGTTTTCTGTTGGCAAGCTGGTTTGCAATGGCACGTTTTCGGTTCGGAATAAGGCATTGGTAAGCGGGTTCCATGGTGTAATGGTTAGCACTTTGGACTCTGAATCCAACGATCCGAGTTCAAATCTCGGTGGAACCTACGACTGGTTTTTTGATGAAAACTTAACGTAAAATAGGAATAAGCAGGGGGGGGGGGTCTTTAGAGTGAACATAGTTTTTGTTTTGTATTTATTTAAAAGTTGTCATATTTCACGCGAGTTGTCAAAATCAACACGCGAAGCTTCACCTCATACCCCGATACAGTATTGAGAGGAACGATTGTATCTTTAAATAATAAGTTAATGGTTAATTAACAATCTAAGTGATAGCAATAATTTTATACACATTTTAAAATAGTCTAGCAGCGAATACTACTTAAATAAATAATAAATTCAAAACAGAACGATTTTAATAACACCATTAAAAATCAGGTTTATCGATGTTTTTTGTGTCAAAAATCATTTACTAATACGAATTATTCTTCTGCTATTCTTCTAATACTAATTATTCTTCTGATCTTAAAACGCCGATAGATGGACGAATCTTTTTCTCAACGCTAGCTGCCAAATCGCATTTCAGCTGTGTGAAACTGAACTTAACACGTCTAAACGCGTTATTTTAAGATGGAATTTTTCTAAGTGCATCTAAAATTTAACCCAACGACGCTGGCTTGTTAATATGTGATACTGCTTTGCTGTCAATACAGCATTCAATTGATGGAATTATTTGAATTTTTGTGGTTAAATCCGAGGGAAGCTGTCGTTTTTATTGTGTTTTTTCTATTGTTTTTCGATGCTTGAGTTACAATCGAATATTAAACATTGTATTTTATTTATTATTGCGTTGTTTTATCAAATTTGTTACTATTTTTATCGATTTTTACATGCGTCAACAAATAAACATTTAACAGTTCTAAACAACCAGTGCAATTGTTGTGTGTCGTGCATGAAAAGCACAAGATCAGAAATTTTCACTTGAAATGAAAATTTCAGATGAGTGAAACTTGCTTTTATTTAATAGCGCTTAGGAGGTTTACTACTTGATTTGATAAAAATTCAGGCAAAGTGTTGTAGTTTTTTGGAAATGCAGTTACGCTTCAACGAACGATTGCCAAGTCTCGTTATGGGCCGCTATAATCGTTCAACTGACGATGAAGTCGTTGGCATGTTTGTCAGCAACGAACAAGGACAGTCTCGTGCTATTTTCCTGCAGAACCGTAGCACCGGAATTATCAGCCGTGTTTCCGAATCGCATCAGCTTTACGAAGCTCTCCAAAATCCTTTTCTGCATCCGTACGCAGAAGTAGGACGATCGTACGGCATCTTAAAGGCACCGCACCGAAGCCGAGGTTCGTGAAAATGACTTTGCCACATCGAATTAAATTACTCCTTGAGAATATGCCGGCTTCTCAACAACTCATTGATCCATTGCTTAGGACGACTCACGCAGCAGTACTGCGTGGATCAGAGTTATAAAATCGTGGAGCAGCGCCTAAAAGCCCCGGGCCAAGAGAGATTTCAGAATAAAAATTTCAGACGCTCATGTGTGTTTGTAAATTATATTTTGATGTTTTGACAGTTTCGCATCAATTTCAGAAGTTTGAAATTTCCCGCAGCCTTTAAATATCAACGAGCAGTTGCAAAATGGTGCACCTGAACAAGGCCAATCGCACCATCGTTAACTGGCGGGGATCGTTTCATGCGAGCTTATTACCAGGACTCATAGACTCATATGTACTTGCGATAGGTAAGCCTGATCTCTTCTTGGTGATCGAGTCCTTATTACCACGGCAGTAAGCATCCGATCGACCACATCACACTGCACGCGATTTCCTATTGAAACTTAAGACAATCCCAGAGGACCTTTCGGTGAAAGTGTTTGGGCTACAGATCGCACCCCAAGCTCACTGTTTGCTGATTCTCGATTTTGCGGACAAACCACGGTCGACGGCGGATTACGACCGATTGGTTTCGGCTAAAATTACCTATTCTGCTAACGAAGAGCTCCACAATAGTGATCAGCTATAAATTATTTACAATTTCATCATTTTATTTTGTAACCGTTTTGTCAATTATCTTAAATTAGTAACCGTTCATCATTGAAAACAGATAGATTTGCAGATACTGAGGCTTCCTTGGTTTTTCTAGGATCATCTATACAACTCATCCTCTTTTTCTGGCCATGTCGTGTTTATTTTCACATTCTTATTAAATCTGCGTGATATGCAACATGTAAGCCCTCAATTTTATATTAACAAATGTATTATTGCTTTATTAATGTGGGATTTCCAAGCTTTAAGCTGGATGATTTGGTGACACAGTGCGATCTTTCAGTGGTGGGTTTAGCGTTACAAAGAGAGAACGGCCACGGGAGGTGAAGGCTCCCGAACCAACAAAATACCATCATCCCCGGTCGGCAGATTCAATTCTGCTTGGAGCCTCCAAGAAACTACATCAGTTACGTAGCTTTATTGTATTTGTTTTTATACTTTTTTTCTTTCTTCATTTAATGGATTTTCCCTTTTTCTATTATCTTTAACTGTTAACCCGTAAATATTCATAACGAAAAAATTATAACACAATTTCCCTGTAGCATTCACAGTGTAGATTCACAGGATTTGGAGTAGTTCAACCTATCCATCCAATTCTATTCGAATTACTGCTTCAGAACGCCTTCATCTTTCTCGTAATAAAACCGATCTGTACCACGACTTACGCAGCATATTCAATTTAAGACCACATCACATATCATTAGCGACCGTAAGTGATTACATGCTTGCTCATCCAACCCCGGCCCGGTTTCAACCAATCCATCGCTGCATCCCTGCGGTGCAAGAAACCATGCTGTAGCAAAGCATAATATGTCCATCCCCGGAATTTGCCCTTCCCTAATTATGCTGTGCAGTTGGTGAGCTACAAACGCCCTCACCTTTTGCGCAACCTTTACGGAAGGGTTTTTTTGTTGTCTTACTCGCATCCCTTGCCGTGACTTCGTTTTGTGTTTTTGCTCATACTTTGTAGCCAAAGACGTGACCGGTGAATTTTCTTTCCCATTTCCCTCTCTCATAGCTAGCTATTTATCTGCCACACTCAGCTCTCCGCGTACGGGAAACAGAATGGAAAATTGTGAGGTTTGGTTAGTGTGGGGAAAATGTTGCTCCCTCTCTCGCTCCCACCCCCACGGTTTCCCCCCTGGTTCTCCACGCTCGCTCGAGTGGTCCCGAAAGCAAACCCGATTATTGTCCGTGGCATAATGACAATAATCGGCAAACAATAAATTATCGCAAATTACCAAACGCACTCTTGGCCCATCTCCCCCTCCCACCTAGGGCAGAAGCTTTGGAGCAAAAATTGCGGGGAAAATTAAGGAAATACAGAGAAAAGTGGATTGTGCGCTGCAATGATCTTGTCCGACGTTGGGCGAGATGTTGCTGAAAACCGTTTGCGCTCGTACAATGTATCGGGTGAGGTTTAACGTCCGGCGTACGAATGGACCGGTGCATCGGATGCATAATTGGTGGATGTGTAGGGCTAGCATTTTTTTGCCATTTATTTTCCCTCCAGCCACGGTCACGCTTACCTGCCCGTATACGTTTGTTTCCATAAAAACAGAACTGAAACGGGTACTGTAATTGATGAAAATTTGGCCGAAAGTACGTGTGGTGTGTGTCTTTGGATACTTTCGATAGAAATGTAACTTTGTGCCGAAGGTATAACCGCTCTGCTGCACATCGAATCATAAATCCTTCACCATTCTCATACGTTACACGCTTGTGGTTTTTCCAACAGGAAAAGCGCTATGAAAGGTTTGGAAAAAACAGTTTCCGTTTGCCATTTATTACATGAACAGCCGCCGAAAAAGGCCTTTTTCCGGTCGGAATGCTGCCGGCTGACCTTAGGCGCAGGCCGATTCTTTAGGATGTAATCCGACTTGGGGGGAAAAGGAACCGGGGAATGATGAATTTTGTTACATTGAGGTAATGGATTGGGAAGGAAGCATCCATGTATCGATCGCTGGGTGATCATAATTCATAAAGAGATGACAATTTCCGGTCGGCGAAACGATTCAATTCCGGTCCCGGGGAAAGAATGCTGCGTCAAAGATTTTTCTTTGGATTTTTGTGAGTTTTGTTCGTGGTGGGTTTAAGTGTTTTGTGCTTCTTTTTGCTTTGGTACAATAGTTTTTTTTTTCAAAGAATTTATGATAAATAATAGAGGATTATGTTATATAGTGTACAACGCATTTACTCCTTTACTTAATGTGATTTTAAAAGCCATGTATGTTCCTATAGCAATTGGTTGATCCTCATTTTTCCCGTAGTCGGATTAATCCTACTCCGGTGGCATTCCGGAGTTTTCTCTGAAGAAACTGCAGAGTATAAATTGGGAGTAATGCGAAATTTACTACGGAGTAATCCGGAGTCCTTCCACACTTACGGGGCCAACAATCCTTCTGAGCATCTTCCTCTCGAACGCGGTCAAAAGGGCTTCGTCTGTTTTAGACAGGGCCCATATCTCAGAGGTGAAGTAATGTGAGGGACTATAAAGGTACAATACAGTCCCAGCTTCGACCGTTGCGACAGGTTTTTTGAGATGAGATGTTTCCTCAGGCTGTAGAATGACCGGCTGGCCGCCAGGATCGTAGCGCGTTTCTCTGTCTCTATGGTGTTGTCGGTGGTGACTTCTGACCCGAGATAGGTGAAGTTATGGACGACTTCAAACTTGCGATCACTCCCACGTAGTTCCAGATTTCTTAGTAGAGCCGCTGACGGCGCCACCATTAATTTGGTCTTTGCCTCGTTAATCTGCAACCCGAGGTTTTCTACCGCCTGCTCGATCCTTTGGTAGGCCCCTGCCAGCTGGGAGAGCCGCATGACCAATGATGTCTGCATCATCAGCGTATGCCAGGATCTGGGTTGACTTATAGAAGATGGTTCCCAGAAGAAGTCTCCACCTGCGAGTCACGGATGGCGCTCCGAGTCACGGAGGGCCAATTTGAATAGGAGACAGGCGATCCCATCTCCCTGATCAGGAGTTGACAACGGAGTTATCCAGAGTATCCTGCAATTGATTCCGTACTTCGGTCCGGAGTTGAAGCCGGTGTCAATAGTATATAGTATATAGATTACTCTAGAGTAAAGTTTGCGTTATTCCGCAGTTTCTCGAGATTGTTTTATTCATATAGGACGACCAGGCCGTATTGCTAGTTACTCCGGAGTTAATCTGCAGTAATTCCAGAGTAATTATCTCGTTACTGCTGAGTTTACTCCGATTTTTTTAACTGACTCCAAGTCATCAATGAGCTTTTTTCTTGCTGGTGTAATAGTAACCTTCTCACCCTATGTTCCGAAAAATGTAATGTTATCTCATCTACCCGTGCTCGTTCCCCTATTTTACATACCCATTACCCAGTACATTTTCAAGTCCACCGTGTTGTTGCACTTGGGTGTATTGCTTGACACTGGCCTCACCTTTTCACATCATATCGACTCCATCGTCTTTAGGGCTCGGAGGACATTGGTGTGCTTAAGCGTGTTGCCCAAGAACTTTCATGATGCCTCTTGTCTCAAGGTACTGTTTGTCTCATTGTCCAGATCGGTGCTTTAGTACTGTGATCTGGTCGCCCACATCTAAGATCCATAAGACCGTCTCGAACGGATGCAGAGGTTCTTTACTAGGTTTACCGCCAGGAAAAGCTTAGTAGAGCCAGCCTCTGCACTATCTTGTTATGAGGTCAGATGTCGGAATGCTCGGATAAGTTTCCCTCCTATCCCGTTCTGCCTATGCCCAATCCTTCTTTATCCCTCCTGTAAACATCTAACTGGCTCCCCTCTTCTTGTTGCTTCCAGGCACACTGCATTGGAGCGAAAGTACCCTTTACTGCGTGCGGTACAACCCTGTGAAGCCACGTTCCACATTTTTAACTTTCACATTTCCTTAATATCCTTCCATACCCGCCTATCCTCATCCTTATTTCAATTTTCATTTTTTTTCGTTAGGCTTAGTAAGGTAAAATTAGTTTAGTGTATTCTTAAGTTCCTTCATTTTTTAATCAAATTTTGTCAAGGTATAAGGCAACCAAATAAATTGAATCGACATAAAAAAAAATCATAATACAACTCATTGCAAATTAACAATTTGAAGACTGCATTGAGTTTTTATTACAAATCCTAAGCTTATTAGAACATTTCCAACAAATCATAATAAAATTGGAAACAGACATGAATATTGATTTCAAATTGTAAGTGTTTATTAACGCCTGAAGTCTTTTGATGGCAGATGTTTCATTAAGCTTTCAATTAAGTAATGTAATAAAATTACAGAAAGTGCATTCTTCGAACATCAAAAGTACTTTTTAATGATAATACAAAACTGTCACGAAATACCCATCAAAAAGCAATATAACTTTTCAACTAAATGAAAAGAGTACAAAAATCAACATTACAAAAAGACAAATGGACAATAATGGATGAGAACATACATTATTCCTCTGCACATGCAGCAAAACAGTTGCGTAGATTGAATTATTCTGCTTGAAAGTACTGAAAGCTATGCATTAAACGCAAATTAAATGAACAAGTACGCTCACCACCTTACGCCGCGCTTACCACTCGAAGTCCCAGCTGTCTGCTTATTTGCTTTGTAACTACAATTTGTCACCAGGGCTTTCGAAAAAAAAAGGTGATGCAGACCTTGACTTGCACCTTTCACCTAACCGACATAAAATGCATCAAGCACACAAACACACGCATCTATTTCATTTCAGCGCTATTGTGTTCAACATTCATGCTGTGTTTAATGTAACTTTATTTTTTCCATTCACTTCAACGCCCGGAACCGACAAACCGGAAATGAATATATTATACGTGTCAATATGAAACAAAAGCACAAAAAGACTAAAGTCTCCCACCGTTTGACCCACTGTTCAGGGTGAACCTGCATAACCGGGGCCAGTGGTTGGGAAATGTACGACCATATCGCACCCTAAACCCAAACTCCCCTTTGAGAGGTGCGTGCCGTGGCTGTGTGGACGTGGTAACGTGCGTAGGTGCAATAAAATTGAGAACCGATTCTATTCAGCCACAATGGAGCACGAACGGGCACAACACGGCACCTGCTTACCAGGTTGCCAGGAGAAAAGAAATCGTGAAGTAGTCCTCTGTCATGGGATGCGACCGTCGTGTAGCGTTCGACAGCAATTATCATATTTTCACTACAACGGCCGATTAGGGGTTTCGAGCCAATCCAGCAGGAAGCGGAAGAATAGAGAGAGAGAGAAAAGAAAATATTGGAAGGACAAATGCTTTCACCCAAAAAAAAGCCATAACTGCCTCTAGGATGTGTTCCGTTTTCGAGGAAGGAAGGATGTTGCGTTCTGATGCGTCTTTGATGTTGATAGCCGTGTTTCTCCCGCGGAGCACAAGCGGGCGCCTTATGGTTCGGGGTACCTTTGTCTCCTGGTTTCCAGCAGACCAAAGCACGAGCAACAAAAAAGACGCTTCGATGTCGTATCCTTCGACAGCTGAGCAGAGTGCCCTGCGCAGTCGTGTGCTGCTCAGCTGACACGCGCTCCTGCTGTGGTGTACCGCTGTATCGAGAAGGCTTTTTTTTTTTTGAAAATTAAAATCATCTCGACAGATGAGCAGGAAATGGGCTATGCCCAGAACAGACGGCACTGCTCACCCACGGACGATTGAAATTAATGATTATGGTTTCTTTTTTTTCGATTGTCTGTTTTGGAGAAAACAATCGGGCAAAAAGGAATATCAATAGGTCGGAAATATGCGAATGCAATAAAGTGCGTAACAGAACAATAACTCTATGAAATAAGCCTGAATCAACACAAAAAGTGAAAAGTACCTGGTTGACCAATGTATGATGTTTAGATGTATCACGAGGACATCCTTCAAGAACACTCAAATTCTGTTCTGTATTGAGGAGGTATTACAAGACAGTTGATAAATAGATCCGTCAGTATGATTGTACTTGAGGCTTGAGAGGCTTGTACTGGCTTGAGATCTAGAGATAAAGTCTGTGCGATGATAGGATGACCAATCTTTGAGACTTGTGATTAAAATGCTGGACTTAAGCTCTGCACAAGTTTTATGAGCCTATCAATGTCCAGCGAAACCTAATAGGTCGTTAAGCCAAGAAGAAGAAGAAGAAGAATTAGAAGAAGTCTTTGCAGAAATTCATACGTTGGATGAATGAAGTGTAGATGCATTTGCCGTAGATGATTGGAAATGTAATTGGATTGCAACCTTAGAAACGCGGCGCCCCGGCGAAGTAGGCGACAGCGACGCCAGTCTTCACACGGCAGGACCGGGACGCAAAGCTCATTCGCACCGTGTCCCGTAGTGAGGACACAGACTTTTCAACTACGTGGTATCAGCAAGTCTAAGTAATCCATTCGTTGCCCGGTGGCGTTGTTACCTTTTAGAAGGACGTTAAGCCAAGAAGAACCATGGAAAACAATTCTAGCAGAAAGGTTTGCAAGTTGACGCAATCAAATTGGAAGCAACCAGAAAGACGCCATTTGCTGTCCTGAGGAAAGTGCCCTCCATCCAGATGCCTAACCAATCTTCAACCTCAACTACCAGTAGATTTAACGGACTTATTGGCTCATACCAGATGATGTTTGCTTTAACACGTTTCTCGCCATACAAAAATTCTTGAACAATCCTGTTATGAATCTGTGTTAGGCATACAAAAATAGGTTTTAAATACCATTTATTTTGCAAGTTTGTCTACAAATTTTGTAGTTCTCAAACTATGCTACAGCCGGAAAAATTCCTAAGGTAATATTAATTTTTCAATCCGTATGACAGGCTAAAATCTAAAGTCAAAAATTGAATGAAAATATTTTTTCTCCATTTTTTCTAGCGGAAAAGGGAAACACAACCAAATAAAAAAGTCATCATCATCATCAGCATGACCATCAACAACAACATCGTTGTCGTCAGTATGTTGTCGAGTATCCTGTCGTGTTATTATGCCCTCACCTTTCCTATGCCCACGCACACACGTGATGCACACTGGCATGAAAAAGGGTTTTGCGGTTCGATTCATTTTCCTTGTAGCGAGAAAGCAAGCAAAAAGGATACATGATGCCCTCTAAATGGCCACGAGACTGTCCATGACATGTTGAAAAGCTAGCAAACGGAGAGAGAGAGAGATAAAAGAAAATTCCTGAAAAAATCCTCACAAACGCGCGCGCTTGGTTTTGACTTTTGTGATAAATGATGCGCCGGTGACTAGGTTGTAAAAATGGAAATGTGTAGTGGAAAGCCGATGCACACAAAACGCTTTCCATAATTTAGATAATCGGTCGAATTTGCTGCCCAACCGGCTAGAGAACCGCGCGCTTGATTCTATTCGTTCTCCGCTTCTTAAGCAAAAAAAGGCAACCCAATTTGAAGTTTGTATTTGATTTTTAAAGCCAAGAGTGTACCGTGGAAAATGTGGTTGTAAGTTGTGAAGTTTTCGCTTTTCCATGTCAATGCTACGAGTGGATGGATGGATGCCATGAATCGCTTTTCTTTTTGGTTTCTGTTGAATTTTTTAACAATATCTATTTTACTCGTTCTATTTTATTTATCAGTAGAATACTCTTGAGCACCCAAGCAAAAAGAAGGGGGAAAGAGCGAGAGAGAGGAACAAAAAAAACCTTCGTTATCCTTCCGGATTAGCGTCAAGACTGCTCAACATGAAATGCAGCACGCACGCGGAAAAATCTGCCCCATCCCGTAACCAGTTTGGTCTCCACTTCAAAACCACTCCATCCTTTTTCGAACCCATCAAAGTAAGCCTTTGCTAAAGGATTATATGGGTTTCCTTCTTGCTGGTGGTGCTGAGCGTAGTGCGATGGATGGTGTAACAGAAAAAGTGAATTTAACTCACTGTACAGTGCGAGTAAAAGAAACGATAACAGTTGGAAGTCTACTCGGTAAATACTGCTCGGTAATGCAGCATAGCTTAAGCGGTTGGGAAAAATTCGCTTAATCTCCACAAACACTGGCCCAACGTTCGTATTTGCATATGCTCGTAGAGTTCTGCATTGAAGGAACTAAATAAAAATTAACGTCCGTATGTCACGTTCGAACCGCACCTAGGCTGGTAGATTTTGATAAAACTGTTGCTGTTTTTGTTACCATTTTGCAGGAATGGAATGTGCCATTGCTAGCATTGTATCCGGTGGTGGTACAATTTAATTTTTGAATAAAATAAAAAGAAAAAGGAAGCAAGTTTACCGTAATGGCATGCAATGGTACGTGCCTAATGGTGTAACTTATAGTAAATACATTGCAAGGGAATGATAAATTAAGTGCATTTTATTTGCAACTATTGAAAGATGGTTTATATGCATTCAGAAGAGCTGATAATTAAGTTGTGAAATATTTAACGACATCAGCAAAACATTGGATTATTTAGCAAATACAATGTCTGTAAAGTTCACTGCTCCATCGGTTGGTATTTATTTTAATTTTGTTTTCGTTTTACTTAAGAATCCAGCGCTAAGCTTTGGAATTTTTCTTTAATCAAGCTTCAAAGATATTCATCAAATAACTGTCAGCTTAATCAGCTGCAAAATTTCGACGGACGCAAACAGCTTTATACATGGTTTACCGTTTACCGTTGACTTGCAACATCGGGTTTTTATTCGCCGCCTTCGGGTTTTTACTAGCTGTGTATATTTTTTAATCCAAGCACAGGATTTTTCATCGGGAGCATTGAATTTCATCCGCCCTAGTGTCATTCGAGTGTCAATCCCGCAGAGAAAAGTTTATCTTTATGGATTCAATACTACACATTTCAAGAAATCTGTAACGTGCATTTATTTCACACGATTTTCGTATCACACTTAACATTTAACACCCAATCAATGTTTCACAAATAAGCATAGAATTTTAAAAATATGTTCTACAACAAAACGCTTCTAGTAACTGAAAAAAAAGACATTTTTGCATACAAACAACAATTAACAGTTCAAAGCAATCATTCATAGAGAATGGTTTACATGCGGGCAAGCTGTCATAAATCAGGCGGATGAAAATCAATGCTCCCAACCAAAAATCCGACGATTACATTCAAAAATATACTTAGCCGTTTAAAACCCGAATGCCAGTCAAAAAATGCGGGCAGCCAGTCTAAACTAAAATGGCAAACCCTGTAAAAGATTCTTGGATTCAATTGGCTCTGCCAATTTAACCGACACTCTGGTAAGCATACCCTATTTGGCACTAGAGCAACTTGGAGGTGGGAGCTCCGGAGACCATTCTCCATGAGCCAATCCATAATTCTGGCATACACTGGTGACATGGACAGCTTTGGTTTTGTTTCTTGCCTATGTAGCAGAAACTTACCAAAAGATCGTGCAATCTGCTCTAAATCACGGGTAAATCTTGTAAGCCAGATACATAGAAAAAGAAATTGTTCCTTTGAAACCATTCCAACCAGCTCTAGAAATGAGCAAAATAGTGTTTAAATAGAAATTGTTTCCGGAGTGCTCCGAAATTAACGAAAACATATGAAGCTGAATCGGAGTCTGAATCAGTCTCGGAATTGGAATCGATGCTGGTTTCGGAATCGTGTTTTGTTTTCGATTTTCAAACGTTTCTGTACTTCAATCTGCCACTGACTCGAGAAAGAAGATGGTGAAGTGTGATATCGTTCTATATATCAATCGAATTAGCATCGGAACCGATTCTTCCATTAGTTTAAGGATATTTTCCGAAATTTATATTGAAATTAGTTTCAAAATTGGTTCCGAAAGCTGTCCTAACATGTGTTCCAAAACATTTCAGACTTTGTTCTGGAACCAGAATCGATTCCAAAAACGGAATCAAAAGCAGGACCGAATCCCAACACCGAACAGGAATCGATTACAAACACCTCCGCTTGAACGAAACCTTCGTAGTCATGTTCGAGAGGAAGAAAACAGATTTGACAGTCTGACCTGACAGGTCAGGTGTTACACCGAGCAGGTGTCACCGGTTTTCACAACCTCACATTGTTCTGGGTTAACAGGGACTTAAAGGAAGATTCGTCTGTGTCGAGGCTCTAGATATCTGATTAGTTTGTTTATTATTTTATTTATTAGCTCATTCATTTTTGTACCTCATGACACGCTTCTTCTTCTCGGCTCAACGACCTCTAAGGTCACGTCGGCCATCAGATGATTTTCTAGACTTGACGATATCACGTTGTTTGGTGAGTTTACATGAGTGGTATCTGGATGAGGTTTGAACGCCGATCCTGCTGTTTGAAGACCGGCACCTCTACTTTTTATGTTTAAATCGTTTCTAGTGCTTTTTAGCCTCTAAAACCACATCCTCCTTGAATCCTACCTAAAATAAAAGTATTCTTTATACAGGTTTTGAGTGGTTTTTTGATTTGGTCAATCGGTCAAGACGTGTTGATTTGAATTAGTTTCTCAATATTGATGTTGTAAGTTGTTTTATTTTTAATGCATATAGTTACAACCATTTATCCAGTCTGTTAAAAGTAACAAAAAACACAACAGTGTTGTACAATTTATCACTCCAGCTTAACACATAAACGAAATCCCAATGCCGCCCCGATGCCCGCCAATGCTGGCTGCGTCCGCTAATGGAAATTTACCAGCAGTGTAGCAACAGCTACACCGGCCTCGCAATAAACACACTCCTCTCTATCGGAAGCTTCGTTCCCCCGTCCACAATGCACAACAGAAGAAGAAGAAGTAGAAGGAAAAATATGTTTTTTATCTCCACAATAACACCCCAACATGCGCATGAAGCGTACCATTCGAACAGCGTAAACAACCGAATCGCACATTATTTCTAACGATTTCGGGACCTTTTTTCCTGCCCCTCCTCATCCACCAGAATCGTCTCGAGCGATCGTCGGCCGTCCACCGCACCGGGAACTTACGCGAGCAAACAAACAACTCCAAAATCGGATTTTCGGTCTTCGGATTGAAATCAACTATACGATGGCAGAGAAAAACAGCCACCACGAAAAACGATTGATTTGTTTGAAATAAAAATTGTGTGAAATCGAAATTGAGCGCAGAGTGGTGGCGAAAGCGATGGGACGGCGGGTAGTGTACGATAAGACGCCAGTGCCACGGAGTTGTTTACGAGCCGTCTATTTGCTGGTCGTTCGTCGTTCTGCGTGGCCTTGTGAGCCGGTTTTGGAATCGTTGGGTGGTTGTGGATGGGTTGTCAACATGACCACCGACGATCTCGGTATGGTCGGGAACCGGAGGACGATACTTTCAACACCCAAAACTCCTGTACGTTCCCATCCTGCTCTCGCTCTTCCCAGTTGAGTGTTGAAAATCACACCTTGGTAAGGGTTACACGAGGTTGGTCGAGCTTGGAGCTACCTTTGCCGGAGTTGCCACGCCAGTTGTTATTCTTGCTTACTTTTCCATTCCAAGCTTGGAATCCTAATCGAAGGAAGGGAGTGGGGTGGCATTTGG